>NC_057822.1:50669535-50989303 GCF_910594005.1 Cervus elaphus
TTAGTTTCATTCATTCATCTGTTCATTCATTTAAATTTCCATATTGTGTGCAAAAAAGAGCAAGAACTGTTTCAAACAACTTCAAAATAATTATACATTGTTTTTGTCTTTCTATTGTTTTGAATATTCTCATCAAAGATTTTCTAAAATCCATAATAAAGATAGTCTAGTAGCTTTCCCCAACTTTAAAGTTCAAATGAGAACATAATGAACAAAGGAAAGAAAATAAAATGTTTTATGTGACCAATATGCTCTGTGATTTTAATACATTATTTAACATAAACATACAAAGAAACTCACTTAGAGTTTTTATTTTTAAATCAAAAAGCTAAACCACCAAAAAAAAAGGAATTTGCACAAATTTACTATCAGTGCTTCAGATATTCTGGCTTGTCTGCACTAAGTACCAAACTATAGTGTCTCAGGAGGGTCTTTGAACATACTCTTCCTCCAGATTCTAACAGTCTTTCTCCAGGTGTCCTAAGGTTGATGTTATCACTTCTCTTTTATTTAAATTTTTTGTGGAATATATGGTGGATTTTACAATGTCGTAAATTATATAGTTTCAAATATACAGCAGAGTAATTTCATTATGCATGTATATATATATATATGTATATATATACACATATATATTTTTTTCTGTTTTAGACTTTTTCCATAATAAATTACTACAGGATATTGAGTATATTGCCCTGTGCTATACACTACAGGTCCTTGTTGTTTATCTGTTTTATCTATAGTGTATGTATTTTAATAGCAAATTCTTAATTTTCTGCCTCCCACCACATTTGATAATACGTTAGTTTTCTATGTCTGTGACTGTATTTCTGTTTTGTAAGTAAGTTCACTTTAATTTTTTTTTAATTCTACCTATAAGCTTTACCATATGATATTTGTTTTTCTCTGTCTGACTTAATTTCATGGAGTATGATAATCTCTAAGCACATCCACCTAACATAAGCAAAAGATATTAAGAATAGGTGGCAAGAATACACAAAAGAACTATACAAAAATGATCTCACAACCCAGATAATCATGATGGTGTGATCAATCACCTAGAGCCAAGCATCCTGGAATGTGAAGTCAAGTGGGCCTTAGGAAGGATCACTATGAACAAAGTTAGTGGAGGCAATGGAATTCCAGTTGAGCTAATTCAAATCCTAAAGGATGATGCTGTGAAAGTGCTGCACTCAATATGCCAGCAAATTTGGAAAACTCAGCAGTGGCCACAGGACTGGAAAAGGTCAGTTTTCATTCCAATCCCAAAGAAAGGCAATGCCAAAGAATGTTCAAACTACCACACAATTGCACTCATCTCACACGCTAATAAAGTAATGCTCAAAATTCTCCAAGCCAGGCTCCAAAAATACATGAACCGTGAACTTCCAGATGTTCAAGCTGGTTTTAGAAAAGGCAGAGGAACCAGAGATCAAATTGCCAACATCTGCTGGATCATCAAAAAAGCAAGAGAATTCCAGAAAAACATCTATTTCTGCTTTATTGACTATACCAAAGCCTTTGACTGTGTGGATCACAATAAACTGAAAGAGATGGGAATACCAGGCCACCTGACCTGCCTCTTGAGAAACCTGTATGCAGGTCAGGAAGCAACAGTTAGAACTAGACATGGAACAATGGACTGGTTCCAAATAGGAAAAGGAGTATGTCAAGGCTATATATTGTCACCCTGCTTATTTAACTTATATGCAGAGTACATCATGAGAAACGCTGGGCTGGAAGAAGCACAAGCTGGAATCAAGATTGCTGGGAGAAATATCGATAACCTCATATATGCAGATGACACCATCCTTATGGCATAAAGTGAAGAAGAACTAAACAGCCTCTAGATGAAAGTGAAAGAGGAGAGTGAAAAATTTGGCTTAAAGTTCAACATTCAGAAAACTAAGATCATGGCTTCCGGTCCCATCACTTCATGTCAAATAGATGGGGAAACAGTGGAAACAGTGACAGACTTTATATTTTGGGCTCCAAAATCACTGCAGATGGTGACTGCAGTCATGAAATTAAAAGACACTTTCTCCTTGGAAGAAAAGTTATGCCAACCTAGACAGCATATTAAAAAGCAGAGGTGTTACCCTGCTAACAATGGTCCGTCTAGTCAAGACTATGGTTTTTCCAGTTGTCAGGTATGGATGTGAGAATTGGACTATAAAGAACTCTGAGCACTGAAGAATTGATGTTTCGAACTGTGCTGTTGGAGAAGACTCCTGAGAGTGCCTTGGACTGCAAGGAAATCCAACCAGTCCATCCTAAAGGAAATGAGTCCTGAATTATTCATTGGAAGGACTGATGTTGAAACCAAAACTCCAATCCTTTGGCCACCTGATGTGAAGAGCTGACTCATTTGCCAAGACCCTGATGCTGAGAAAGATTAAAGGTGGGAGGGGAAGGGGCCAATAGAGGATGCGATGGTTGAATGGCATCACCAGCTCAATGGACATGAGTTTGGGTAGACTCTGGGAGTTGGTGATGGACAGGGAGGACTGGCGTGCTGCAGACAGTCCATGGGGTCGCACAGAGTCAGACATGACTGAGTGACTGAACTGAACTGAGGTCCATCCATGTTGCTGCACATGGCACTATTTCTTTCTTTTTATGGCTGAGTAATCTTTCATTGTATATGTATGTCACATCTTCTTTATCCATTTATCTGTTGATGGACATGGACCTTTTCCATGTCTTTAGCTCGGTTCAGTTCAGTTCAGTCGCTCAGTTGTGTCTGACTCTTTGGGGCCCCATGCACTGCAGCACACCAGGCTTCCCTGTCCTTCACCAACTCCTGGGGCTCGTTCAAACTCATGTCCATCGAGTCGGTGATGCCATTCAACCGACTCATCCTCTGTTGTTCCCCTCTTCTCCTGCCTTCAATCTTTCTCAGCATCAGGGTCTTTTCAAATGAGTCAGTTCTTTGCATCAGGTAGTCAAAAAATTGGAGTTTCATCTTCAGCATCAGTCCTTCCAATGAATATTGTTGACTGATTTCCTTTAGGCTGGACTGGTTGGATCTCCTTGCAGTCCAAGGGACTCTCAGGAGTCTTCTCCAACACCACAGTTCAAAAGCATCAATTCTTCAGTGCTCAGCTTTCTTTATAGTCCAACTCTCACATCCATATATGATTACTGGAAATGCCATGTCTGGGCAAGTACCAACAGTGCTATTATGAACATTGAGGTACATGTATTTTTTTGAATATATGTTTTCTCCAGCTATGCTCAAAAGTGGGTCCCTGGATCGTATGGTAACTCTTAGTTTTTTAAAGAACCTCCATACTGTTCTCCAGTATAGACAAAATTAGCTTTGGAGTAATACATGAGAAATTGATGTTGCTGGTTGCCTTTGAGGAAAAAACCTTAATTTTCCAAGAATGAAAAAAAAAATTGTATAATTTTATAATTAATTTTGTATACTTTTTTGATTATGAACAATGGCAGTACAAAGATATATAGCTAATACAAAAGACAAATAAATGATGTTGAAAGCCAAGTAAAATGTTCCTTCTTCATCCTTACTGATTCTTTAGAGAGGCCACAGATATAGGAACATTTACACATAGTTAAAAACTCTTAACAGCTAAGATATTATTTTTTAAATATTTAAACACTGAGTAAAGTTAAAAATTTTAGACTATAAATTTTTTTTTCATATCCTCTATTTAGTACTTTTTATGTTAGTTTGTGTGCATGTGTGCTACGTTTCTTCAGTCATGTCCAACTCTTTGTGACCCTACGGACCGTAGCCCGCCAGGCTCTGTCCATGGGATTCTCTAGAATACTGGAGTGGATTGTCATGCCCTCCTCAATGGGATCTTCCCCAACCCAGGGATTGAATATGTATCTCTTACATCTCCTGCATTGGCATTCAGATTCTTTACCACTAGTGCCACCTGGGAAGCCTCTTTATGTTGGTTTAACATTAAAGTATTAATGTTTCGAAAGAACAGCATGTATATTATCTATAGTGAAACAGATCACCAGCCCAGGTTGGATGCATGAGACAAGTGCTCGGGCCTGGTGCACTGGGAAGACCCAGAGGAATCGGGTGGAGAGGGAGGTGGGAGGGGGGATCGGGATGGGGAATACATGTAACTCCATAGCTGATTCGTGTCAATGTGTGACATAACCCACTGAAATGTTGTGAAGTGATTGGCCTCCAACTAAAAAAAAAAAAAAAAAAGTATTAAGACTGTTAGTAAAAATCATACTCAACTGAAAATTATCTATTTTCACTTTTTAATATATGTTAGACTGCCTCAAAAGCATAGGAATACTAAGAAAAAGTATTAATATTATATAAAATGTGCTTATCATATAAAATATTATAGTAACTACAAGCTTAGTTATGCTTAATGAGTCTTATGTTTAACCTATTTTCATCTAGTTTTATAATTAGCACAAATATTTACTCAGCATTTGATGTTTTTCTGATAGTTTAGAGAACTGGGGAAAACAAATTTTAAGCATGTTCTGACTAATTCAGAAGCAAACACCCAGTGCTCTATACCTGTTAAAAATGGCTTATCCATGTAGTAATCACATTACTTATGAAAAGTAAAGTGCCAAAGACTCAGCTTCATCTTTGTGTCTTAAATAATGTGTTCCATTTTGCAAAATATTTCCTTTTTCTATGCCAAGTAACTAAAAAACAATTATTTCAAAATGATGATACAAGGAAATTATTTTAGGATAGTGTTAATTGATGCTCAATAATATTTTTAGTTATAAAATAACACTTCATACTTGTGCAGTATTTTACACTTTCACACGTTATCATCATAAATGATTTGAGTATCTTTATATGGAGTATGGCTTTTTAACAAAGACAATAGTGATTCATTTTTTTTTTCCTAGTGCTGAAAATGGCATGAGATAAAAGTAAAATTTGACTTGAACATAACATGTAATCCAGCAGGATATGGAGTTTAAAACAGACCTTTTTATTTTTATTTTTTCCATTGAAAGTCAAATCTGCCACAGATATCATAATGCCCACAGAATAATGCTAGAATGCTATGCAGAATTAAAAATTGCTTGTGTATTTTGCTGGCTCTCATGTTCATGTATAGCTGTCTCATCACATTTTAAAACAGGCAAAATTCCATTTTGACAGATGGACAAAAGTAGTAAATGCCAACTTTCAGTGTCAGAATCATGGACAAAAGTCTTGCTTAGAAGGCCAAGAGAATGAAAATGTTCCAAAACTCATCTACTTTGATATTAAAAATAAAAAACTGCTACTTCAGTTAAGGTGTGTGGCATTTGGGATTTATCAGTTAATCACATCTTCAACATTATGGCAAGTATGGATAACAAAATAACCAAAATTGCATTGATTTCATGAATATGGGGATGGCATAAGATGCTTCAGAAAGTAAAGTGTATTACAAAGGAAAGTCTAGAATCAAATTGAAAGGGGTGCTGAGAAAGGAATAAAAGTATTAAAGGTATTGTTAGAGTCCTTGACCTTTAAAGGCTTATTCAGTCTTGAGTTTCATTATCTATTTTTTTTTCCTTCTGTGCTATTTTGTAGGCACTTAGTAGAATAAAAAATGATATATACAAAGAATCCCTAAAATTATTTGGCAATGTAAAAATGTAAATGATTATTTCAATTTATTCCAGACTTTTATTCAAAAGATAGGCATTAGCTGATTTTTATGTTAATATATATTCCTGGGGGATTTAAAAAAAAAAGTCACATTAAAATTTGTGTTAATGCTAGATTGCAGCACTTTTGACTAAATTGCAAACTATTTGATTAAGAAGAGTAAATCAAGGATTTAACCATCCTAGGTGTGTTAGTTCCACCACGCCTCCTCCCCCCCAAGGCTGCAGTAACAAATCACTATAAACAGTAGTTGAAAATAACAAAAATTTACCATCTTACAATTTTGAAGGTTAGATGTTGCACATAGATTTCAGTTGGCTAAAATCAAAATACTGGTGGAATTGCATTCTTTTCTGGAGGTTCTAGGAACAAATCCATTTCCTTGCATTTTCCATCGTTTAGAGATTGTCCCAATTAGTTGAACCCAACTGCCACCATCTTCAAAACAAGCAACTTTTCACCTCTCTTATTGTTCTATAGTCACATTCCCTCTGACTTGCTTCTCTCTTACAATTTTAAGCATTTTCTGATTACATAGAATCTTTTTAGATAATCCAAAAAAAGTCTCTAATTTGAAGGTCTTCCCTTCAAATTAGAAGTGGCTTAGTCTTCCTTGATAGAGTCTGCCTGCAGTGTGGGAGACCTGAGTTCAATCCCTGGGACGGGAAGGGCCCCTGGAGAAGGAAATGGCAACCTACTCTAGTTTTCTTCTTGGAGAATTCCATGGACAGAGGAGCCTGGTGGGCTATAGTCCATGGGGTCACAAAGAGTCAGACAGGACTGAGTGACTAACACTATCACTTTCACTTTCAATTAGCAACCTTAAGTACATCTTCAATCTTAGTTCCTCTTTATTGTGTAGTTTAGCATATTCAATAACCTCAATAACCTCAAATATGCAGAAGACACCACCCTTATGGCAGAAAGTGAAGAACTAAAGAGCCTCTTAATGAAAGTGAAAGAGGAGAGTGAAAAATTTGGCTTAAAACTCAGCATTCAGAAAACTAATATCATGGCATCTGGTCACATCACTTCATGGCAAATAGATGGGAAAACAATGGAAACAATGACAGACTTTATTCTTGGGGGCTCCAAAATCACTGCAGATGGTGACTGTAGCCATGAAATTAAAAGACACTTGCTCCTTGGAAGAAAAGTTATGACCAACGTAGACAGTATATTAAAAAGCAGAGACATTACTTTGCCAACAAAGTTCCGTCTAGTCAAAGCTTTGGTTTTTCCAGTAGTCATGTAGGACTTGTTGGACTATAAAGAAATCTGAGTGCTGAAGAATTGATGCTTTTGAACTGTGGTATTGGAGAAGACTCTTGAGAGTTCCTTGGAATTTAAGGAGATCAAACCAGTCCATCCTAAAGGAAATCAGTCCTGAATATTCACTGGAAGGATTGATGCTGAAGCTGAAGCTCCAATACTTTGGCACCTGATGCGAAGAACTGACTCCTTGGAAAAGACCCTGATGCTGGGAAAAGTTGAAGGCAGGAGGAAATTGGGACAGCAGAGGATTAGATGGTTGGATGGCATCACTGACTTGATGAACATGAGTTTGTGTAAGCTCTAGGGATTGGTGACGGACAGGGAAGTATGGAGTACTGTAGTCCATGGGGTTACAAAGAGTCAGACATTACTGAGCGACTGAATTGAAGCATATTCATACATTTGATGGGTTAATATGGAAACATTTTGTGGGTGGGGGGGGAAGGAGATATTATTGTACCTATCATGGTATGCCCTGTAGACTACAAAAGTTCATGTCCACTCCATAAGAAGAACATTCACCCCTTATCAAGATCTCCGAAAACTCTCAACCCATTAGATTATCAACTGAAAAATGCAAAATCTCAAATCTCCATGGCTAAAAAGTCCCAAATTTCATCATCTAAAGCATCTGAATTAGATATATTTGTGTGAGGCTTTGTGTATAATTAATTCTGGAGCAAAATTCTTTTCTATCTATGGGTCTGGGAAACAAGAAAGCAAGTTATCTATTCCTAGAATACAGTTGTAAGAAAGAAATAGGAATAGTAGTATATATTTCTATTCAAAAAAAAAAAAAAAAGGAGAAAATGGAAGAGAAAAAGGAATCACTAGTGCAAGCATTATCAAAATCAAGTTGGGAAAATTCCATCAGGTTTTAAGGTCTGTGACTAGGTGGTGCATTCCAGGCCCATGACTGCACTCTCTGAGTCATCCTTTTCTTGTCATGAGAGACCACATGTTTTCAGCTCAGTGGTTTTTATCAGACTTTCTCACCTTTAGATACTTGAGAATTCAATAGCCTTTTTTCATTCCATGTACTCTCTATGTTCTTTCAGGTTCAAAATACAATATTTCTGCTAGCTTAAAATTCTCAAAAATTTTGTGGGTCTTCCGTGTATGTCAGAGACACTACTCCATTAGGCAGAGATCCCTCCACAGACTTTTCTTAAATAACCTCATATCTATTTTTGTCTTCTGCTGAGATGGCTCAGAGGATCAATTCATCTTTAATCTCTTCCAGTGCTTTTTCTGCAACTAAATACTCTGACCTTTTGATCTTTCTGAAGCATTGTATTTGAAAATGATTGTGAGGGTTTTGTCTCTGGGCCAAAGTCCTATTGGGATCTTCTGGGGCCAACTATAGACAACAACAGGGCAAGTTTCCTGAGAAAAGTCTGTTCCCAAAACATCAAATTTGGTACACATCCAACATCTTGTAGTAAGTAAAAGCTTTTTGGTACTTTCAGTTTAGCTTGTTGTTCTAATTGACCACCTCGAATGTGATTCCTCAGCATTTTCTCTATGAAGAATGAATCTCTTAATTGTCGTGTGAAAGTGAAAGTGTTTGTCACTCAGATATGTCCAACTCTTTGTGACCCAATGGACTGTAGCCCACCAGTCCACCAGTCCGAATCCCTCTATCCATGGGATTTTCTCTTTGTAGAGCCTTTTGCTATCAGTGAAGGCTAAAAAATTTCTGAGTCATGAAGAAATGCCCATACTTTCTTTTTAGTTTAACATTTCTTCCATTAATCCAGCTCTTTCCTCTCTCATTCTACTATGAAGAGTAAGAAGAAACCTGGTCACACCTTTAACATTTTGCTTGAAATTTTTTTCAGATAAAAATCCATTTTCCTCATTTACAAGTTCTGCCTTTCATATAATAATGGGACATCATTCTGCTAATATTTCTTTCATGTAGCAAGAATCCTCTTTCCCAAATTTCCAATTTCCATTTCCTTCTGAACTTTCACAAGCAGTGCGTTTAGTGCTCATATTTCTATAGTATATTCAGTGGTTTAGGTAATCTCTAAGGCAGTATATGTTTTCTCTACCATACTTCTGACTTTGCCTCCTCCCTAGCACAGCTGTTAAACCCATATTAATACTACCAGCTTATTTGAGTAAATCTAGATATTTTTTTATCAAGACCTTTGAAATTCTTTAAGCTTCTTCCTACCTCCAAAGACACTTCCACATTTTTAGGTATTTTTCACAGCAGCATTCCACTTTTGGGTACCAAAATCTGTAATACTTTTCTATAACCTTGGAACAATTTAATAAATACTTAGTAGCTTAAACCAACACATATTTATCATCTTGCATTTCTGTAGGTCAGAAGTCTGATTTGGTTCTCACTGGCTTAAATCCAGAGCATTGACAGGACTTCCTTGCCTTTTGAAGGCTCTGGGTAGTGAAAGGAAGTGAATCCATTTCCTTGTCTTCCAGCTTCTACAATCCACTTCCATTTATTGGATCATGGGCCCGTTCCTCCATCTTCAAAGCAAGTAATGTTGCATTTCTCTGATCATTCTTGTATCACCACATCTTCCTCTGATCCTTTTCTTCTGCCTCACACAAACACTTTTAAGGACTCCTGTTATTATTAAATGCATTGGATACACCTAAGTAATCCAAGATAATGTCCCTATTTTAAGGACATTAATTAACAAACATAATTTTGTGTGCAGGGCTTCCCAGATGGCTCAGTGGTAAAGAATCCACCGGCCAATGCAGGAGATACTGTTTGATCCCTGGGTGGAAAAGATACCCTGGAGAAGGAATTGGTAACCCACTTCAGTATTCTTGCCCGGGAAATTCCAAGGACAGAGGAGCCTGGTGGACTATAGTCCATGGGGTCACAAAAGAGATGGACATAGTGGCTAAATGACAACAATTTTATTTGCAACCATTAATTCTCCTTTGCTGCATGATCTAACAAACGTGTAGGTTTCAGGAATTAGGACATGGACATCTATGAAAGGCTATTATTCTGCCTACCACATCAAGACTAAGACAGACATTACAGATGAATGTGTAGTGACTACAGAGACTAATAAATTCACTTACTAAATATCTCATGGGATTTCTTTAAAGTGGTATCAGACATAGATTTTTTAAACACCAACACACATTCCCATCATGTAATGATAGGGCAGGGCAAATGAATTTGTATTTAATAAAAATATTATGTGTATCCTCTTGGAAGGCACAAATAAAACCTGTGTATACCAGGACCCAGGAGAAAAGAGCAGTCACCCCCCAAAGAGACAGAGCCAGACTTGCCTGTGAGTGTCCAGGAGTCTCTGGCCAAGGTATAGGTCAACAGTGGCCTGCTTCAGGGCCAGAGGCACTGATCACAGCAACCCTAGGAGGCACAGTGTCCTGGCATAAGTGCTTTTGTCCTTTTGAAGCCCTCAGGTCAAACTACAGGGAAAGACACAGCCCCAACCATCAGCAGAAAATTGGGTTAAAGATTTACTGAGCATGGATTAAATATTTACTTGCCCACCAGAGCCAAACCCAGTTTTTCCCACAGACAGTCCCTCAAGTTCTTTCCTTGAAAACCCCATGAACAGTATGAAAAGGCAAAAAGATATGACAGCGAAAGATGGACTCAGCTGTTTGGTAAATGGAAAAGAGCCGAAAAATACTTCCAGTAGAAATAAAGAGGCTGAGCCAAAGCAGAAACAATGCCCAGTTGTGGCTGTGTCTAGTGGTGAAAGTAAAGTTCGATTCTATAAGAACAACAATGCAGAGGAATTGGAATGTTAAGTCCATGAATCAAGGTAAATTGGAAGTGGTCAAATAGGGGATGACAAGATTGAACATCAACATTTTAGGAATCAGTGAATTAAAATGGACCAGAATGGGCGAATTTAATTCAGATGACCATTATATCTACTACTGTGGGCAAGAATCCTTAGAAGAAATGGAATAAAACTCATAATCAACAAGAATCCAAAATGCAGCACTTGGGTGCAATCTCAAAAACAACAGAATGATTTCAGTTCATTTTCAAGGCAAACCATTCAATATCACAGTAATCCAAGTCTATGCCCCAACCACAAATGCCAAAGAAACTGAAGTTAAATGGTGCTATGAAGACCTACAAGATCTTCTAGAACTAACACCAAAAAAGATGTCCTTTTCATCATAGGGGACTGGAATGTAAAAGTGGGAAGTCAAGAGATACCTGGACTAACAGACAAGTTTGGTCTTTGAGTACAAAATGAAGAAGGGCAAAGGCTAACAAAGATTTATCAAGCTAATACACTGGTCATAGCTAACACCCTCTTCCAGCAACTCTACACGTGGACATCACCATATGGTCAATATGGAAATCAGATTGATTATATTCTTTGCAGCCAAAGATGGAGAAGCTCTATATACTCAGCAAAAACAAGACCGGGCTGACTGTGGCTCTGATCATGAACTAATTATTGCCAAATTCAGACTTAAATTGAAGAAAATAGGGAAAACCACTAGACCATTCAGGTATAACCTACATCAAATCCCTTACAATTATATAGTGGAAGTGACAATTAGATTCAAGGGATTAGATCTGATTGACAGAGTGCCTGAAGAACTAAGAAAAGTGCTGCACTCAATATTCCAACAAATTTGGAAAATTCAGTGGCCACAGGACTGGAAGAAGTCAGTTTTCATCCACTTCAAAGAAGGGCAATGCCAAAGGATGTTCAAACTACCTCACAATTGCACTCATTTCACATGCTAGCAAAGTAATTTCTCAAAATCCTCCAAGACAGATTTTGATAGTACATGAACTGAGAACTTCAAGATGTACAAGCTGGATTTAGAAAAGGGAGAGGAACCAGAGATCAAATTGCCAACATCTGTTGGATCATAGAAAAAGCAAGAGAATTCCAGAAAAACACCTACTTCTGTTTCATTGACTATGCTAAAGCCTTTGACTGTGTGGATCACAACAAAGTGTGGAAAATCTTTAGAGAGATGGAAATGACAGAACAACTAAGATTCCCTGACAGCTCAGTTGGTAAAGAATTCACCTACAATGCAGGAGACCCTGATTCAATTCTTGAGTTGGGCAGATCCACTGCAGAAGGTATAGGCTATCCTCTCCAGTATTATTGGGCTTCCCTCATGGCTCAGCTGGTAAAGAATTAGCCTGCAATGTGGGAGACCTGGGATCTCTGGGTTGGGAAGATCCCTGGGTTGGGAAGATCCCCTGAAGAAGTGAAAGGCTACCCACTCCAGTATTCTGGCCTGGAGAATTCCATGGACTGTATACTCCATGGGGTCACAAAGAATAGGACACAACTGAGCAGCTTTCACTTTACCTGCCTCCTGTGAAACTCATATTCAGGTCAAGAAGCAACAGTTAGAAGTGGACATTGAACAAAAGACTGGTTCCAAATTAGAAAAGGAGTGTGTCAAGGCTGTATGTTGTCACCCTGCCTATTTAACTTTTATGCAGAATACATCATGCAAAATGCCAGGCTGGATGAATCACAAGCTGGAATCAAAATTGCTGAGAGACATATCAACAGCCTCATATATGCAGATGACACCACCATTATGGCAAAAGGTGAAGAGAAATTAAAGAGCCTCTTGATGAAGGTGAAAGAGGAGTGTGATAAAGCTGACTTAAAGCTCAACATTCAAAAAAATTAGATCATGACATACAGTCCCATCATGGCAAATAGATGGGGAAACAATGGAAACATAGAGAGACTTTATTTTCTTGGACTCCAAACTCACTGCATATAGTTAGTGTAGCCAGGAAATTAAAAGATCCTTGCTCCTTGGAAGAAATGCTATGACCAACATAGACAGCATATTAAAAGGCAGAGATGTTACTTTGCTGACAAAAGTTCATATATTAAAAGCTATGGTTTCTTCCAGTAGTCATGTATATATGTGAGAGTTGGACCATAAGGAAGGCTGAGTGCTGAAAAACTGATGCTTTTGAACTGTGATGTTGGGGAAGACTCTTGAGAGTCCCTTGGACTACAAGGAGATCCAACCAGTCTATCCTAAAGGAAATCAGTCCTGAATATTCATTGGAAGGACTGATGTTGAAGCTGAAGCTCAATACTTTGGCCACCTGATGCGAAGAGCCAACTCATTGTAAAAGATCCTGACGCTGGGAAAGATTGAATGCAGGAGATGGGGACGACAGAGGAGGAGATGGTTGGATGGCATCACCGACTCAATGGATATGAGTTAGAACAACCTCTGGGAAATGGTGAAGGACAGGGAAGCCTGGCGTGCTGCAGTCCATGGGGTTGCCAGGAGGCAGACTCTACTGAGGGACTAAACAACAAATAATAATATTTCAGCCAAGATTGCAATAAAAAAGTTAACAAGGTCTCAATTGTTCTGAGATAATTCTGTGATGTATCCTCCCACAGAACTTTTAACAGTTGCAAGAAAAGTTGTACAAAGATAATCCAAGAATTAATCATGATACCTAGGATTCAGGTTGTTTTCTGCCATTAAAAGTTGTATAAATTTTACTTTCTGGGATATGGAGAATCTTTGAAAATATGATGAGACAACAGTATTAGAAGTGTTTTGTTTACTTAAGGATACTAAATTTTTGTTACTACATTTTCCTACCTTTAAGCAACGGAAGTCCAAAATTCAACAGCACAGACATTTTTTTCAAAAACAAATTGTGTTGATATTTATTATGGTCTTACAACATATCCACAAAGATGCTGAGATTGGTTTTAGTCTAATTTTTATAACCTAGGCATTGCTTCATATCCTTATTAATTTTTTTGACTTTTTCATAAAGATATTTAACTATGCTTTAAATATCCCCTTTTCTCAACTATAACACTACCTCAGCTTAGTTATGATGTCAGTATCTTAGAGCTAAAGGTGTTCAATTTCAGGACCATACACTGAAATTCATTACTTGAAAGTTTTCTTGCATTAAATGAGTAATAAAGGAAAGTATGTTCAGTTGCTTATTTTTAATTCAATGTCCTTGTACTTGCTTAAACTTGTCACAGTATCACCAAATGGTATTTTCTCTTATTAAAGCCTATGACTAAATATATAAGATGTAAAAAATGTTTTTTATATCCTAAATACACTTTAATCAAAAGGAAGAAAGAAGAAATCCAGAGTAGAAATAAGTTAAACTACAAAACTAGTACATTTTTGTAGTATTAACCTAATCAGATAATAACCTTTTTAAATATTTACCAGGAGCTATAGAGACAACAGTATCACCAAATAAGTAAGGAAACCAGAAATTTCACTTTACCTACAGATTCTCTGATCAGTGTATCTTGTATTTCACTAGAGGAAAGAAATATCAAGAAGTAGGACACCTTCTAATTTGGTCTTTATAATTATTGTAGCCAAATTTAGAGAGATAAGATTTCTTTTAATATCTTAGGGCCAAATATGGTTGAAATTTAAAAATGCCAATGCTATAGTACAATTACTACTATTTACTTCTGGGTTTATATCACAGACATTGAAGCACTTTTTGAAACAAAGGTGTGAATATTAATGTATTTATGTTGTTATTTTAGAAATAGAATCATGTGCAAAGAGATTAAATGACTTCCAAGATCCTAAAGTGAAACTGCAGTGAAAGCAGCTTAGTCAGTTCAAAACTATGTTTGTTAAAATCTCTAATACTTGCCCCATGTTAGTCACTCAGTCATATCCTACTTTGCAACCCCACGGACTATAAGCCTATCAGATTCCCCTGTCCATGGAATTCTCCAGGCAAGAATACTGAAGTTGGTTGCCTTTCCCTTCTCCAGGAAAGCTTTCTGATCAATGGATTGAACCCATCGCTCCTGTGTCTCTTGCACTGTAGGGAGATTCTTTACCATCTGAGGCTCTCTTAAAAAGAGATAATTAATCAAATAATTAAATCTTATAATAGGGCAACAAAAAAACCTTTTAAGTTTGTGAAACAAGTTCAGGAATTGTAGGAAAAGTAATTGTTTTCATCAAATCTTCCTTTCAAGTATCACAGCACTAAAACCTAGTAAGAGAGATTGAACTTTGTTTGAACTCTGCAGACTAACATTTTTTATCACTGTTAATATATTTCACTGGCATTAACAGGTCTCTGTGAGTTCCCTCTTGTGGCTAATCTAAAATATAAAAAAAAAATTTCTTCATTTACCTATGATGGCTCTTCATTAGGGAGACGACACAATATAACTGCCAGCTACATGAGAGATTTGTGTCTCAAATTCTTTTCTGGAGTAGTTTCTTAAATCTGTTGGTGATTAGCATACATATTTTATGCCACTGTTATAGAGAGAAATATATTTTGCCAATTATTTTTCCCAGTTATTTCCACACATATCAAAAGAATTGTAAACTAGATTACGAGCAAATATTGTCTAGGAAATAGTAAAAGGTTTCCTATGTGCATATAATATAGAAGCACATGAAACACCTGAAGCACTTTTTTATTGTCTCAAAGGGGAAATACTGTTACAACTGGTTTGAAATATTTAGGGGACAGTTTGCATTTTAAACCTTAGAGATGCGCTCATATGTCCTCATCCTACAACCACTTTATCTCTACCATTCATATTGCATCATTTCCTATCTTAGAATTTAGTCATTTAGGTTCATGCCTAGTTTATCTTCTTTAATAAATTATAATCCTCTTGCTAGATTCATATCTGAGTGAACTCTACACATCCCCCAAACTCTTGGTTTAGAGCCCTGATATATGGTCAGTAAGTCATACAAATATAATTATGAATTCTCATAATCATGAAACTTGGGGATATATATTATGTATGGTAATTTAAATAAATATGAATAATGCAAAATATTTAATTTCAATAAAAATGATCTGTATTTACAAGATAATCTGATAAAATATTTTTGTTTCTGTTTTTTACTTGCAGTTAAGCTGATGATTTGTAATTTTATGACAGAAACTTCACAGTAGGTGCATGCTTGCTAGGTCACTTCAGTCGTGTCTGACTCTTTGTGACCCTGTGGACTGTAGACCACCAGGCCCCTCTGCCCATGGGATTCTCCAAGCAAGAATACTGGAGTGGGTTGCCAAGCCCCCTGCCAGGGGATCTTCCCCACCCAGGGATCAAACCCACATTTCTTATGTCCCCTGCATTGACAGGTGGGTTCTTTAACACTAGTGACACCTGGAAAGCCCCTCGTGATGGGTTAGTAACATAGTAAATTATCTGCACCAGACAAATTATTGGGTTATCTTACAACAAAACCAGTTATGAATCATGACTTCTAAAAATTACACCAGATGGGATGTTGGTAAGCTATATTGACTAGACATTAATGTAGATTGTGCTATAAATGCACAAAAGAGATTAATATTAATCAATTAACTCAACAGAAGAGCTCATAGAACTTATAAAGAGTATTTTATAAGGAGTCAATAAAGACAGAGTCCTCATACTGACTGTACATAGTGATTGCCTGGATGGACTCTGTGCTGAAATCCTATTTAAGTGATCTGGGGTGTGGCCCTGACATCAGTAGTTTTTAAAAGCATCTATTCTATGCAAACACATAATGCCACTGTGTAGATTTCAGCATGACACAGATGATGCAGGGACTTGTCAGTGTTACTAAGGATTTGGAATTCATCCTCAGGCAGTGGAAAGTCACTGTGTGCAGGGGGCTCAGTTGTGTCCTCTTTGCGACCCCATGGACTGTAGCCTGCTAGTTTCCTCAGTCCATGGCATTTCCCAGACAAGAATACTGGAGTGGGTTGCTATTTCTTCCTTCAAGGGATCTTCCTGATCCAGGAATCAAACCCTCATTTCCTGCATCTCTTGCATTGGCAAGGTATCATAAATTCTCATTTTATTATTGGAGGAAGAGTGAATTATATAGAAGAAAAGACAGAAATGGAAAACTAATTAGAGAACTGATCCAAAAGAGGGAAAGTAGTGGTCAAGAGTAGTATGATGGCAAAGAACAAAAAAGGAAAGTTTTAGTAATTAATGAGGTACCCTCTTAAGTAATTCTTGTTCATCTTTCTTAACAGTTTGATATCAAGTGGTTACTTTTCTGTATAAGCCTCTGTTTACATTATTTATAAAATAAGAATGTTATTGTTAAATTAAACTTGTAGCTTCACAGATTATATGAGCTAACCTAGTAAGATACTTTGCAATATAAACACTTTTATCTATCAATTATATCATTTGTTTTAAGTGTATTGGCTTAAAAGATAGGTTTAACAACAATGGTTTATTGACACATTCAGCCATTTATTAAGAATATTTTATTTGCAAAAGAGTAGACATAATGCTTTCTCCTTTCTGTTTCCAAGAGTGAGTATATATCAGAAGTCTTATTTTTCTGATCAACATTGATAATGAAAAGTGGGAGAAGCAAAAGTTGGGAAAAGACATCCAAAATAATAATTCAAGAAATATCCTTCATGTAATAACCATTAAGAATTTTGGAATTCAATAATGTAAAATCCCATTACATTACAAATTTCTTCCTGACTTGGAATTTCTTTCTCTTTAGCTTCTGTAATTGACTCTGTTTTTAAAAGATCATGTCAAAAATCGAAACAATTTTTTATAAGATTAAAGAGGTATTTTATTGCTGGACAGTATTACTATGACCTATTTTCAAAAGATATTTAAGAAATATATTAAGAAATTAACATCTAAACATTGATATTTAATGGGGTGCCCAGTGGCTCATGAGTAAAGAACCTGCCTGCAATGCAGGAGGCAAGTGTTCCATATGAATTGGAAAGATCCCTTGGAAAAGTAAGTGGCAACTCACTCCAGTATTCTTGAGTGGGAAATCCCACAGACGGAGGACTTGTTGGACTAAGTCACAAAACAGTCAGGCATGACTTAGTGACTAAACAACAATAACACATGAAAAATAAATGTCGCTACTCAGAAAGACTCAGGAAAACAGTTAGGTTTCCCATATTAAGATATAAATTGGAGATGATTTAGTGGATATATCTAAGGAAACATTTCATGCAATGTTTGGCATGATAAAGGACAGAAATGGTAAGGACCAAACAGAAACAGAAGAGATTAAGAAGAGGTGGCAAGAATACACAGAACTATTCATAAAAAGGTCTTAATGACCTGGATGACCACGATGGTGTGGTTACTCACCTACACCCAGACATCTTGGAGTGTGAAGTCAAGTGGGCCTTAGGAAACATTACTACAAAGCTAGTGGAGCTGATGGAATTTAAATTTAAATCTATTTAAAATCCTAAAAGATGATAGTTAAAGTGCTTCATTGAATATGCCAGCAAATCTGGGAAACTCGGCAGTGGCCACAGGCCTGGAAGAGGTCAGTTTTCATTCAAATCACAAAGAACTGCAATGCAAAAATGTCCAAACTACCATACAGGTGTGCTCCTTTCACATGCTGTTAAGGGTATGCTCAAAATCCTAGCTAGGCTTCAGCAGTACATGAACCAAGAAATCCCAGATGTAACAGCTGGGTTTAGAAAAGACAGAGGAACCAGAGATCAAATTGCTGCCATTTCCTAGATCATAGAGAAAGCCAAGGAATTCCAGAAAAACATCTACTTTTGCTTCATGGACTATGCTGAAGCATTTACTGTGTGAATCACAATGAACTGTGGAAAATTCTTAAGAAGATGGGAATACCAGACAATCTTATCTGCCTCCTGGGAAGCCTGTATACAGGTCAAGAAGCAACAGTTAGAACCAGACATGGAAGAAATGAATCGTTCAAAATTGGGACAAGAGTATGTCAAGGCTGTATATTGTCACCCTTCTTATTTAACTTCTATGCAAATTATATCATGCGAAATGCCAGACTATATGAGTCACAAGCTGGAATCAAGATTGCCACGAGAAATATAAAAAACCTCAGATATGCAGATGGTACTACTCTAATAGCAGAAAATGAAAAGGAACTAAAGAACATCTTGATGAAGCTGAAAGAAGAGTGTGAAAAAGCTGAAAAAGGAGTGTGAAAAAGCTGGTTTAAATCTTAACATTACAAAAAAACAAAAGCAATGATCCTTGCATCCGGTCCCATCATTTCATGGCAAGTAGAAGGGGAAAAAGTGGAAGCAATGATAGATTTTATTTTCTTAGGCTTCAAAATCACTGCAGACAGTGACTGCAGCCATGAATTTAAAATATGCTTTCTCCTTGGAAGGAAAGCTATGACAATCCTAGACAGTATATTAAAGAGCAGAGATATCACTTTGTCAAAAAATGCCCATACAGTCAAAGTTATGGTTTTTCTAGCAGTTATGTATGGATGTGAGAGTTGGACCATAAAGAAGTCTGGGTGCTTAGAAAGTGATGTTTTCAAATTGTGGCACTGGAGAAAACTCTTGAGAGTCCCTAGGACTGCAAGGAGGTCAAACCATCACTCCTAAAGGAAATCAGTCCTGAATATTCATTGGGAGGACTGATACTGAAGCTGAAGCTCCAATACTTTGGCCATCCAATGCAAAGAAATGACTCATTGGAAAAGACCCTGATTCTCAGAAAGATTGAAGACAGGAGGAGGAGGGGATGATAGAGGATGAGATGGTTTGATGGCATCACAGACTCAGTACACATGAGTTTGACCAAGCTCTGGGAGATGGTGAAGCACAGGGAAGCCTGGCATGCTGCAGTCCACAGAGTTGTAAAGAGAAAGACACGACTGAGCAACTGAACAACAATAATAAGCTCTTGTTGGGAAGATCCCCTGGAGAAGGGATAGGCTACCCAATCCAGTATTCATGGGTTTTCCTGGTGGCTCAGACAGTAAAGAATCTGCCTGCAATGCAGGAGACCTGGGTTTGACCCCTGGATTGGGAAGATCCCCTGAAGGGCAGTCTTCATAAAGGCTCTTCAGGTGGCTCATTTGTAAAGAATCTGCCTGGCAATGTACAGGAGACGCCAGAGAGACTGGTTCAATCCCTCAAGGTTCCCTTGAGGCAAGAATGGCAACCTGATGGGAAAATCCTGTGGACAAAGGAGCCTGGCAGACTGCAGTCAGTAAGGTCACAGAGGAGTCAGATGCAACTGAAGACACACACGCACACACACAATCTCCATATGACCTCCTTTCATTACTCTTCTCAGAATTCAGGGTTACCCATGAGACGTTTTGTCCGTTTACTGCTTTGCAGATACAAAGATAACTTCCTTCTTTTCCTGAATCAGTCTATGTGACTTTCTAACCTTTGCAAATAAGAAGACCCAGCTGGAACACCATAATCCATGCTGCACTCAGAGCCACCATCTTTTAATAACACCGATCTCATCATGCATATTATGATAATACAGTTTATAAACACTTGGTGACATGACACAGATTGCATATCAGACTCCACTGTTTATGCTATAGTCACATTATATTTCTTTATCTTGCTCTTTATCTATATTCTCATCTCATTCAGGTATCAAATTATGTGATGCTATCTCTGGGAATCTGTAGATTCATGACAAAAAATCTGAGTTGTGAGCTTCTCTTATGTATCAGTGTAGGTTCCAATGGTTTCCCCTTTATAATTAATCATTTTTTTTTATTGTGGTCTACTATTTACATGCCTGTGTAAGGATTTTCAGAGGTTTGCATGAGAATTCTATTAAGGCTTTTCCTTAGATTTGGGCAAAAGTGTAATCAGAACTGACATTATACAACACTATCTTGGAGGTTATCTGAGCTGACAGTGCCTTGTCTCTGGATGGAACTTTTAGAAGGGGATAGTGAGTGAATAGAGCAGAAGAAAGAAATAAAAACAGCATGACGTTCAGGGTTCTGTGTGCAGATAAATGGGAAAGATTTGAAGCAGCTTTTAAAACACATTTTATTAGTAAATTTAAATTGTGATTATTTTGCTGTGCTGCGCTAAATCACTTCAGTTGTGTCAGACTCTTTGGGACCTTAAGGACAGTAGCCCGCCAGGCTCTTCTGTCCATGGGATTCTCCAGGCGAGAATACTGGTGTGGGTTGCCACTTCCTACTCCATGGGATCTTTCCAACCCAGGGATCAAACCCGCATCACCTTTGTCTCCTGCATTGGCAGGCGGGTTCTTTACCTCTAGCACCACCTGGGAAGCCCTGTGATTATTTTATAATGACATAATTTTGTTTTATATTTTGTGCACAATTTTTTTTTCCCAAATGACTACTAATTTGTTAGAACATAAATCCTAATTAATTTTTTCTACTTTACCACTTAATGCAACTTGGATGCTGTGTGTTTCTTTTGTTTTAGGAGCATTAGGGAAAATATTTTGCCCGGACACTAAGGATATCATGAAATAAGAAAAAAGAAATTAAAAACTCTTTATCTGCTTATGAAGGATCCAGGGATTTAGCTTATGTTGCTTTCTTATGACTTGGCTTCCTCCTTTCCATTTCCTTATCTCTACTTTACCTAATTTTATCTTATTTACAACTATTTATTTTTTCTTTTGTTTGTCAAGGTACAGGATATTTGATAAACCTGAGCCCTTTTGAGGGATCTTAACTACTTGTCTCACATGCTTTATCATTCATATCTGTTCTGACATGGTCTCATTGAAAGTCTGGATTTCTTGCAGTTAAATGTACTAGAATGATCAAAATCCACTCAACACAAAGCTCTCATAAATGCAACATAAAGAACCATAATTTGTATCTTAGTACCCTGATGGCTTTTGTTTGGGTTCTGCTGTTATAAGATTATTTCTTCCTCAAAAAAAAAAAAAAAGGAGAGTAAGAAGGAAATGTCTAAGTCTGGTTCTTCAGTCTAGACTACATGTATAGATGTTATAATGAGTCCACTTAAGCACACTCTCACTCTTTGTCCCTTTATTTTATGATCTAGGTCACACCATACACTGTGGAACACATTTTCTGAACTAATTTACATTGCCAACCAATCGGAAACAGCAGTTTATAGGAAGCAAAGCATATTCTATCAGATGCTTTTTTATCAAAGTACATTGTCTTCTAATACTGTTACTCTTGCTTGATATTCTGTCTCATAGAATATCAATCTGTATATTTTATCGAGGGTGGATCATCCTGTAACTGCCTGGCTTTTCAGTAAATCATGATTTCACATTCAAACATTAAATTTAATATAAATTTATTTACAATTATTAAACCATAAACAACATTGCTTCTACTTCTTGGAAACAAACCTGGATTAAAAAACTTTTTTATGCATTTCTTCTGATAACATTAATCTGTTTTAAAGCAGATTATGCTGACAGTGTGGACATAATAATGAAAGCATCTCCATTTGTGTTCAAGTGATGATTCCAAAGTATATCTCCAGACTCACCAAGATATGACCCATTCCTGAGGTCTAAAATGCCAAATATTACCTACTCATGCCTTAATCTATTTATACAAAATATATGTAATTGATCACTTTTTTGTTTAAATATGTCAAAGTTAACTAATTTAATGAGAAATATGTGTACAAAATTTTTCCTTGTAATTCACAGAAAGTCAATTCTGTTTGATGGTCTCCTTTTGTTTAAAGTTAGACTTTATGCTTAATTCCACGTGTGTTAACCTTCCCAGGTGGTGCAGTAGTAAAGAATCTGCCTGCCAATGCAGGCGATGCAAGAGACTCTGATTCTATCCCTGGGTTGAGAAGATCCCCTGAAGGAAGAAATGGCAACCCAATCTGATATTCTTGCCTGGAAAATTCCACGGACAGAGGAGTCTTGTGGGCTACGGTTCATGGGGTTGCAAGGAGTCCAACATGACTGAGCATACTTGCACAGATGCAGACAAAGAGACTTTATACTTAATTCTATGTGTGTTACTAAGTTGGGGTATCTACCTTTTAAAAAGACTATCAATTGTAAAATACATTTTCGTTAATTTTGACATGAGAGATTCTACAGGAGTTTACTTCAAAATTTAATAACCATTTAAAAATAATTTATTATTTCTAAAACAACATGACTAGCATATTTGGAAAATATATTAAAGGAAGCATAACTTTGAAGTATAAACCATTTCTCATCACTGTGTACCTGGGGAAAAACTCTCAGCTATCCCGATGGACAAACCCTGCCAAGACCACAAAAAAAAAAAAAAAACAGGTCCTGCTGAAAGCAGACATAATATTGTATTTCCCTTGCAATTTCATTTATTCACAGGCAGAGTTGAGTTTCTCTTCAAATCCTTTCAAAAACATCCTTCTTCACTGTTTCATAAAATAACTTGGCTTTCTATTTAACTGAGAAAACCGAAACAACGGTGAAGGCTAGATGTAGTCTTTATTCAGTGCAGTACTGAATGCTAGGAGTGAAAACAGGTATCATCACTTGTTCTTAAACTCAGGGGCAATAACTCCATCCTTCACTATAAAGTGCATTATCAGACCTAGGATTTTCATAGATGCCTTCTACCAGACTGAGGTTTCCTGCTATCTTTATTATACTGACAATTTTTATCTTTAATAGATATTAAATATTTTCAAAAGTTTTATTAAATCTTCTCTCTCTACCTACTGAAATGATAATGTGGTCCCTTCTCTGTCCTGGTAGTATCATGTGTTATGTTAGTTAATTTTGAAATGTTAATCCAATCTTGCAGTATTGGATAAAGCTGTCTTGGTTTGGACATATACTTTTAAATATTATTGAAATTAATGTAAGAATATTATAATAAGGATTATGTAGTCTCTACTCATAAGGGACATTGGTCTAGATTTTTTTTTTGTATGTCTTTACTAGACTTTTCTTAATTGTTATGACA
Organism: Cervus elaphus; assembly: GCF_910594005.1. Taxonomy (NCBI): domain Eukaryota; kingdom Metazoa; phylum Chordata; class Mammalia; order Artiodactyla; family Cervidae; genus Cervus; species Cervus elaphus. The sequence continues at coordinate 50,693,138 of NC_057822.1, forward strand.
GCTTCATAATGCAAGTTAGGCAGTGCTACCTATTACTATACACACTGAAATATTTTTTGCAAATTGGGGCTATTTCTTCTTTCAGGTTTGACAGAATTTACAGACTATTTGGACCTTGGGTTTTCTTTTGGGGGGGACTGGTAACATGAAATTTCTTTATTTGATGTATGCTATCTTCTGTTTTTTCTAGTGTCAGTTTTGGTCAGTTGCATTTTTAGTTGAATTTATTCTCTTCAGTACTAATATATGATTAATTTATGTGAGTTCTGTGTTTACTTGAGATGAAATTGTATTCTCTAATATGGGATTTTAAATATTGGTATATTTTAATAAGATCTATGATCTTTTATAATAGTTTAGATATTTTATATTTTTGCCTGCCTTTTTTTTCCACTTGATATTGCTTGAACTGATAATGGTGTGTTAAGTTCTTCTATATATAAATTTCTGTTTTTTTGGTTTTCATGTAATATTTTTTATTTTTAAAGTTGAGGTCTTCCCAGGTGGCACTATTGGTAGAGAATCTGCCTGCCAATGCAGGAGATTCAAGAGTCACAGGTTTAATCTCTGGGTCAGGAAGATGCCCTGGAGAAGGGAATGGCTACTCACTCCAGTATTCTTGCCTGGAGAATCCCATGGACAGTGGAGCCTGATGGGCTACAGTCTATAGGGTCACAAGCATGGGACACAACTGAACACACACACACACACACACACACACACACACACCACACTCACATTTATTTGATATAACAAATATGCTTGACTTTAATTCTATCATGATTTTTAAGTGTTATATATGTTATATTTATGTTATATATACTGTTTCCTATTTCTTTATGTGTTTTTTCCTTTGTCCAGTATTGTTATTGCTCTAATATTTATGAAGTTCATTTTTTTATTCTACTGGCTATGATTATGCTAAAACATTTGTAGTACTCATCCTTTTCCCTGCTTAAACCTTTAATATTGAGTTTTGTAGCAACAAAAATAGATCTTTTGACTCTGCTATGGGCTAAATTTTGTCCTCCCCGAATCCATACATTAAAGCCCTAAATCTCTCTGTGATGGCATTTGGAGATGAGGCTTTGGGGAAATGATTAGGTTTGGATGAGGTCTTGAGAGTGGGGTCTTCATGATGGGATTAGTGCCCTTTTAAAAAGAGACATCAGAGAGCTTTCTTTCTCTCTGCGCTGTGAGGACATGTGGGCAAGAATACTGGAGTGAGTTGCCGTGCCCTCCACCAGGGATCTCCCCCACCCAAGGATGGGGCCTGTGTTTCTTATGTCTCCCGCATTGGCAGGAGGGTTCTTTACCACTGTCATCACCTGGGAAGCTCATGAAAACCATGGTAGTCTACAGTTCATATGGTCACAAAGAGGCAGACATGAATGAAGAAACTCAGCATGCACACACAAGTGAATACATGCAACAATCAACTGTTTGCAAGCTAAGAAGAGAACTCTTACTAGAATCTGAGCATGATGACATTGCGATCTCATATTCTAGCCTCTGGAACTGTGAGAAAATTAATTTCTATTTTTTAAATAACTGTGTCTGTAGTATTTTTTATAGCAGCCCAGGCTGAAAAAACCAGATTCTCATATGACTATGCAAAAATCCATGAGCATATTCTAACTTTCTCCTTCCCTCTCTTCTCTTTCTACATTTTAAGTTGTACTACTTATATTTTATCAATACACATATCAATTTTATATTGGTTATCACCTTTATTTTAAACTTCTAGTCTTTGATCTATAATTAAACATATTCAATACATACCTTTTGGTAAAATATTTATTATCGTCTCTAGAGAAAACTCATTTTCTAGTAGGTTTCTCAGGAGGATTCTGAGTATAGTTATCCTTGTGTTTTTGCATTTTCAGTGCCTTCCCATAGAATTGATTGTTGAAGGGCAACTTGGTTAGATGTGAAATCTTTGGATCACTTTTATTTTTTGAATTCTTTGTTGACTTACATTGCCTGTTCTATCAAAAATCAAGAAGTCTGACACCAATCTGATTTTTTTTTCTCCTTTTATTAGTAAACTTGGTCTTTTTGCCTGAAGGCCCTAAACATTGCTTCTTTTATCTTTATTGCCTGAAAATTTTGATAAAACTCTTCTTGGAGTTGAAGTTTCTAGGTCAATGTTCACTGATACACAAGCTCCTTCAATATACAGATTCAGTTATACTTTTATTTTTAGTGTGTCCTCTTAGATTATAGTGTACATGCTGTCCTGTTCCGCTGTTTCATTTCTTACAGTGTCCAAAATATACATAAATGTCTCTTTATGTGTGGTTGTGTGTGTGCTCGTGTGTGTGTGTAGAGAGAGAGAAGTAAGAGAACAGAACATTTTTTAAAGAGAAGAAAAAATAATCCAAGAGAAAATGTTAAGTAAACAAGATACAGTCATTTGCATCATATTTGGAAATTTTTCATAAGACGTCTTAATTCCTATTTTTCATTTTTTGCTTTGTGATTGTTTTGCTTTGTGGTTGTTTTTGGTAGGAGAGCGGGGACATGAATGATGGGCAATTCCAATCTAACATCTGAAGCTTAATTCCATCTTTCCTTATTTGTAGCTTATTTTCCCAATCATGAAAGCCCTGGTTTCATTATTTACAATATACTTACCAATTTGTTCACCCTTAACATATATATTAATCAAGTATTAGAAATATCAGACACTGATGCAGAAACCAGGCTGGTATCTTCAGGAGATAGAAGCAAATAGGCAAGAGCATGGTAAGCAGGTCAGAGAGAGGTGGAAGTTAAGCTTGGAAAATTAGTGTAGAACCTAGATTCAATTTTTAACAATAAACTGAGCACATAAATACTTTTAAAGAAATCAGCTGTGCTTGGCTTACCAGGATCGGAGCAGTTATGAGCAAAAGCATGAATAATAAGAATGTGATACTATGTTTACTTTCAAGCGTTATCTGGATTAATTGTGATCCATTTCCTGTCAGGAAGAAGGAGACCCACAGTATGTTTGGGCTCTGTTCCTAGGAGTTAGAATTTGTGTTCGCTTTCTTCACATATTTATATATGGCAGAATTTCCTAAAATCATTTCCAGAGAACATAGGGATTGGTTTTATTTTGTATTGTTTTTGAAGATTCTCTGTGCAAGTAAATAAATGTGATAAAGAAAACATTCAAATTCTCTTCAGTTCTGCATTTCTGCAATTTATTTGACCATCATTTTGCTTTATGTAAATCCCATTAATGCTTCAGGTCAGTTCCATGAAGCACACTTAGGCAAACAACTGGGCAAATTCCAAGCCAATAAGAAATTGCAGAGCCAGTAAGAAAGTGCAGATTTATGGTAAACCCTTTTAAAAGGATAAGAAATATAAAAAGGCTTGTTGAGAAGAACAATATTGTTGGCACCAGGTTTGAATAAAAAAACACTTGGGCTTAGCATAGATGCATTCCCCAGTAAAATGTTTCCTCTTTAATAAGGAAATATAGACGCAGAATTTGAAGAAATTAATCACTCTCAAACCTAAAGCCAATATTTTTGGATATTCATTTTCATGAATGGGGTATAATGTTTCCAAAGATGAAATTTATCAGAAATAATATAAGCTTTGACTCCTTCCAATGAATCAAAGTTACTAAAGTAACTGCATTCAGTAACTTGATTACAGAGGATAGACTAAATCTGAAACACATCATTAGACTGCATTTTATTTTTTTATTTTTTTTTATTTTATTTTATTTTTTTTTTTCAGACTGCATTTTAAAACCAACATAAAAGGTAGAATTATAAAATCTGTAAAACTACCTTTGAGATAAAACAAGAGTCGTGATTTTAGAAAGAATATCAAATACATTATCAAAAGAAAATGGAAATTCCAATTTGGTCAGACCACTCTTTTTGCCCACTGCTCTACAGATTTCATAGTCTTAATTTTGACTATAAAATGCTTTAGTAAGTATTCATTTGCTGAATTATGTGTTAATACAGTGAATTGTTATATAGAAGATACACTCTTCAAAGTTGCTTATTTTGTATGCGAATACTAAATGACTTTCTGTGACTTAATTTATTTATCAAATGAATTGCAATAAAATATGCCCTTCATATATGAATTTAGACCTACATCGATTCAAATAAGGTGTGGGAGTAAATTATACATGTTCAATTGATTATATAGAAAAACACAGATATATAAAGATATAACCAAAATGGTGGCTTTGTAATTAGCACATAAATTGAAAATTTAAGAGGAAGTGAATTAGAAGAGTTTCTTATGCCAAGGCACTGCATGGTACCATTATGCTTGAGAAACACCAAAGCAGCTGAGTTCTAGCCACATACCATCGTATCACACATCTTAATCATTTAAAAAACTGCTGTTAAAATGCTGTGTAGTAAAGATTCAAAACCTGATGTAAACATGAGTAAGAATCAATGAAATTTCTTTATTTACTTCTTGTTTGATTTCAGTGAGTCCATATGAGTGGAAAGGCAAACAACAAATATAAATATGTAATAACTGCAGTACTTTTATTCTTAGAGTCTTCCTCTATGTAAAATCCAAGCTTATTGTGTGTGTGTGTGTGTGTGTGTTTGAACATGTATGTAAACAGATCTTGAGTTTTGCAGGGAGAGAGGCCTGGGATTTGAATCCTCTCTCTCCTATTCTAGCTGCATATACTTGCTAAATTTAATAATACCGAAAATCCCAGTTTCTACATCTTTAAAAAATGATGATGATTGTTACTTCAGAGTATTGCAGAATATCCTCCCAACAAACATATTTTGTACTGGAACTATATCACACTGACATACAAAAGCCAAACATATGCATCTTTTTTCAGTTCCCATTCAGGGACATACATTGGCAGCTTGAAAGCAAACTTGGTGGGAGTAGTCACAGCATGAAAACAACAAAACATATCACCTTCCCTTACCTGGAAGCAGTTTTTAATAGCACACAACTGAATAGCAAATTATATGTACACAATGAGTAGTAAATTATTAAGCCATTTAAATCTAGATTCATTTATAACTTATAAATCTATGTGAACATCTGAGAGACTCTGAATGAAGGTAACCCTAATTTGTTTGAAGATCAATAATATACAGCAAGAACAATAACAAAAATTTAGAAATCCTGAATTTCTAAATTAAATAATCTTCACTGGCTCTCTTAATATACAAGCATGTTTATATACAATTAGATAATTCTTCTAGAAATTTGTGATTAATAAATTTATTGCATTGATACCAATGGTTTACTGAATCTATCTATGCTTTCATTTGGAATTCACAAATTCAGAAATTCGTGCTTTCATTTTTCCATGTATAGGTTGTTAGGTATATGCATCTTCTCTTAGAGTCTATGACTTACACTACCCTCAAAATAGAATTCTTTAAGTTCTTAAGACACAAAATCAATTTTATTCTAATGTCACATTAGTGTGATTTTTTTCTGGGCAAAAATACAAAGTGATTCAATTTCTGTAGTTGCTATTGGCAGGGCAATACCCTAGCTTCCCATTAAGTCCAATCCTGTAATGGTGGTAACAGGTTTTTTTTTTAGCTTTGTTTTGTATCATGCTGTGAATTTCAATAGAAATACTGGTTCCAAATTTCCTTAATGGATTTTTTTCCTACAGTATATGCATTTACTTATGAGTGGGTAATGCTATGTACTAGCTTTCAAAAATGGATAAAATATTATAGATTGTTGTTATTATTTCAGTGAAGAATTGTATGAAATGTTCTTGCAGGTAGAATCAAGAGTGCAGTGAAAGTACACAAAAGAACAAATAAGCAAAATAAAATATATAGGACTGTGTGCAAGGTAAGGTCCATTCTCATGTAAAAGAAATATATGCCTTTCTCTGGTGATTTTTCTCTTTTGTTAAAAAGTAGGTGGCAAATATCTATGCTCGCTTACCATAAAATGTTTTTCTTATACATTCTCTTTTCTTGGGAACTTTTACTCTTTTTCTATATTCTCCACATTGTGGGAATTAGTTGTTAGCTTTAAATGAAAAGTTTAAAATGGCAATGCTAATTCGTATGGCAATATATGTTGAGAGCTTGGATCTGCAATAAAAATTGCTGTTACTACAAATAGGTGGTGTGATATAAGAGGAAATTTTAATCTAAAAAGTTAATTATAAAGCATTATAGAAAAAATTTTAATTATGTTTTGAAAACCACATTTGACCTCCTGATCATAAAACTTCAGAGGGAGCGAATACTCTCTCACTGAATATGAGTAAAATAAATCTCAAGCTTGATTCAGGCTTTGAAACCATTTCTCTTGCTTCAAGTTTCTTAATCTAGTTACTTGTCAAGTGAAGGAGTGATATGTTTCAGTATTTGATCTTGAAATCAAGATTGTAGAAATACTTCTGCTTCCATCCTGATAGAGAAACTTACATTGGATTAGCCCTTCCACCATAAACAACCACAAAATAGACAAAATATAAACAAATACTAGTTCTATACATTGTCCAAAAGGGAGCACTGGTTTGTAATTTTAATGTGTAATATGAAAAGCAGATCACCATTTGCCAATAGTTACAAGAGAGAAAGAGAAGACTGATTTTATAGAGATACAGGACAATTTTGTAGGGAGATGAACATGTTCTATATCACTTTGTTGGTTGTAATACAACTGTTTACATTAGCTACAACTGCACAAATTATACACTCAAACTTGGAGAATTTTATTGCATGTAAATTACACTTTGACAAAATAATTAAAAGAATTGATCACAGAACTAAAAAGTCAAACCTATATCATATCTTGAAAAATATGTTTAAATCATCCAAGTTCTGCAACAACAAAGTTTTCTTAGCTATCACAAACAGACACAAATGCACTCTAGGTAACAAGAAAAAATAATAGAGTTGAATCTCATCAAAAATTATCTTATTGCTCTTCAGAACACATTACTCAAGAAAATAAAAACATCAGTCTCCAGCTAAATGAAAATGTTCAATATATCTATATATAGTTATTTTTATACTTTTATCTTCATACATGATAAACAACTTGTATCTTAAAATATCTTACAATACACTAATAAAGCAAAAATATTACTTTAATGTAAGAAAAGAATACAGAAAACATCTCAAAAAGGTAATAGACTAAAAACTAATAAATAAAGCTACAATTTAAAGGCCCAAAATTTTAATCATCAAAGAAATGTAAATTAAACCATAAATAGATGTCATTATGCCCCCTTCATCCTTCAGAATATCTAAAATAGAACAGACTTTTAATACCAAGTGTTTATGGGAAAATCAATTTCAAAAATTTATGCTAAGAGCTTAAAATGATAGAACTACTTTAGGAAACATTCATTTAGCAGTTTCTTTTTAATCCAAGGGACTTCCCTGTAGCGCATATGGTATGAATCTGCTGGGTTTGAGCCCCGGGTCAGGAAGATTCTCCGGAGAAGGGATTGGCAGCCTTCTCCAATGGCACTCCAGAATTCTTGCCTGGAGAATCCCATGGACAGTGAAGTCTGGTGGGCTACAGTAGTGGGGTCACGAAGACTCAGACATGACTGAGAGGCTCTATTACTACTACTGTTAATTCAAACAACTTTTCCAGATAGCCTAGGTATTTACCCCAAAGGGCTGAAAACATATATCTATACAAAAAGCTTACTGAAATATTCATAGAAGTTTATTATCCTCCAAACCTGGAAACTATCCACATATCCCAATATCTTTTTTAAATACAGTTGTTTATGTATGACTATGCTTTCAACAATAGAATATGAATACATAGATGTGCTATCTCTTTTATTTTAAGATAAGAATTTTTATTTCTTAGAGCATCTAGCACTACTATAAATGACATAGATAATATATTTATTTTTAATTCAGCTGATTTTTAGAAATATCACAAACCCTATATATACAGTCTAATACAAAAAGAGATTCATAAATTAATTCTTGAGCAAAAGCATGCTGTGCAAACTTTGCTTGAATTCAGTGCTCTTACAGTCCTTAATCTGCTTTGTCACAACTTTTGAGTTAGTAGAAAGCTATTATTTTTCTCACTATCTGAACAATGGTTTCCAGAATTGGACATGAGGCAACACATGAAAATAGAAAAACAAATCAAATGAGCCTTTCTTACTTACTAAGGAGAGTGTATAGGCACAGTATAAAACAGGAGAACCCTGGTTGAACCTGGCAATCTCCCAAATTAAGAAGGTGAACCTGAAAGTACATCAAGGACATATTGGCTAGAGTTTGCAAACAGTAATGAAGAGAGAGCTTTTCACAGTAAGAAAACTCTAGAAATCTCCAAATGGCCTCCCTTGAGTCTTGACCTGAGTACTGATTACTGAAAGTACATAAGGAAATTGCCCAAGGCCAAAAACAACAGCAGCGACAAAAACTAACCAAAAAGAACAGGAGAAACAGTCCGCAGAGCTCACTCATGGCTTCAAATAATTCATGTTCCATTGACAGAAGTAGAAAAGCTTATAATTTATGGTCCTTAGACTAGGGTAATAACAGAGCATGTGTCAGTCATTGGGGAAAGAAGCCCTAGAATAAAGACTATTGTGATTTTACCTTAACAAAGATAAAAAATAAAACTATTTCCAAGTACTTCCAAGTGAAAAGTTGAGGGTTATTTATAGGAATATACAATTATCTAGCAACAAACAAGGTAAATTTTGAAATATATAGCTTCCCATAGAACAAAAGTTATCTCATCTGCAGTGAAATAAGAACATCTGACTCATAAGGAGAAGGAACTCTAAAATGATCCAACAGAAACACAATAAATAAGATTATTGGACAAGGATGTTAAACCTATTATAACTATATTCCTTATATTCAAAAGGCAGGGAAAGTACTAAATGTGTTAAGTATGGGTATGGTAAATACAAAACTACAGTACTTCTGAAGATAAAATTTTTAATTTATAAGATGACAAAATATATTAAATGGGATTAACATGAGTTTAGAAATAGAGGAAGAAAAGTTTAGTGAATTGAAAACATTGCAAACGAAACTGAAGTAAAAGAGAGAAAAAGGCAGAAAAATAAAGCAGAATTTAATGAGTCGTAAGAAAACCTCAAACAGCCTAATATATATATGACAATTGGAGTACTCATAGGAAGTGGGGTACAGAAAGAATATTTGAAGAAATTAATCATCCAAAATTTTCCAATTTAATGAAAAATATAAACCCTCTATTCATGATGCTCTGTGAACCTCAAATGTGAAATAAAAATATTACAACAAAGTACATCATAACTGAACTTCTTAAAACTAGCTATTTAGAGAAAATCTTAAAAACAGTTGGAGTAAATTAAAAATTTTCACAGGGAAAAAACAAAGAAAAATTGCAGAAGAATTTTTACCAAAAACTGCAAAAAGACAACTGCAAATTTAAATTACTAAAGAGAAAAGCAAATAAGAAGAACCCTATCAGTGTTAAATTCTATAGCTAGCAAAAACATTTTTCAAAAATGATGAGAAATAAAGACCTTTTCCAACATATAGAAATTGAAACAATTAATCACCAAAGATCTGAACTATAAGACATTTTATAAAAAATCTTCAGCAGAAAAACCCACTCAGATGAAGTCTGAACCTGCATAAAGGAGTAAAGTTCACTAAGAAAGGTAAATATGTGGGCAAGTATAAATGACCTGTTTGTAATTTTAATAGTTATCTTCAAAGACAACAGTTAAAACACAAATATTAACAATATATTGGGAGGTTTATAACATATGTGGAAGTGAAACATTTGCCAACACAAATAAGTACACCAGTGGCCTATAAGAATATGTTTATTATACCATGTGTAATATATTAGTTGGAAATAGAATGTGAAAGTTAAAGTTGGAGAAGGAAGCAACAACTCACCCCAGTATTCTTGCCTGGGAAATCCTATGGACAGAGAAGTCTGCTGAGCTACGGCCCATGCGGTGGACAAAGAGTAGGACACAACTTAGTGACTAAACCATCACCACCTAGTTAAAGTCACATGTCAACTCTAAAACAACTATTGTTACCAACAAAGGAAGCAGACAGAAACATGGAAAAGAGAAAAAATACATAGAATAATAGAAAAAAAACAAAAATAATAAATGCATGCTCAAATATGTGCTATAATGTAATATATATAATAACATCAATAATTCTATTAAATGTAAATTATCTAAATACCCCAACTAAATGGAAGAGATTTTTATATTACATATAAAAAAGAAAGACACTGTCATATATTGCCTAAACATAATCTGCTTTAAATGTAAATACACAATTAAGTTACATACTTAAATATAAAGATATATTATAGCATCTTAACACTAAGCAAAATACTAAAACAAAAATGTTAATATTAGACAAAAAGACAAAACACATCAGCTGGGATAAAAAGGATAACTTTGTACTGATAGAACATCCATTTTTCATTTTGTCATAACAGTCCTAAATGCTTTTACACCAAATTAAAGAAATTCAGAATACATGAAACAAAAACTGATAGAACCACAGGAAGAAATAGACTCATTCACAACTTTCATCAGAGGTTTCAACATTCCTCTGTTCCTATTTTTATTGCAAGTACATTAATTGTTTAAAACTATTGATATTTCATGGGCAAAAGAAAAATAAAATTATATGTTAGAAATTATCTGTTATATATAATATATATAAAATTTGTAGATTATGTAAATTATCTATAGTTTCTTTATTTTTTTCTGCCAAATTTGGAGAAAATTAAAATCTAGACATATCATTGTAGTTAATTAATTTTAACAAATTCTACTAAACTCATTCTAAATTACCTGAAGTTAATACACCTGAAATACTGCTTTTATTACTGATGAAGGGCTAAGGTAAGAATAGGTCTTGGTGAAAAATCCAAATTAGACTGTTAATGGAGCTCCACAGAACAACAGTGTCAGGCTAGGAAAAATGTCCCTTTACCAAAAAACAAATCTGCTTCTGGAGGGAAGAGAATGAAATTTGTGTTTTCTGTGAGTAGGTAGTTTCCATAGGGTATACAGAGTTGAGTGAGCTTGCCTGTTCTCCTGTTGTCAGATTTGCATGTCAAAAAAGCCACAACATCTTTCCTGAAACAGAATTAAGAAAAGGGCCAGAATGAGGTTGGTAGTGCTGCATTAATCAGCTTTATCAGCATGAAGAAAAACATCAACAGTAAGTGTGACGTACTTTCTGTTTAAATGGATTTTCCAAAATGTTTGCCATTAAAATGTTATTGGAAATTGGAGTACTTTTCCATTATCAAAATATTTTAAAATATGATAATTAGTACTAGGAGTTAGGTAAATAACCCAGAGCAGATTGGCATACTCAATTTGTCTTTATACCATAAAATATTCCTTAAAATTTTCTGAATATATCTAATTCAAGTAAACTGCTAGAAACACCATCTAAAAATACAGATGTCAATCACAGATGTTTTATTTTTCCATAAAATATTCAGAAAAAAGGTACACACATTGAGTTAGTAAAATGTCTTTCAAGCAAATATCTGCTGGGAGTTTTTGTAATAGTCTTTCTGTAAATAGAGAATGCTTTGGAAAGTAATCATTTTAGTATATTAATCAGTAAAGTGTCTGTGGCATTTTGACGAGATTTAATCTGGAGTGTAATGTGCATAATATCAGAAAGATTCTGCCAGACACACAAAAAAATGTAGCAAATCAAATTTCCCTTTTAACTAAATGTATTGGGGCATCAATATGTTACCTCCTTTGAAACCTGAGGTGAATATTTACAAAAATAAAAGGGAAACATGAGGAAAACCATTGTGAAGGCAGAAGCATATTAGCATGACCATTCTATGAAAAATTGAACAAAAGGCATCCTGGAGGATTGTCTTTTGCATGTTCTAAATCATAGGCATTTGCCCTTTCATCATTGTCTTGTCTGTGTTCCATAATGGAGCAGTGGTTGTTCTTTGAAACACTCAATCCACCAAAATAATCCAATGCTTTATGTTTTTCCTGTGTTACCATCAGTTTTCAAAGATGATATTCAACAATGTTAAGAGTCAAATTGAGAAAAAAAATGCATGTTAGTTTTGTTGAAAATAATTAGAATGGAAACAGATAGAGGTGGAAATGAACCAAGTGTTCAAAACTGGTAAGGCTAAATGGAAACACAATCAAAATCATAGAGAAGAGAAAAAGTAAATGAACTCTCTTAATATGTGAGGCATAAAAAAGGTTGCTTGTGAATTATTTAAGGATAACGTTGAGAAAGATAAAACATGCCAAACCTGATATACAGGGAACATAATCACTGAATTTTTGCTTAATTGAGAAAAAGAATTATGTGGTTAACTATTCTTTTTGCCAAAAGCCTGTAATATACCATATACTTACAGACATGGCTCGGTTGTAAATATACCAGCCAAGCAGAAAACACAGATTCAATCCCTGAGTTGGGAAGATCCCCTGGAGAAGGAAATGGCAACCCATTCTAGTATTCTTGCCTGGAAAATCTCATGGACAGAGGAGTCTGGCAAGCTACAGTCCATGGGGTTGCAAGAGTCAGATACAACTTAGCAACTAAACCACTTTGAAATCATGATCTGGGTCTGAGTCTGTAATTGTTACTTGACTGCCATTGCTTCTAGCACTTCTGAGAAGATAGAACCAGGAAGCAAAATCTCACAAACTGTTTATCTTCTTCAGCAAATCCAATTATAAACTGGATTTTTTTGGTCACTCTTCCATATCAACCACTTTTTCTTGGGCACCTTTTACTTTATTTCTGTCTTTTTCTGAATACTACTCCTTTCTTTAAGACCCTTTAAAAGTTTTCATTGCTATTTTTTCTTCCTTGACATCTTGTCTTCCTTCCTGATACAGGTAAGATAAAGCCGAACCTGAATACCCAGGTATATTTGCAAAGGCTTAGAACATGAAGAAATTACATGATGGATTTAAATCCACTCATAAGGACCCAGTTAATCATTTTCTCTGCTTAAAGAAAAGCATTTCAAAATTTAGTCATATTATGGGTTGAATAACAAGAAGATGTTGGACTCCTAAATCCCAGTGCTTTGTTTAGAAATAGAATCCTTGTAGATGTTCAAGTTAAGATGAGTTCAGTAGGGTGAGCTCTAATCCTGTATGATCATATCCTGGAAAGAAGGGGGAGATGTGGCCAATTTATATTAAGAAGGATTTCAATGACATAATGTAAATGCTTGTCTAATGGGAAAGACTTGGCAAGCCGAGGGTTTAGAGAGAAGTGCACACCTCAGTTATTTTGAAGGTAAGTGTTTCTAAATTTATTTTATTATTTTTTATTTTTTCTAAATTTATTTTAAAATTTAATTTGGTTTAATTAAACGAAAGTTCTCTCTTGGCTCTGTGTACATATAGGTGGGAATCAAGGAAGGTTGTTTATTCTTTGGTTCTATGTATAAAATTTTCATGCTGAGGTTACTTCCATATTTTAAAGATGAACATTAAAAGTGGAAACAGTACAGAAGTACTGTATAAAAGGGGAATAAAATGTTCTTTAATTCTTAGGGAATTGCTTTCCTATTATTTTCTTTTTTTCCAATTTTAATAAAATATAACATCTTTGACTCCCAGGATTTAAATCAAGGTTTATTTATGTTGAAAATAAATATTTTCTTAAATTCACTTATAAAAACTAACCTTTTCAAATTTATTGAGATTTCAGAAATCTTAGAGTGAAAATCTACCAAGGAATGGATTCTGAAAAGATATAACATATTTATTCCCTAAAATGCCTCCTAGTGTCATTCTTAGTTACTTTACTTTGATGAAAATAAGGCTTAGAAAGATGTAATGTTTTCATAACAAAATTAATCTAAAGTTATTAAACCATATTAGACCCCATAATTCCATGTCTTTCATCCCTTTACTCAAGATTAAGCTCTTTTTTTCTTCTTAGTTACTTGCCAAATATCTATTATTGCATTGATATGTGCTCAAATTTCATTCTGTTTTTATGCTTTTCTGGTTACTTCTCCCACCTTCCCATTGCAGAGCTCAGTACTCAGTCTGAGTTCTTATTCTATCTCTGCCTATACCTTACTGGCAGTGTTCAGGTCAGAACCATCTGCAAATATATCTTTCTCCATTGATAAATATGTTATTTTAGGGTAAGAATTTCATTATGGTTTTCCTTTTCTTTTTAAGATGTATCACAGTGTCCCGTGATAGTCTACAGAGGGATGTTTACTAACTGAATTAATAAAGTCATGTTTTGTTACATATTAGCCAAAGGACACAAGTCACTTTAGATACTTCACTCTTGAGCTTTTTTAACCCTCATAGTTAGATCATTTGTATGTCTTGGATTTCCCATAACAGTCCTATTTTATTTTTTTATTAAAATATAGTTGTAAATAATATTGCATAATTTGCAGATATAAACATAGTGATTCACAATTTTAAAAGTTATGCCTTATTTATAGTTATTATAAAATATTGGCTATATTTTTCATGTTGTACAATATATCCTTGTAGCTTATTTTACATATAATACTTTCTACCTCTTAATCCACTGTCTCTGTCTTTCCCCTCCCAGCTTCCCTCACCCCACTGGTAATCACTATTTTGTTCTCCGTATCTGTGAGTCTTTTTCTTATTATATTCACTAGTTGGTTTCACTTTTTAAAAATCTGTATATAAGTGATGTCATACTGTATTTGGACCCTCTGAGTCCATTCATGTTGTTACAAATGGCCAAATTTCTTTCTTTATGACTAAGTAGTATGTCATTGTATACATATATACGACATCTTCTGTATCCATTCATCTGTTTCTGTATCTTGATGATGGTAAATAATGCTGCTGTGAACATTGGGGTGTATGTACCTTTTCAAATTAGTGTTTTTGTATTTTTCAGATATATACCGGTAAGTGAATTGCTAGATTATATGGTAGTTCTTTTGGTGTTTTGAGAAACCCATACCGTTTTCCACAGTGGCTGCACCAATTTACATTCCTACCCAACAGTGTACAAAGGTTCCCTTTTCTTCACATCTTTTCCAACATGTATTATTTGTGGTCTTTTTGATGATTGCTATTCTGACAGGTGTGAGGTGATATTTTGTTGTTGTTTTAACTTTCATTTATTTGATAAATAACAATGTGAAGCATCTTCCATGTGCCTGTTGGCCATCTGTATGTCTTTGAAAAAGTGTCAATTAGGACTTCTGCCCATTTGTTAATCAAGTTGACTGCATTTTTTTGATGCTGACTTGTATGAGTTTTTCATACATTTTGAGTATCAAGCCATTTTTGGTCTTGTCATTGGCAAATATTTTATCCCATTCAGTAGGTTGTCTTTTTTGTTTGCTGATGATTTCTTTTACAGGACAGTCTTGGTTTATACTTGCTATTCTGGCATCTTGTCTGCCTTGGGCTGTTTTTTTTTCTTTTCAGATTTATCATTTTTAAATGAATTATTATTGTTAATAATTACTTTAAGGTAAACTGGATAGATTGGATGGGCTTTCAGCTTGTATTTCTGCTTTAAGCTATGGTTTCATCCAGTTTGAGTCATTATCTTATAGTGTGTGAGATACATGACCGTGAATTGTATCCTCATGTTAGCCAGTTATTACATCTGAAAGATGAGCAGCAATTACTCTTTTCTCTCTTTCCATCTTCTTATAAATGAAACAATGAGTATTTCCCTTTAAAAACAACATGCTGATAAAATCTTCTGTGCTGTAACGGAGGCAGTTTGGGAGAGCTAAATTTCTCTGAAATGGGGGGAGTGGAAAGTGTTGCTTCTTCTGGCCATGTAATTTACAAGTATGGTGCCATCAGCAGGGCTGTGGTTTTTGAAGCCAGTGCTTGATCTTTGAAAAGTCCATAGACAGGAGTGACCTCTGATTAATTGATGTAGTAGCTTAAACAATATTCTAGGTCTTGATTTCTTCCTGATATTATCTTAACTTTGTTTCCAGTGAGTAGGAACAATTACCCTCAGACTCTTTTTATGGTAGCAAGATGGCAATAGCTCCTAAATTTCTAGTTCAGGAGAAAAAAGAACTAGGTCTTATAAATCTTCCAGATTTTCCGACATTCATTCAATAGACAGGCTCTGGACATTCACCATTCAATATGTTGTTTGATTCCACTTATGCATGCTACTCTTCTGAAAGAATCCAGGGGAAAATTCCCACGGAGACTTTAAAACTGACCTCAAATAATATCTAGAAGGAGAATGGATATAAAGTAGCAAATAAAAGTATCTGTGACTCTGAGACCCTGGAATGTACTATATAGTCTAGTGTTCTATAATTATGTTTTACTCTTTTCTCTGATAGGTAAGGCCAATTGTATACGTATGCTCCCCCAATTCTGCTTACAAAATCACTTTTAATCTTTCTGAAAACAGGTCAAATTTTCAAAACAGCTTAATTCAAGATCTAAAACCAGGCTTATCCTATTCATCAGATTTAACAACCAGCTTCCCAAACCTTCACAGTTTCCAAACATTATTTTTGGTTTAAAATAACAGCGCAGTACAGTGCCCATTTGGGAAAAAAAAAATAATATTGTGGCTTTTCTACAAGCTCTTTGAACTTTCTTTTAAAAAAATTTGGCGTATTTTATCATCTATTAAATAAATATTACATACTGAGATGAGACTCTGTTAAAAGATTGAAAGTGAAGTGAAAGTATTGCTCAGTCATGTCCAGCTCTTTGTGACCCTGTGGACTGTTGCCTGCCAGGCTCCTCTGACTGTTGAATTCTCCAGGAAAGCATACTGGAGTGAGTAACCAGTCCCTTCTTTAGGGAATTTCCCCTAACCAGTGATCGAACTCATGTCTCCTGTATCTCCTGCATTGACAGGCAGATTCTTTACCATCTGAGTCACCAGGGAAGCCTGTTAAAAGATTAAATAGGGGTAATTAGTTGGAAAAGAAGGGAAAGAAAAATACAAAATTATAAAGTAATATCTTATTTTACCCAAGAATGCCAAACACTGAATTTAAAAAAACTGGAAAAAAAAATTATTACCTATAGTGGTTTTGCTCTTCTGGAGAGAGATGCAGCTGAGAATGATAACCTCAGGAGGGTGGTCTATTGACCCCTAAGTCAAGGCCTGACTTCAAGTTAGAGAAAACAGTTTAGAATAAACAAAGTTTGCCAGGCAACAATGGGACAATGCTACTAGTTTTCTTTCCATGGCTTCCTTTTTATGTACTTTTTAAAATCTTTGGAGAAACATTTTACAGTTCTGCTCCCTGTAAAAGTGATGTTTGAATGTATTCTACAAAAGTTGCAAAGCTGGTAACTCATAAAATATTCCTGAGGTTGGCAAGTTTCATAAGATGAAAGGTTCACACAGTGCTAACAAGTAACTAAAAAGGAGACTGGGGTAGCGTGCCCCAGCACAGCAGTTTAAAGTCCCAGGCTGGATACTGCACTGCAGTTTGAATCTTTATCATGATGCCAAGAAGATAAATAACATATCCAACATGCTTATCTATGGTTGGTGTGTTTAAACATAATTGACCTTACTACAAAATAATTGAAATATGGATTAAAACATCCCTGTTTTTCCTCCTATTTTTCACAAAAGAAGATGAAAATTCTACAATGAAAAGGATTTTCACATTTATATTTAGCTCATTTTGCTTTAGCTTGAAAAACAGGTCTCTAGTTTCTGCCAGAGCTTGTAACCAAGGAGAATGATTACCACATGCAGGTGTCACTGATTGGTTGAAATTGAAAGCTGCACAGATTGGCTTGGAGGCCTGAACTGATCTCTCTATCCTCTAATCTCCATTTGCTTCTGCCAAATGCCATTAGAAAGCAGTCAGATCCGTTTTGACTGACAGCATAGCTAACAAGTATGATCGGTGTTTGTGGGGGAAATATATATATATATATATATACACACACACACACACATATATATACCTTATATACATATAAATTAGATGACTAGTAAAAGACTAGTTATAAACATATTTTACTCACTTTCAGTGGGCCTGATGTTGAGAATTCTGCTTTCTATTCTTAATTTACCAAACTACTTTGCAGTAGTATCTGAGGTAAGGAAAGAAGATATATATAAACAAATGACAGCAACCACAGAAACCCTCCTATCTCATGGAGAGACATTAAGATTTATGACATAAGGCTGTAAAATACTTTCAAATAATTATAAGCCCTTGCAGATAATATATAAAAGTGTTATTAACTAACTGGACTCTATCTTCACTTATAGAACAAATAGAAGCGCTCTTAATATGTCTTCATATAAATAACCTTTGAGGTTAGTTGAAGGTTTCAGTCCCCTTTTGAAGATGTACCGACTGAATAACTGGCTAGTAAGTGCCTCCTGCTTTTGTCCCACACCAGCTGCACTTCTTAGTTCATCTACTGAAACCATTCTTAGATGTTACAGACAAGGCCTTAGGATGCGATCAGATCTCAGTAAACCAAGTTTCGAAGGAAGGCTTTGTCCTTACATCATAATGTGCCTGTATATGTTTTAATTTGAAATAAAATTTTAAGATATGTGTACACTTTTTGTTTATGGTTCCTAATTTAACCTACTTTTTCAATTAACTTACCAGATAACTGTTCCTTCAAATAATATAAGATGGCTCTAAAACTATATAGCATAGAAATATTATGAATACAACATAAAACATAGAACTTTTCACACATAATGTAGTGATGACACTGAAAATTGCTTTATCCAAGAATATTTTAAACCTATATCTTCATTTCCTCTAATTCAGAATTCTTTTAGCTTAGAAACTAAATAAAAAGAAAATTTCAAGTGCAAATACTAAAAGCATAGGGGAGATTAACCTTATATTTGCCAAGTTTTTAGAAGCAGATTAAAACTTCTACCTAAACTGCCCATTGCATCAAATGATATTATCCTCTCCAGAATTTGATTAACAAAAATTCTACTATTAAAAATGAATTCCGTTGTTTTGTAAGACTTTCTTTCACAAATGAAGACTAGCTTCAGGTTGGTGAACAGATGAAAGTACTGGGACAGGTATGTGCCCAGAGGGGATGGAAGCTCCCATACCCGCCTCCCTGACCTTGCCCTGAGCTTTCTTCTCTTTGTCTGTTCTTGAGCTGTATCCTTTAAAATAGCCTAGCAAATAGTTTTTCAGATGCTGCATACTTGGCAAGACATGTCAGTTTGATGTAGATGTCCCCAAAGAGACCTCAGCTCTCACTGCTAATAGGCTCTGTGGCTCTGGTTTCCACTCCATTGTGTATGGATGTCAGGAAACGTGTGTAAAAATAGCTGAAGTTGTCTTGTGTGGACGGGCCAAAAGCATGGCTCCCTACTGTGTCAGAAATGTATGTATTAGAACCAAGTTGGGATCAGAGCTCAAGCTGGAAGATTCTTTGTGAGCAGCATTAACAGGGCAGCGTGTCCAAGTCCCCATAGGAATTGCTGCAGAGAATCTTGCTGCAAAACATAAAATAAGTAGAGAAGAATTTAACAAACACCCTGTAGTCACAGCAGAGATGAAAAGCTGCTGATGATGCTGGCTACTTTAATAATGAGATGATATCAGTTTAGGTAAAGACAAGGACAGGAGCAAGTAATGAGTAATACCAAGTAATGAGCAGGCTTAATACCAATGAGCCTGGTGTGGTTAAATAAACTTCCTCCAGTTTTAAGGAAGAAGGGACCATCACTGTAAGGAATGTATCAGAAATATTTGATGTTTTCATAGATAGTGAAGATGCTGTCAAAAAGAATAACTTCATGCTAGCAAGAACTGTGGGCTATTTTGTATCTAGACGTGATTTCTCTGTTATAGATATTGGTCTTGTCCCTGCCTCCAGTGGGGCGCTAAAGAAAAGAAGACTGAGTCTTTAGGACATGGATTTGGTGGAAGTGAATGGAGATTTTGCCCCCCAGTACTTGGCAGTTGAGAAGAACTTGGATTTCAACCCAAGTAAAACCAATATAAATGGAAGAGCCATTATTTGGAATCAGCAGGATCTGGATCAAGAATTATTGCACACACAGTTCATGAATTAGGATGTGGAGGTGGAAAATATGCAGGGGAATCAGCTTCCATTGAAGGTGGCCAATGTATCACACTCGGTATTTGGAGCTCAGCCTGAAGAAACCAAGGAGCCCACCACAGCACACAGTTCCTTTATTTGGCTTGTTGTTCAGTCACTCAGTTGTGTCTGATTGTTTGTGACCCCATGGACTGCAGCACACCAGGCTTGTCTGTCCTTCACAATCTCTCAGAGTGTGCTCAGACTTATGTTCATCGAGTCGAGGATGCCACCCAACCATCCCATCCTCTGCTGTCCCCTTCTCATCCTGTCTTCAATCTTTCCCAGCATCAGAGTCTTTTCCAATGAGTCGGCTCTTCACATCAAGTGGCCAAAGTATTGGAGCTTTAGCTTCAGCATCAGTCTTTCCAATGAATATTCAGGGTTGATTTCCTTTAGGATTGACTGGTTTGATCTCCTTAAAGTCCAAGGAACTCTCAAGAGTCTTCTCCAACACCACAGTCTGAAACCATCAATTCAGTGCTCAGCTTTCTTTATGGTTCAACTCTCACATTCATACATGGCTACTGGAAAAACCATAGCTTTGACTATACAGACCTTGTTGGCAAACTGATATCTCTGCTTCTTAGTATGCAGTCTAGGTTCATTATAGCTTTAAATTCCAAGAAGCAAGCATCTTTTAGTTTCATGGCTTCAAGAAGTAATTTCATTTAATTACTTGACTAGGCTACATAAAAACAAGGGAAATTCAGAGCAGCTGCTAAAACTGGTTATGCCCTGCCACTGAAACAGTGACTGAGTGTGATCCAGGGTTGACGAGGTAAAGATGTATTCATCATGAGTATGAGCTCAGGCCAGAAATAAATTTTCTCAAATTTGCACCAAATATGTATTTCTGAACTGAATTTTTATTATAGAAGGCCCTGAAATAAATCACATCCTGGACAATAACCACCACATATGCTTTAGATCATATGATTGCAAGGAAATTGAATAAATGTAGCCTTAATTTCCAAAAAACAAATGGATGAATGAACCCATTAATATATCCTTTTATGAGGAAATCTTAAATTTTCTTAAGATTTTCTTTTTACATTTTATACTTTACAATGGAATAGTCTATTAACATTCTTTAAGAGAAACAAGTGAGAAAGAACAACTCCTGTCATGCAGGATGTGACCTGATACTCTCAACCAGGCCTTAGTGTTACTCCAGGTTGGCCTGACACTCACAGCTAGGTCTTTAGGTCTCCTGCTAAAAATAAACTTTTTCACAGAACCTCAAAATAAGATATGACCATTCTGTGATTTTAAAGACAAAAAAGCTGTTCCTTAAGCATTGCTGATCATAGACAGAGCACTGCCCAACCCAGAACTTCACAGATATAACCCTTCCCTAGTTAATGTGAGCAACTGCTCTTTCTTTTTTTTTTTTTTTTTTTTTAATTAGTTGGAGGTTAATTACTTCACAACATTTCAGTGGGTTTTGTCATACATTGATGTGAATCAGCCATAGAGTTACACGTATTCCCCCTCCCGATCCCCTCTCCCACCTCCCTCTCCACCCGATTCCTCTGGGTCTTCCCAGTGCACCAGGCCCGAGCACTTGTCTCATGCATCCCACCTGGGCTGGTGATCTGTTTCACCGTAGATAATATACATGCTGTTCTTTCTTAAATATACAGGGTTAGCCTCACTCTAGTCTATCTTTGCCAGAGATAAGATGTTTTCAGATATCCTATCATAGAATTGCTTTCAACTCCTGATAGTATACAATCCAGTGAAATGTCCTGCTTCCTTAAACTGTCTCCAAGCAACTCAGCCAAAGCCTAAATTGTATAATTGGCTTCTTTTTAATACCCAGCATGATGGTATTAATTTTACATGTCAGCTTGACTAGGCTAGGGGATGCCCTGCTAGCTGGTGAAACATTATTTTTGGATGTGTCTGTGTGGCTGTTTCTGGAAGAGCCTGGCATTTGAATTGGTGTACTGAATAAAGCAGATGACCCTTCCCGATGTGAGAGAGCATTATCCAATCTTTTGAGGGCCCTGAAGAGAACAAAAAAGCAGAGGAAGAATGCATTTGTTCTCTTTTTCCTTGAGCTAGGACATCTTCTCTGGTGCTCAGTCATCAAGGCTCCCAGCTTCTCAGATGCTTGCACTTGGACTTACACCACTGACTCTCTGATTCTCTAGCTTACAGATGGAAGATTGCAGGATGTCTTGGCCTCAAAAATTGCATGATCCAGTTCCTAAAATAAATATCTCCCTTTTTCTCTCCCTCTCTCTCATTGTCTCTCTGAAAGTAGAGTGTCCCTATGAAAACTTGTGTAAGTTGAAATGGCCTAAAACAAAGAAGTGATTGTTTTCCTAAAAGTGAAAATTCTCTTTGGATTTCTTTTGGTTCGTTAAAACAGGTACTAACGTAGGTCTTTCATAAAACAAAGTGACGTAAAACAAATGTTCAAAAGCCAAGGGATACCTTTATATATGGCCTTCCCAGGTGGCACTGGCACTTGTGGTAAAGAATCCACCTGCCAATGCAGGAGACAAAAGAGATGTGTGATCGATACTAGGTTAGGAAGATCCCGTGGAAGAGAGTGTGGCTACCCACGCCAGTATTCTTGCCTGGAAAATCCCCATAGACAGAGGAACCCGGCAAACTACAGTCCATAGGGTCGCACAGAGTCAGACGCGACTGAAGCGACTTAGCATGCACACACGCACTTGTGTATATGTAGTCTTTTGGTTCTGTTTCTCTGGAGCACTCTAATGCATCTTCTTACCCAGACACCTCACATTTCTCCATATGCAAACAAGAATAAACCCAAGGCTTTCCTGGTGGTCTTTAGAAGTAGGGCTCTAACACAGAGAACAGAAAATAGATTGCATATGTTTAAAGACTTGAGAATGGGGGATATACTACCTAAATCCTAGAGGAATGCAACATAAGAAGATGGAAATAATAGACAACAAAGATCAAACTTCTCTGCTCCCATATTTTCACATAGCCCCACACTAGAGACTATTATGACTTATTGATTAAATTATCCATTTCAATAAAAGTATTGTGCATAGATGCAGGAAAGCTGTTTCTGTATGCTCTGTTTAAATTACAATTAAGTTTGCAGCTGGAAGTCTCCAAAACACAGTGGAAGCCTCTCAGGGATGGTTATTTGCCTTGTCCTATTTTTGAATTCTTTAGCAACATCACCTTATAGCAACAGCTGTTCAGAGCGCTGGGACTAGTAGGAATTTTTCTTCTACTGCTGGCAAGTTGAAAAGCTGTAAAATATTTTCAGTTCATTTCAGGTTCAGGTATCCCTAGGAGCAATTGTCTTCATGCAATAGAAGAGAAGGTACTAAGACTGTAAAACAGAGATTGAGAAACTAAATGCAAACTGCTGTTGGTTGGAAACTCCAACTGAGCCTTTATTGTCAAACACCAGACATTAGAAGATCAGTAGCTAAATTAGCTAAAGTAAACATCCTGAGGTGAAAAACCAGCGCCAGCTCATTGAACTAAGAATAAGACACACGTGGGTTGGCAGTAGGACTGAGGAAAGACCTAAATAAATATGGATAAATGCAGTATCTGTTTCTGTATTGAAGGACACGATTTGATAAAAATAAATCAGAAAAACAAATTCAGCTGGAAAGATGTAGATGGGAACTTTTGAAAGGTTTATGCTCTTGAATGTGGCTACCCAAGTGGGACTAGTGGTGAAGAACCGTCTGTTAATGCAGGAGACATAAAAGACGTGGGTTTGATCCCTGGGTTGGGAAGATCTCCTGGAGGAGGGCATGGCAAGCCACTCCAGTATTCTTGCCTAGAGAATCCCCATGGACACAGGAGCCTATAAGGCTATAGTCCATGGGGTCAAAAAGAGTCAAAAAAGACTGAGCGACTAACACTTTTACTTTCATATTAGGATTATATTATGCATGTAATTTGAGTGCTAATATAAGAACCTCATGATAATCATTAAAAATGATCTTAATTTAATAGTCATGCATGGAAAATGTAGATCTTCCATGGAATTTTTATTAAAATGTGTATATTATTTCCCTTTATCCTCTTTCCCTTCTCTTCAGTGTACATTTTTCCCTAAATTCCCAAAGAGTTGTTAATATTTTCATTATTAAAAACATACTGAAAATTGCAAAAACCATAATTTTACACTTGATGACTTTCTCTAAACTTTACTAAGGCTGTAATAAAGAGATTCAGGAACTAAATACAAACTGCTATTGGTTAGAAACTCCATCTGAGACTTTAGCCAGCAGTCAGATCAAAATATAGAACATTGCTATTACCACAGTTCCCCATCTGGTGATTTTAATATCTATAATCCAATTATGTCTTTTTACAAAAGTGGCACCCTCAACTGAAACCAAAATGAAAAACTATAATGATCATAATAATTATTACTGCTAGTAGTTTGTAACTGATCACTGATCATGCATGCATATAAGGCTGCGTTGCTGCTGTTCAGTCACTAAGTCATGCCCAACTCTGTGACCCCATGGACTGCAGCACGCCAGGCTTGCCTGTCCTCCACTGTCACCTAGAATTTGCTCAAGTTCACGTCCATTGAGTCAGTGATGCTATCTAACCATCTCATCCTCTGCCACCCCCTCCTCCTTTTACCTTCAATTGTTCCCAGCATCAGTCTTTTCAAATGAGTCAGCTCTTCACATCAGGTTGTCAAAGTATGGGAGCTTCAGCTTCAGCATCAGTCCTTTCAATGAATATTCAGGGTTGATTTCCTTTGGGGTTGACTGGTTTGATCTCCTTGCTGTCCAAGGGACTCTCCAGAGTCTTCTCCAGCACCATTTGATAAAGAATGTACATTTTCTTGTTGGTTGTGCCATGCTAGGTCACATCAGTCATGTCCAACTCTTTGCAACCCCATGGACTGTAGCCTGCCAGTCTCCTCTGTCCATGGAATTCTCCAGGCAAGAAAACTGGAGTGGATTGATGTGCCCTTCTCCATTCCTGTGGGATGTTGTTCAGTTGCTCAGTTGTGTTCGACACTGTGTGACCCTATGGATGCTAGCCAGACTTCCCAGTCCTTCACTATCTCCTGGAGTTTGCTCAATCTGATGTCCATCCATTAAGTCAGCGATGCTATCTAATAATCTCATCCTCTGTCACCCCCTTCTCCTCCTGCCCTCAGTCCTTCCCAGCATCAAGATCTTTTTCTAATAAGTCAGCTCTTCTCACCAGGTGGCCACAGTATTTGAGCTTCAGCTTCAGCATCAATCCTTCCAATGAATATTTAGGGTTGATTTCCTTTGGGATTGACTGGTTTGATCTCCTTGCAGTTCAAGGGACTCTCAAGAGTCTGCTCCAGCACAATTTGCAAACATCAATTCTTTGGCACTCAGACTTTTTTATGGTCCAGCTCTTACAACCATACATGACTATTGGGAAAAAAACATAGCTTTGACTATATGGACCTTTATCAGCAAAGTGATGTCTTTGCTTTTTAATCTGCTGTCTAGGTTTGTCATAGCTTTACTTCCAAGGAGCAAGTGTTTTCTAATTTCAAGGCTGCTATCTAATTTCACCATCCACAGTGATTTTGGAACTCAAGAAAAGAAATTCTGTCACAGCTTCTACTTTTTCCCTTTCATGTTGCATGTGGAATAAAGTTCAAATTCATTGCCTATAGTTCTGAATAATAAAAAGTTAAAAAAGTTTTAAAAAAATTAAAATACAAATGCTTGAAATTTTAGTTATCTTATAAGCCTTATCCCCTTCATAGAGAAGACTTTCTGGAATGTGGATGATGAATTGATGAATTAATAAGAATCAAGAAATTTAGAAAATAAGGAATTAATTGACTAGATAAATTATAAAATTTTGAGGCTTTTCACTGTAGCAATAAATGAAGGGAAATTATGTCCAAGTAGCTGATTTAATGAGATTCTGGAAGACAAAAGAATTAGTCTCAAGTTCTGGCTTAGTAGATAGTGATTATCATTAATGACAAAAAATATAGATGAAGGAATGACTAATGGTATATATGTATACTTCATTGCAGAATAAAATTCTCCTTCATTCTTTCATGATTTATTTATTTTTACTTGTTTGTTTACATATATATAAAACTACCATGCAGTTACATTGCAAAATCCTTCACAACTAAAGTCTCTTACCAGGAAATGTGTTTGAGACCCAAATATGGACTCTGAGTCATCAAAGTATTCAAGGATCTGTTTCTCACAAAACATGCATATTTAAAGTTGCTTTACCTTTCAACAATTTATATATTTTCACTCCTAATGAGTCATTTAAATTTTCTTAAATGTGGTTATTTCAACCTTTTCTCTATTGACAACTATATTTATACCATACTATAATGACTCAGTTGCTTCCTGGATATCTAGAACTCACTACTTTTAGATAACTTTTATTTTCTTCATCATAATTGCCTATATTTCATTTTCTTTTATTGTCTTTCATTTTCTTCCAGTATGTTTCCCATATTGGCTTCTTTTTCCTCCACTGTTTCCAGTCATTAGTGACCATAGAAAGACACTTTAAAAATTCCCTTGTTATATAATTTCCCTTAAATATTCATTTCATTTGCTATTCAGGACTATTTGTTTTTTTTATTAGAATAAATTTAATTGAAGGTCATCTCTATCAAAATTGCAATGGCATTTGCTTGTCATATCTCTTCTGTAACCTGGCATAGTTCTTTTAGCCTTTGTCTTTCCTGAATTGATTTTTTTTTTAAAGTAAAGATCAATTATTTTGTAGAATGTTCTTCAATATGTATTTATCTGACATGACTT
This sequence comes from Cervus elaphus, assembly GCF_910594005.1. Taxonomy (NCBI): domain Eukaryota; kingdom Metazoa; phylum Chordata; class Mammalia; order Artiodactyla; family Cervidae; genus Cervus; species Cervus elaphus. The sequence continues at coordinate 50,719,949 of NC_057822.1, forward strand.
TTTTCATATTAAATTCACTACACACGTTTGTGGCAGAATGCTCTTGAGTGTGCAGAATGTGGCAGAGTGATTTTTTCGTCTTTTATTCTCAATAAATGAGATCATGATTGATTCTGGTTTGTGTTAGTATCGGTGATGTTAAATTTGGTCACATGGTTAAGGTGATGTTTATAGGTTTCTTCACTGTAAATTTACTATATTTTACTATGTGGTCAATTTAGGAACTAGTTAAGGAGATAGTTTGAAGCTATTTAAAAATCTTTATTTTCATCAAACTTTTAGTCACCAATATTATCAACCATTGATGATTTTCTAATTATATATGTATACATTTTATGATATATACAGTTATCATTATTGCATATTATTATGGATATTAATTATATTATATATTATTATAATTATACTTTATATATGCAATATATGATGCTTAATTATAATATATATGTACATATATGTGCTAGCTCTTAGAAAAGAGAGCACTTTCTTTGCATTATTTGTTTATATCAGTATGGTTTTTGTTTCATAAATTATTACTTTATTTAGTAAGTTAAAACAAATCCTCCATTTATTTTACATTCAACTTGTTCATTTGATGTATCTATCTGTCCACAGTGATGTATCTATCCAGGCCCACTATCCCCCAGGAACAGAAGTCTGAAATTTTGTAGGTCAGAAAGGTAATAAATTGCACATGTTACATCCATTGAGAAATCTTGTTGACCACTTATTTTGACAGCAAAATATTCAAACTGTGATTAATAAAGACTGCCTATATAACATCAGAGTCAATTCATGTCAGATTTTGCCATTAAGTTAGGAAGCATTTTGACTTTCAGTGACTTGGGGATTTTAGAACCTGAAATTCAGGCTAACTGTAAAATTTAAAATTTGAACATAATTAGGAGATTATTTTAGGATTTAGAGAAATTAGACTAACCTTGGTTTATATATTAATGTAAAATGCACATAAAGTTAAGTATTCAGGAAAATCCATTATAAAGTAAAGATAATATTTAAGATAATATTTGTGGAAGGCCAGTACTGTTATTTTTATATCTGTGCCTTTTTACTTGAGTGTAAAGGAATTAATGATTTATGTTGTCTAATCAGTTGTGCAATAACATAATACTAATACCATTCTGGGAAATTTCTGTTTTATATAAGAATATGTAAACTTAGAAAACTTCATATTTTAATCTACTAAAAATGACCTGAAAGTTGCTTCTGGTAGCTAAAAGGCAAAAAAGCTGAGAATTTTGGATTAAAACCTTACTCTAACAAATTCTTTCTACTAAGATTTTTAATGGGAAAAATAATAATAAAAATAAAGATATACAGATATAGGTTATCTGTAACTAATGGCGGGACACTTTAGATGACTCCTCAGTTCAAAGATAACGCTTGCCAGCTTCCTCCTTTCATTGCCCTGCTGTTTCGTGAGGTGAAGCCACTGGAATCACAGGCTGAACTGAAAACTTCAGTTGCAGGGAGACCTCTGTTAGCTGTGGTCTTCATGTTGGTCCCGTTTCCCCTTAATGCTGGGGGGGAATCAGAACTAAAATGGATTCATAAGATGGGAATGTATTTCATATAAAATATCAGCACCCTACATCAGTCTGTTACTATTTTATAGCCTCTAGTTATATGTAGAGAAATTGTTATTAAAAGGAAAAATTAGATCTTTCTATCTTTAAGTATATTATTTAGCTTTATTGTTGCCCTCAAGGCTTCCATTACTGTGTCATGTCTAAAATATATGAAGTCTAAATTGCTAGAGAACTATGATGATTTCTACCTGTTTTGATTTTAACACCTTACTGTGCCAATGCATTATCTATAATCTATAATGGTTCCTCCACATTACTTTTAATTTATTCCCAGGAAAAAAAATTAACACCTACATAGTTTGTCTAAAAGCATTTTTTTATGGCTGATTCATATCAATGTATGACAAAACCCACTGAAATGTTGTGAAGTAATTAGCCTCCAACTAATAAAAAAATTAAAAAAAAAATAATAAAAGCATTTTTTTCCGTGGGATTAAAAAGATTGCCATTTTTATGCACTGACTTGAAGTGAAGATGAATGAAAATGAGAGCTATTTTCTTTTTTCAAATGTGGCCTTTAAAGTTTTCAGTGACCCTTGTTTGAGACTATGGCCTGCTAAAAATGCTACTACTACTTTGGCTTTTGGAAGAAAAAACTCAAAACAGCAATTTCTCATGGTGATTCCCTTTTTTAGAACACTGATCATTTAAACCGTCATGCTGTTTGACATACTTTACAGAAGTCTGATATTACTTCTATCGAAGCCTAACTTGGGAAATAACTTTTCATTTTTTTTAATCCTGTAACTTTTGAAAGAATGAAATAAAAACATTCTTCCCATCATGATGAATGTACTCTCTACACCTAAAAATGTTGTTTTCTTTTAGGTCCCAATGGACTAAGTCTGAATTTGAGACCACCAGGGACTACATATATACTTGGATAGCAATGTGTTAGCCACTGATAGAATTGCTTTCCCTGAACTGCACTTGGACACTTACCATTGGTTTCTGTTTTGGACATTAAAGGAAACAATCATAAGAAACTTGTTAGCTTTCCTTTTGTGTAAATGTCATTGAGGACATCAGACAATGTATGGAACAACTTCCTCTTTATCAAAGAAGACATTTCTTTCTTGCCTTTGTATCTGTAAAGGTATATCTCTTAGAACACTGGCTCCCCTCTCTCCCTACCTCCTTAATCCTATAGAGGATATGTCTGTGAATTTTATGATGGTTGCTTTGACCACCAGGAATTTAGTCAACATTTTGGTACATCTCTGTATCTATTTAGGACTTTATAGGAGGCATTTCTGAGTGCGAATCTTAACCATGAAGATATTATTTCCTTTCTCATGATTTCCTTTATTCTTTTCTAAACTATTTTTGGTAGGCATTTTAAATATTAAACACTTAAAGCAATTAGTAAGAAAGGGCATTTTAAAAGATGTTTTACCTTTTGGCATGTAACCCAAGCTCCAGCACTTTCTCTACAATTAATGACTGCTTGAAATAATGCCTACTTATTTAAACATTTGCTGCTATCACAAATGGGGTGAAAGGACAGTGGGGTACTGACAGTGAACTATTCAAGCCTTGACTAGACTCTTCAACTTTACAATTTCTTAATCTCCTTACAATTTAGTGGGTATCTTTATCTTAGCGGTTTCAGTCTTAAGCTATGTTTTTTAATGTTCCTACAAGTACCTCTAAATTTCTTGTTGAATAGTTAAAACATGAGGTTTTGAATAATAACCTGCCAAAATTTTAATTAAGGCAAACAAACTAATTGGGTATGGTAATTGTGAGCCTCTAAGAAGGAAAGTTATGACCCACCTAGATAGCATATTAAAAAGCAGAGACATTACTTTGCCAACAAAGGTCCATCTAGTCAAGGCTATGGTTTTTCCAGTGGTCATGTATGGATGTGAGAGTTGGACTATAAAGAAAGCTGAGCACAGAAGAATTGATGCTTTTGAACTGTGGTGCTGGAGAAGACTCTTGAGAGTCCCTTGGACTGCAAGGAGATCCAACCAGTCCATCCTAAAGGAGATCAGTCCTGGGTGTTCATTGGAAGGACTGATGCTGAAGCTGAAGCTCCAGTACTTTGGCCACCTCATGTGAGGAGTTGACTCATTGGAAAAGACCCTGATGCTAGGAGGGATTGGGGGCAGGAGGAGAAGGGGATGACAAAGGATGAGATGGCTGGATGGCATCATCGACTCAATGGACATGAGTTTGAGTAAACCCCGGGAGTTGATGATAGACAGGCAGGCTGACTGAGCGACTGAATTGACTGAACTGAAGAGTGTTGCATCTCTGTATCCAGGGGCAGAAGCTGTATACTATTGATGGTAACACAGAACCATTTATGGAATACATTTCTATCAAATGTTATTTCAACCCATTTTTTAGTGCATAGGAAGAGCCTCATAAAAATCTCTAAATAAGTAAATGATTAGTTGCCCATGTAAAATGAGAGCAAATGGAGGAAATTAAGGCATTGAGAAGGTGCTGACATTTATTGAATATTTACTATATGCCAGACACTGACTTATCATATTTGAACTTTTAAAAATACTTACTTTTAACCTTTGAAGAGCAATAAAATATTGTGATACCCCTGTTATATTCTCTGCTTTAATAGACATAAAAATAAATTTATATGGGGAGAATAGTAAGATCTATAAAGTGGTACTTTTAGGAAAGAGCTGAAGCTCAGAGCAGACAGTGCCCTTATTCTTATTATTCTATTGTGAGAATGATAGAACTTAAAACTTTCCATTTAGACTTCTTGGAAACTCAAAACTTTGATTTATGTTCAAGTCAATTATTTTACCTCAGTTTTTCTATTTTGTACAATCCATAATCTTTATAATTCTTTCTGTTCTTTTCACCTCTTTAAAAAACCAAACTCATGCTAGTCATTGAGACTGAGAGGAAGGCAAAATAATTATAAAACTTGTATTTTATTTGCTATTTATTCATGTGTTTAGGTTTTATATGAAAAAGAATGATATGGGGAATATCAGTAGCTCTGGATAAGGAATACCATCACTATTAAATTGGAACTGGATACTCTGTTTTCCAATCCTTTTACTTTTGTTGCTTCAAACATTCAAGATACACCTTGACTACCCAATCATTTTTCTGTCTTTCATCTTCAAAGAGAGTTCATGAAAAAATAGCTTTCCTATGGCTGAAAATTGTGGATTTCTTTTCCAGAGTGGAAGAGGATTAGTAAACTTAATTGAAAAGACATATGAACATCTATGGTTTGACTAGGAGCCAAAGGTCTGAATTAATCAATTTAATGCAGAACCCCAGTAGCCATACCTTGCATGCATCATGACTTAGAGTTTTTATCACTTTTAGCAACTTGCATGCATGCATGCTAAGTCACTTCAGTTGTGTCCAACTCTGTGCGGCCCTATGGACTGTAGCCTGCTGGGCTCCTCTGTCCACGGGTTTCTCCGGTAAGTATACTGGAGTGGGTTGCCATGCCCTGTACCCGGGGATCTTCCTGATCCAGGGATCAGACCTGAGTCTCTTATGTATCCTGCATTGCTAGGCAGGTTCTTTACTGCTAGCTCCACCTGGGAAGCCCATTAGTAACTGATATTAAATATCACCCTTGAAGATACATTTTACATTAGTGTCCTACCCCAGTCCTCATCTCTGGATTGTCCTTTCCCTCACCTCTTCCACATTTGCCTCAAATATGACCATTTCACAAAGGCCTATATTGATTATTTTAATTAACACTCTCCCACAACCATCATCTGGTTTATGCAACCCTATCATTTCTATTACATTTATTACTTTCTAAGGTATTGTTTTGTTGCTACTACATCTCTCCATTAAGAAGTAAGCTTCATGGGCTGATTTGTTCATTAATTTATTGTGAAGACTTAGCCTGACATAAGTAGGTATTCACAAAATATTTGCCATTGAGCTAATAATCTTTATGAGGAGTGGGATTAAAAATAATTCAGACAATAAAGTCTATGGTAAGAAGATATTTTTTGTGTGAGAATTTAAACTGGCCAGTTTGATAAGAGGTAGAGAGTATGATGAATAGTGAAAAGCAACTCCATGTATGGATGAAACTGTTATTGCAAAAAATACAAATAAAAATGATTTGGGATTGCAATTATGAAATATTAAAGGTAAAAGAGCTAAAGAATAACTCAAGATATTGTTTTCAATTTTTTATTTAACTTTATTTTGGTGATGGCCAAATTTTACCCTGGGGTATATGCGTCAGGAAATTACATAAATAAAACAAAAGCTAGGATACACTTTTTGGTTTTATTGGCTATAATTTAGACCTATTGTTACTAACTATTGAGCTAACTATTAGCTCAGTTAGCCATGCATTGACTTATACCATTAAATAACTTGTGGAGTGTTATAGTACTTTGCTAGTCATCCAGTCTTCGTATAATCTAGGCCTCCTCTGAGTTAACATAGTTATACCTTCTTTGTCAATCATTGAGCCGTTTTATAAAAATGTATATCATAATTTGTAGAACTGAAGATCCTTATGACCTTTTCTGTGTGGAAATAATTTTTATATTCCTCAATTGGACTATACGTGTATGATCAAGAAACATTTGTTAAGTAGACAGATATAAACTACCTTTCAAGTATGGGTATTACACCTATGAAGAACAAGACCACATTTTCCTTTTCAAAGAGGAAGCTTTTCCAGCAAGTCTTATTAACATAATTTTGAGAGGCCATCATATCAATGATAATCTTATTAGGATCAAGAAGATAATGAAAGCAAAATGGCTTAGTGATAAGCATTTTTAATTATTGTTATCTCTATGAGTCTGACTCTAAGTTGTGATACTAGAATCCAAAACACTTTTGTTGTATTTCATTTTATAAATATGAAAACACTTATAATAATAGTGAGAAGCTTATTCTAATACTTGGATAATTGATGATATTATTGTGATAAATTTTATTTTATTTTATTTTGTGTGATAAATTTTAATAATAAAAAGTTATGTATATATGTTACCTGACACATTCTGAAGTCTTTTTTAGCTACCTGCAGAATTTTATCACAAACCATTTTATACAAATGGATGAAAACCCCTGCTTTATGTTAAAATTCTCTTGACTTAAAACTGAAGGATGTACCAGCTACCAGATTCTAAACATGGCAGAAGGGCACTGTCTAGGCAGGAATGTGCATTTGGTGCTGTCATATGCAATAGTCAGGCTGATCAATAGAAGGCTGTCTTCTGGAGAGCACTCCTTCTTTGTAATAGACCTGAAACAAACATATATAGTTTCCTTATTCTTAGTGAGACTGTATATATTTATTGAATAAAAGGAACACTTAACAGTAAGAAAAAAGTGGGAGGGAACTGACTTTTGCTGCATATAGACTATGTACAAACAAGTTAATAGGTAGGTTATATACATTTCTAATATATGTATGGATAAAATAATATGTTTACATTTAAAAAAAAATAAATAATCTGAGACTCAGAGAGAAGAAATGGCTCTTACAAGGATAAAGCCTCCCCTTTACAATTCTATTTTCCTTGCTCAGGGTACTTTCCAGTAATCTGAATTTTTTAAAAAAGCCTCACATAATTATTATCTAGTAATTTTGGGAAACACTGCTCTGCCACTTACTACTTTCTGTGGAGTTGAAAAGTGCCTTTTTGTGTCTAAGGAACAGAGAATTCTAAGTAACTCTATGAATGCAAAGATTTATTATATTTATGCTGTTTCTATACTTATGTATATATATAAATGCATATATATATATAAATGTATGCATTTATATATATATATGCACATATATATATGTATATATGTATGTATATACAAGCCGCCCCGATGGCTCAATGGTAAAGAATCTGCCTAGAATGCAGGAGACTCGATTGATCCCTGGGTCAGGAAGATCTCCAGGAGAAGGGAATGGCTACCCACTCTAGTATTCTTGCCTTGAGAACTCCATGGACAAAGGAGCCTGTCAGGCTGTAGTCCATGGGGTCTGAAAGAGTCAGGCACGACTGAACGATTAACACTTCACTTTACTATACTCATATAAGGGGCTTCCCAGGTTGCTCAAGTGGTAAAGAAACCACCTGCCAATTCAGGACTCACAGGCAGGAGACACGGGTTCAATTCCTGGGTTGGGAAGATCCCCTGGAAGAAGAAATGTCAGCCCACACCAGTATTCTTGTCTGGAAAATCCCAAGGACAGAGAAGCCTGGGGATCACAGAGAATCAGACACGACTTAGCAACTCCGCACAGCACGCATGACCATGTAAATGTGAAAGCCTTTTTAACATTTTGAAAATTCAACAAAATTACTAAAGTATGTGATAGAAGGTCAAGGTTGTGATGAAAGTGCCTAGCAAAATATTTAGGTAGGTTTAATTTTTAAAAGGTTTTTCCTGAGGCACTTTACTTAATAGATCACAAGCCTCCTTATGCAGATGGGCACGTTTTCTTACACCTGGAATGATCCCAAAAGCATTATCTGTGGGAAGACCTTATTGTTTTAATTGTGCACTTATATTAGTCTGTGCGGAATCTGAGCAGCAACGTTAAATTACATTTCTCCATAGCTCCGAGGCTCTATACCTGTAATTAGTGGCTTCTGTTCTTTATTACACTGATCAGTAATGCAGCTCTATTCATCACCACAGTCTCAGTTAATTATCCTTGCTAATGACTTTTGTGGTATAAAGAATCTACAGGACCCATTTGTAGGTATTTTGCACTGAGATTATTAGACGGTAAGATACCACAGTGAGCCGATAAACTGCAGGAAGGATGTTGCCATGAGAGACGGTTACTCTCTTTCTATTGTATTTGCTTTGATTGAGAAGTTATAGAAGAGGGAATGTAATGTAATTTTTCATTTACAAGATTATAATACTCCAGGTATGCAAGGAGGAGAGGAAGAAGTCAACCAGAATACAAAGAGAAAATTAAACTTTCTCTGTGTGCCTGAGCCAGTGGTAATACTTAGTGGCTGGTCCATGTAGTAATGAAACTGAACGTAAATTTTATTTGATAAAATGAAATTGCCACTTCATGATGTATTTAAATTTTAAAATATCTGATGTAGAGGAAATAAATCACATTGTGATTTTTCTGTTCCTTTTGGATTATTAGGTGGAATTTTAGAATAAATTACAGGTCTCTAGTATATATGATATGTTAATAGCTAAGAAGTTTCTTTTGAAGACTCATATAGTTGAAACTTTTCCTAAATATACTAAATTTTAGGAAGAGTTTCTAAAGTTTTTAGCTTTATTATATATAATGAAATTAGGATAGATTAGAAATTATTTTCCAAGGTAATATGTATAGTTTTAGAGGAAATACAAAGTCTTCAAAAAATTTCAGTTTTTTCTTTAAATCAAGTATATATCAAATTATCATTTACATTGTTTTAGAAATTCTTTTTTTAAGTGAGAAATGATTATTTGAAGAATCAAAGAACAAAATGCTAAACTATATTATTATAAGATAACATCAAGAGAATTATAGCTCTCCATCCATCAAAATCAGGCTTCCCTGGTAGCTCAGACAGTAAAGAATCCTTCCGCAACACAGGAGACCTAGGTTTGATCCCTGGGTTGGGAAGATCCCTAAGGAAGGGAATGGCTACCCACTCCAGTATTCTGGCCTGGGGAATTCCATGGACAGAAGAGCCTGGCGGGCTACAGTCCACGGGGTCACAGAGTCGGACATGACTGAGAGACTTTCACTTGGTAGACTTGGATCCATCAAAATCAGGTAATTTTCATTGATTATTTTGATTATGCAAAATAATTATATTATAAAAATCAAGAAATGTTTTTATTTGTCTTCAGAGTTCTGTTCTTATTTTTCTTATTTATTTTCTTAACTGAGTGTACTCAGAGAGCAGAACTGATATTTATTGTCAGATTCTGAGCTAATATAGATGTTATAAAGTTTTTGTGCCCATATGAAAGTGAATGAATTTAACAGAAAATGAGGTGAAATCATTTGGTTGTATGGATTAATAAACTCCATGGAAGTTAATTCAAAATAATGTTTAAAAATAATATAAATTAAGTTCAGTAATTCACCTTTTAACAGTATGATAGCACTAAAACTGAGTATAATAACAGAACAAATAATCTTCTTGACAACTCTTTATGTACTTGCTTACTGTTTTTTCTTTGATGGTTGTCATCTGGGAATATTAACCTAAATCATTGTGAGAAAGCATGCACACAGTATCTAAGATTCCATAATGACAGCCTTCAGTAAATCATTAAATCCCTGACTGCTAGAAATTTCCAAAGCACAAAAATTAGTTTCTCATAATTTGGAGAGATATTTTGATGTAAAAAAGAATCATAAGCTATAATGAAATAATTCAATATTATCCCAGCTGGGAGAATTTCACCACCAAATGCATAAAACATTTTATATCAAAAAATCTATCTGTATCTACCTATTATCAGTCTTTCTGTCACTTCTGGTTATAAAGAGGGGCAAAATTTTATGACATACCCTTTGAAACAAGAAGCCAGGGAAAAACATTTATAGAAATTTCCAGAAGTTGATATGCTTCCTCCACCCAATTTTAAATTTTTCTCCATTAAAGGACTTTGGGACAATGAATTTTAAGGATTAGGGTATATGTATAACATACACAATGACCCCTTCTATCCTAAAGATATCTCAAAACCTGGCCTGACCTGGATGATCATACATAAACTAACTGGAACATGTCGACATTGAACAAATAAATTCTTAGACTAATTTACTTAAGGTGTTCATTGGAAGGACTGATTTTGAAGCTGAAACTCCAATATATTGGCCACCGGATGCGAACAGCTGACTCATTTGAAAAGACCTTGATGCTGGGAAAAATTGAGGGCAGGAGGAGAAGGGGATGACAGAGGATGAGATGGTTGGATGGCATCACTGACTCAATGGAAATGAGTTTGGGTAAACTCCGGGAGCTGGTGATGGATGGGGGGCCTGGCATGCTGTGGTTCATGGGGTCGCAAAGAATTGGAAATGACTGAGCGACTGAACTAAACTGAACTTTACTTAAAGAAAGTAGGGAAAACCACTAGACCATTCAGGTATGACCTAAATCAAATCCCTTGAGATTATACAGTGGAAGTGAGAAATAGATTTAAGGGACTAGATCTGATAGAAAAAGTGCCTGATGAACTGTGGATGGAGGTTCATGACATTGTATAGGAGACAAGGAGCAAGACCCAAGAAAAAGAAATGCAAAAAAGCAAAATGGGTGTATGAGGGGGCCTTACAAATAGCTGTGAAAAGAAGAGAAGTGAAAAGCAAAGAGGAAAGGAAAGATATATCTATTTGTATGCAGAGCTCCAAAGAATAGCAAGGAGTGATAAGAAAGCCTTCCTCAGTGATCAGTGTAAAGAAATAGAGGAAAATAATAGACTGGGAAACACTAGACATCTCTTCAAGAAAATTAGAGATACTGAAGGAATGTTTCATGCAAAGATGGGCTCAATAAAGGACAGAAATGCTATGGACTTAACATAAGCAGAAGATATTAAGAAGAGGTGACAAGAATATATAGAAGAACTGTACAAAAAAGGTCTACATGACCCAGATAATCATGATGGTGTGATCACTCACCTAGAGCCAGACATCCTGGAATGTGAAGTCAAGTGGGCCTTAGGAAGCATCACTACGAACAAAGCTAGTGGACGTAATGGAATTCCAGTTCAGCTATTTCAAATCCTAAAAGATGATGCTGTGAAAGTGCTGCACTCAATATGCCAGCAAATTTGGAAAACTCAGCAGTGGCCATGGGACTGGAAAAGATCAGTTTTCATCCCAATCCCAAAGAAAGGCAATGCCAAAGAATGCTCCAACTACTGCACAATTGCATTCATCTCACATGCTAGCAAATTAATGTTCAAAACTCTGCAAGCCAGGCTTTAGCAATACGTGAACCGTGAACTTCCAAATGTTTAACCTGGATTTAGAAAAGGCAGAGGAACCAGACATCAAATTGCCAACATCTGCTGGACCGTTGAAAAAGCAAGAGAGTTCCAGAAAAAATTCTATTTCTGCTTTATTGACTATACCAAAACCTTTGACTGTGTGGATCACAATAAACTGAAGAGATGGGCATACCAGACCACCTGACCTGTCTCTTGAGAAACCTGTATGCAGGTCAGGAAGCAACAGTTAGAACTGGACATGGAACAACAGACTGGTTCCAAATAGGAAAAGGAGTACGTAAGGCTGTATATTGTCACCCTGCTTATTTAACTTATATGCAGAGTACATCACGAGAAATGCTGGGCTGGAAGAAGCACAAGCTGGAATCAAGATTGCCGGAAGAAATATCAATAACCTCAGATATGCAGATGACACCACCCTTATGGCAGAAAGTGAAGAGGAACTAAAAAGCCTCTTGAGAAAGTGAAAGAGGAGAGTGAAATATTTGGCTTAAAGCTCAACATTCAGAAAACTAAGATCATGGCATCCAATCCTGTCACTTCATGACAAATAAATGGGGAAACAGTGGAAACGGTGGCCAACTTTATTTTGGGGGCTCCAAAATCACTGCAGATGGTGACTGCAGCCATGAAATTAAAAGACACTTACTCCTCGGAAGGAAAGTTATGACCAACCCGACCGCATATTAAAAAGCAGAGACATTACTTTGTCAACAAAGGTCCGTCTAGTCAAGGCTATGGTTTTACCAGTAGTCATGCATGGATGTGAGAGTTGGACTGTAAAGAAAGCTGACCACCAAAGAATTGATGCTTTTGAAGTATGGTGTTGGAGAGGACTCTTGACAGTCCCTTGGACTGCAAGGAAATGCAACCAGTCCATTCTAAAAGAGATCAGTCCTGGGTGTTCACTGGAAGGACTGATGTTGACGCTGAAACTCCAATCCTTTGGCCACGTGAGGCGAAGAGTTGACTCATTTGAAAAGACCCTGATGCTGGGAAAGGTTGAAGGCAGGAGGATAAGGGGATGACAGATGATGAGATGGTTGGATGACATCACTGACTCAATGGACATAAGTTTCGGTAAACTCCGGATGTTGCTGATGGACAGGGAGGACTGGCATGCTGCAGTCCACGGGGTTACAAAGAGTCAGACATGACTAAGCAACTGAACTGAACTGAACTGAATTCTACTTAAATTTAAATTGGGTTTTATAAACATTAAGAGAACCCAACCAGAGAAGCATTATATGAAATTGAAAGAATAAAACGACTGACTTTCATTTACACCCCAACACTTTGATATCTATTTTAAAATAATTTCCATATTTTTTCCATAAGTTCAGTTCAGTTGCTCAGTCATGTCAATCTTTGCCACCCATGGGCTGCAGTACACCAGGCCTCTCTGTCCATCACCAACTCCTGGAACTTGCTCAAACTCATGTCCATCAGTTTGGTGAGGCCATCCAAGTATTTCATCCCCCTGTTGTCCCCTTCTTCTCCGGACTTCAATCTTTCCCAGCATCAGGGTCTTTTACAGTGAATTAGTTCTTCGCATCAGGTGGCCAAATTATTGGTGGCCCATTACTACTGGAAAATCCATAGATTTGACTGACCTTCGTTGGTAAAGTAGTATCTCTGCTTTTTAATATGCTGTCTAGGTTTGTCATAGCTTTTTTTCCAAGGAGCAAACGTCTTTTTTTTTTTTCCCCATTTATTTTTATTAGTTGGAAGCTAATTACTGCAAACGTCTTTTAATTTCATGGCTGCAGTCACCATCTGCTGTGATTATGGAGACCAAAAAAATAAAGTCTGTCACTGTTTCCGTTGTTTCCGTTGATCACCAGATGCCGTGATCTTCATTTCTTGAATGGTGAGCTTTAAGACAGCTTTTTCACTCTCCTCTTTCACTTTCATTAAGAAGCTCTTTAGCTGTTCTTTGTTTTCTGCCATTAGGGTGGTGTCATCTGCATACGGAGATTATTGATATTTCTCCCCGCAGCCTTGATTCCAGCTTGTGCTTCATCTAGCTTGGCATTTCACGTGATGTACTCTGCATCTTAAGTTAAATAAGCAGGGTGACAATATACAGCTTTGACGTTCTCCTTTCCTTATTTGGTACCAGTCTGTTGTTCCATATCCAGTTCTAACTGTTGCTTGTTGACCTACATACTGATTTCTCATTTGGCAGGTAAGGTGGTCTGGTAGTCCCATCTCTTGAAGGATTTTCCACAGTCTGTTCTTATCCACACAGTCAAAGCCTTTGGCACAGCCAATAAAGCAGGAATAGATATTTTTCTGGAACTCTCTTGCTTTTTCAATGATCCAACGGATGTTGAAATTTGATCTCTGGTTCCTCTGCCTTTTCTAAATCCAGTTTGAATATCTGGAAGTTCACGATTCATATACTGTGAAAGCCTAGCTTGGAGAATTTTGAGCATTACTTTACTAACATGTGAGATGAGTGCAATTGTGCAGTAGTTTGAGCATTCTTTGACATTGCCTTTCTTAGGGATGAGAATGAAAACTGACCTTTTCCAGTCCTCTGGCCACTGCTGAGTTTTCCATATTTGCTGGCATATTCAGTGCAGCACTTTCACAACATCACTAGCTTTGTTTATAGTGATGCTTTCTAAAGCCCACTTGACTTCACATTCCAGGATTCTCTCTAGGTTGGTGATCACACCATCATGATTATCTGGGTCGTGAAGATCTTTTTTGTACAGTTCTTCTGTGTATTCTTGCCACCTCTTCTTAATATCTTCTGCTTCTGTTAGGTCCATACCATTTCTGTCCTTTATTGTGTTCATCTTTGCATGAACAGTTCCCTTGGTATATCTCATTTTCTTGAGGAGATCTCCAGTCTTTTCCATTCTATTGTTTTCCTCTATTTCTTTGCATTGTTCATTTAGGAAGGCTTTTTTATCATGCCTTGCTATTCTTTGGAAATCTGCATTCAAATGGGTATATCTTTCCTTTTCTCATTTGCTTTTCACTTCTCTTCTTTTCACAGCTATTTGTAAGGCCTCCTCAGACAACCATTTTACCTTCTCACATTTCCTTTTCTTAGGGATGATCTTGATCACTGCCTTCTGTACAATGTCATGAACTCCTGTCCATAGTTCATCAGGCACTCTATCAGATCTAATCCCTTTAATCTGTTTGTTACTACTACTGTATAATAATAAGGAATTTAATTTAGGTCATACACGAATGGTCTAGTGGTTTTCCCTGCTTTCTTCAATTTATGTCTCAATTTTGCAATAAGGAATTCATGATCTGAAGCACAGTCTGTTCTGGTCTTATTTTTACTGACTGTGTAGAGCTTCTCCATCTTTGGCTGCAAAGAATACAATCAATCTGATTTCACATTGACTATCTGGTGATGACCATCACCTCTTATTTCTTTCACTGAACTAGTTGGCACTAGTGGTGCAGAATCCTTCTGCCAATGCAGGAGACTAAAGAGACAGGAGTTCAAGCCTTTGTTTGGAAGATCCCCTATAGAAGGAAATGGCAACACACTCCAGTATTCTTGCCTAAAGTATTCCCTGTGCAGAATAGCCTGGTGTCTACAGCCCATGGGGTCACAATGAATTGAACACAACTGAAGTGTCTACATACACACACATTTGTAAATGAAGGATATCAGTCACAAACTACCTGCACTGTGTTCAGTTTTTCCCATTATGCAATTCATCTTTTGCTTTTGTTATGATAAAGATTTCTTTATAGGATTTACAAATAATATGTAACTAACATTTTAACTTTGATATAATATTTCTGGTTTTCATCCTGTTTAATAAAAGCTTTTGCCTAATCTAAGATTATAATATGAGGGAATAAGAATGAGGAGAAAGGATTATATCCTTAATATACTCAACAGCTGTGAAATAGCACAAACAAGGGAGGAAAATCTCGTGAGATGAAATTGATTAAGCCTTTATATGAGAACATTATCCAGATCTTAGTTTTCTCATCTATACTATAAAAGTGTTGGAAGTCCATTTCATGTCGGAAATAGCTTCCCTGCTGGCTCAGATGGTCAAAACTCTGCCTGCAGTGCGGGAGACTGGATCAATCTCTGGATTTGTGATGATCCCCTGGAGAAAGTAATGGCTACCTACTCCAGCATTCTTGTCTGGAGAATTCCATGGACAGAGAAGCCTGGCAGGCTACAGTCCATGGACTTGCAAAGAGTTGGACACAACTGAACAACTGAAACTTTCACTTTCATATCTGGAATAGTATGATTAAAAAAAAATTATCTGGCCACTCAAAGTGATAAATAGCATCTTTCCCTATGTATTAGAAAGAAAAAAATGTGCAAATACCAATAAAAATGTTCACATAAATAAATAGCAGTATATTACCTAATTGAACGCTCAGCTCCCTAGAATACAGGTAAAATTATAATTGAAAGAGAAATAAGTCTCAACAGGCAAAATATGTATTCTAATGTACACTGTATACCATCCAGAGTGGATAACCAATAATTAGTTGAGTAAGATGAAGCAGTTCCTGTGAGTCAAAAGGTTTTAATCTCATCTGTACCATTGAACAGCTTGAAATGAAAAATGCAGGGTTTGGTTTTCTGAGGGATGAGATTGCCTTCATCATTATGGTGTCCAGAAGTTAGTTTCTCCAGGGACAGACAGTTTTGTGGTTTTTTGTTTTTGTTTTTTTAAATTAGAGCTTCCCAGTAAATTAGAGAGCCATCTCCCACTCAGTGGCAGACAGTATGTCAAGAAAAGAGTCAAACCTATCCACCTCACCAAATACTCAGGTTTATTCTTCTATCCACAGTCTTCTATTTTATATTCTAAAAATGATTTCATTTCAAGGTGTATTGGAATGAACCCAAATGTTCATATACTTTACTCTTAAAATTCAAGTCATGAATATATAAATGATATTAGAATGACTTTTCTGTAGTTATTCCAATGGAACCAACTATGCACAAAAGTAGAATCACAATATTTTCTAAAAATAAAATTAGCCTTGTCAATGCCTTCATAAAATGAGAAATACTTGTAGTTTGTACTGTAAGAGGTGGCAAGCCAGAAATGTGAAAGCTAAAATTTATTGTGTGTTGGAAATTATGCTAAGTAGTTTACAGGCATTATCTCATTTAATTTGCACAGAAACTCAATGGAACACTGGGTAAGGTTTTTAAAACCTATTTGCAGATGGTGAAACCATCAATATAATGCAGGTAAGAATTAAACTCCAGAGTAACAACTTTTATAAATTCATAGGTGGGTGATAGCTCTTAAGAATTCAATTAATTATAAAGCAAAACTCAGGAAACTTCCATATTAGCTGTTCTTTCATTCTGTTTTTTTTTTTTTTTCCCCAACAATGCTTTCTTTTAGCAATTCTGTACAAACTTTGTCAGAGCTAACCCTGAAGTAAACCTGACCAAGTACCATGCTTGTCAAATAAAAAGAATCTGTGTAAATGTCCAATACCCAAATTGCTCCACTTTTAAAACATCCATTTGATTGTGATCAAATACCTATTTTCTTCTGAGAGAAATTCAGTATCTCCACTCATTATTGGAAAAAGTCATTTTTATTGTCACAGATATCTTCAAATATATTTTGATATTTAAAGACATTTTTAAGCATCTTATTAGGATTCAAGGAGAAAGAGAATGGACATGTGTATATGTACACAAGGAAACTATGTTTTTTTCATAAAATAATGAAGTCTAAAATATACCCAATTAAAAAGTCACATCTTGTAATAGCTTTAAACTACTGAAGGATATCTGCTAAGCCCCTGAGTAGTAAATGGTACTGAATGAAATTACAAAACTAAACATCAGTACTCATAATTTGGGGGAATTTATGTGTGTGTGTGTGTAAGATATATATTTTAGCAATTACTCCTTATTTTTATTATTTTGGATAATGTTACGCAAGTATTCCCCTCGAGAAGGAAATGGCAACCCACTCCAGTATTCTTGCCTGGAGACTCCCATAGACAGAGGGCCCTGGAGGGCTATAGTCCATGGGGACTCAGAGGCAGACACGACTGAATCTACTTAGCACATGCAAGTATTCTGGGGCTTTCTGGCTTGCCCGTGGTAAAGAATCTACCTACAATGGAGGAGACTCAGGAGATGTGGATTCAGTCCCTGGATCGGAAGATCCCCCGGAGAAGGGAATGACTACCTACTCCAATATTCTTGACTGAAGAATTCCATGGACAGAGGAGCCTAACGGGCTACAGTCCATAGAGTTGCAAAGAATTGGACACTACTGAAGCAACTTAGCATGTATGCATGCAGGTATTTCATATTTTCTAAGTATTAAAGTATCCTATAAAGTACCATGCTGCTGCTGCCAAGTCACTTCAGTCGTGTCTGACTCTTAGCTACCCCATGGACTACAGCCCACCAGGCTCCTCCGTCCATGGGATTTTCCAGGCAAGAGTACTAGAGTGGGGTGATAAAGTACCATAACTTACTAAAATTCTTTGTGGTAAAAACCTACATGTAAGGGTACATTACAAGCTTTTTCTGAAACTTCAAAAAGTAGAAATCTAATATATAAGAATATTCTAAAGAAAATCCTTCTCAGGTTACTTCATTCTACATAGTGAAAATAACAGACTTGTTGACACGTGGATGGCAAGAAGTATATTTAGATGTTTTCTTTTAAATCTTTTTATGTCAACCCATGCATTAAGTGGCAAAAGAGGTTATTAATAAATATTTTGGTTGAAAACAAAATTCACTAAGTGTTCTGATGGCCTCTAGTGCTATCTCTATTCAAATGATTGTAAAAAGAACATTCTGGAATTCACCATTCTGTGTCAGTGCGTTTCAATAGAAATACAATGTGAATCACATATGAATTTTCACTTACTACTAGCTGCATTTATAAAACTTAATATTAGATTTATTTTAACCCAATATCAAAATATTATCATTTCAATATTTATTCAGTATATATTAGTAACAGATTTATAATTGGGGGAGGACTAAGACTTGATATCTGGAGAACATTGTATACTGATGTCACACAGTCTGGACTAGTTACATTTCTGGACCACAGCCCATGTGGCCACCGTAAAGGATCTTCAAGTTCTGGCAAATAGTGTGAAAAATCAAAAACCCTTATTTCATTTTTCTTGAGTGAAAATTTTATTAGTACTAATACTTTTCTATTCTTAAAATTCATTTTCTTTTCTTTATCATTAAGATTCATTTTAATAACTTGATGTAACAAAAATAGCCTCAAAATGATATTAAAAGTAAAGTGAATAAGATGTTTATTCTGTTAGGAAGGGGATATTATGAGAGAAAGTAGGAGATTTTCAGAAACTGGAGGTTGATGCTGGAACTGGAAGACAGTACAGAAAGGTAAGTCTCAATTTATATTTTCAAGATTATTTACTATTATTTATTAATACAAGATGGAGGAAATACTATTATAGGAATAGCATCTGTATAATTTATATTCAAACTATACAGTTTAGCTCAGAAGTTGACTTAGTAACTACTTCATAAAGAAATTGTTTAGTAAGGATCAACTTTAGATGTTGTTTTATTATTATTATTATATTATCACTGAATCACATAACAAAATTGGAAGCTGAAGCTCATAGGGACTAATTGGTTTTTAATGAGGATGTCTATTCAATTTGTTCAGACTTTTCAAATCAATTTATTTGCACTTTTAGCCTGACTAGGATCTAAAGTTAACTGAACCTATTTGATAAATTCTTATTTTTCCTATTAATAGACAGGGATAGCATTATCACTTTGAGTCCCCAGAGACTTTTTTTTTTTTTTCATATTCTTACTGAATTTCAGACACAGATTGGATTTTAGAGATAATTGAATCCAACACTTTCATATTATAGATATGAAAAATGAGACCCAGAGAGGTTAAGTGATATTCTATAGATTGCAAAACTAATTAGTGACTCAGTTTGAACTAGTCACTACTTTCTGACTTACCACCTAATGTACTATATCACTCCTTATATTCTCTGCATAGTACTCAATAACCCATAATGAATTGTGACATCTTTCAAACATTCTCCTTATATGATTTTTAAGGAATTTTCTAACATATAGATTAATTTTTTCTAGATTACTATATTATCTTTGTCACATCTTCTTGATTATAAAATAGTTTGTTCATCAAGCTAGTTTAATTCATATTTAAATGAAAACAGAAGTGATCTGTAAGAAAAATTGTTTTTAATTAGACACTTGAGAATAAGATATTTAAAATGAAATGTTCTTGTTAGAATAAACGGAAAACATATTTGGTTACAGTCCAACACTACTTCTCTCACTTTCACCATCACAACTCTTCTGGAATGGCTTCTTAAGTCATAAGATCACATGTATGTAGAGAAACAGAAGTATGTAATATTGTGAAGGAATACATTAAAAGAGAGTGTGTTATTTTCTGGAAGATATATGATATCTTGAAAATAATTTAACTGTTTGTTCTTTGTTTTTGGCCAAGATTGTATCTTTTGAGTCATCCATCCTTTCATTCCTTTCCTCAGTTAACAAATATGTACTGAGGGTTTACTATGTGCTACACAAACTCATTGAGAAACATATATGCAGGTCAGGAAGCAACAGTTAGAACTGGACATGGAACCACAGAATGGTTCCAAATAGGAAAAGGAGTACATCAAGGCTGTATATTGTCACCCTGCTTATTTAACTTATATGCAAAGTACATCATGAGAAATGCTGGACTGGAAGAAGCACAGGCTGGAATCAAGATTGTTGGGAGAAATATCAACAACCTCAGATAAGAAGATGACACCACCCTTATGGCAGAAAGTGAAGAGGAACTAAAAACCGCTTGATGAAAGTGAAAGAGGAGAGTGAAAAAATTGGCTTAAAGCTCAACATTCAGAAGACATGGCATCTGGTCCCATCACTTCATGGGAAATAGATGGGGAAACAGTGGAAACAGTGGCTGACTTTATTTTTTTGAGAGCCAAAATCACTGCAGATGGTGATTGCAGCCATGAAATTAAAAGACGCTTACTCCTCGGAAGGAAAGTTATGACCAACCTAGATGGCATATTAAAAAGCAGAGACATTACTTTGCCAGCTAGCCAGCTAATTTCTACAGAACAGTAGGGTTATTTTAGCTATTACCTTAAAAAGTAGCTGATATAAAGCAGATCTGAAACACAATCGCTCTTGGCAACAATTTACTGAATCTTTTGCTGACTTGGACTTGCAAGCAGAAATGACACCACTCACTAGAGAATTACATATATTTATGTAATCAATAAACTTTTTCTTAGTATACCAACTGCCATGAAAACACTCTCAGGTGGCCTTGTTTTTACACCATGGCCATGAGGTGAAATTCTAAAAATTTGGGGACAGGATTTCTCATGAACTGAATACTCTAGGCCAGGTGTTGCAAACTAATTTTGCTTACACTGTCTCAACATATTAAGGCTAGAAGAAGCCAATTTTATAAATAGAATATTGGTTGAGACAGGTTAGTATCATCAGAGCTAGGGAAAAACAATGCATGCAAATTTTGTTTTTTTCTTTTTGTGACCTGGTGCTATCTCTATAATAAAACAGAAGATTTCTATACTGTTTCATTGTTCAATAAGCTAAGATATAGCATTTGAAAGCAATAGAAAAATATTTATAAAATTGTTATTATTAATTTATTAGATAGTGATTTTATTGTAGAAATGTTAGTTGTTCAGTCATGCCCGACTCCTTGCAACCCCATGGACTGTAGCCCACCAGGCTCCTCTGTCCAGGCAAGAATAATAGATATGTGTTACCATTCCCTTCTCCAGGGGATCTTCTGACCCAGGGATCAAACCTAGTTCTCCTGAATTGCAGGCAGATTCTTTACCATCTGAGCCACTAGGGAAGTCCAATTTATTGTAGAATAGGTAGTTTAAATTATGAAATCTAATTGTTTTAAAATAACAAGATAATAGTGATTATTTTTATATTAAAGAAAAGTCTTAGAACTACAGTGTTGTATTCATACCCTTCATATTATTTTGATTTATCCTTCTGTGAAAAATTCCTTTTGTTTCATCAAGTTGACATTAGTATTGGAATATCATATTCTGTATTAAAACCACAATTCTTCTTTGGATTATATTTAGCTAGCCTGAAGTATTTCAAAGCACTGAGCACCAGTAAATCATAAGTGGATTCTTAAATCTGCCTTCAGTTTTTTCTCTTAGCTCAAATTCGCAAAGCTGCCTTAGGACTACCAATCTAGTAACTGTGTAACTCTTTAGGGTGCCTTTATAAAAGGAAATGCATTAGAGTATCATCATGAAAGAAAATGGACAGATAAGTCAACTATCTGAAACTAACCAAGAAACACACCAAACAAACCAAAAAACAGTCAGGAATCAGTATGAAAGTTCTCATTTCCCCTTAATTAAAAATTAGCCACTTTAGAAAGAAAACAATATTTAATGAAATTTTTAAAGAAAATTGTTCTAGAAACAAATGGCTTTAAGAATACTTGGGAAATTTTCTAGCATGGGCACGATAAGGACAGAGTGACAGTATGAAATAATTTTGAGCTGATGCTTCCACAAAAAAATTGAGCAACTCAATGTTCCAACTTATATTTTACTCCAAGATTTGAAGATATTAAATATGAACTTGAATAGAGTCTAACATTCACGTTAATAGTGTGTGGCTTGCAAGTGATTGCTTTATAAGCTGAAAATTTGAACAGTTTATGAAGTCATCATCAATCTAACCCTAAAAAATCAATTTTGATATTGATGAAATTTTCTCAACTTCCATATTCTATCTGATGAAAAATTTAACCAGTTTTATGTTGATTTAATTTTTGCCTCTTTAAAAGACAAATCTTCATTTTCACATAGAGTATAAATTATTTGAAAAATCTTTCTCATAAATCTCTTCCTTCACCTTCTGGAAATCATTGATTTAATTTAATTTTTATTAGGTTGAAATGCTTCCTTGAGATATATTCTCAGAAACTGTGTGTATTTTCTGAGGTCTTGCATAAAAAAATCCTTTTATTTGCCTTTCTCTGAGATGACATCTTGTTAACAAAAAGAATTCTTGGCTCTCCACTTATTTCAAAGCTTTCCAAAGTGTCCCCACTGCTGTCTGGCATTCAGCTTTACATTCAGTAAGACACGATTTTGCTGCTGTGCCATGCTCAGATCCTCAGTCACGTCCAACTCTTTGCAATCCCATGGCCTGTAAGGCTCCTCTGTCCATGGAATTTTCCGGGCAAGAATACTGTATCCTCCTGGACCAGGGATCAGACATGTCTTCTGAACTGGCCATAAAGTAATGTTGCTCAGTTGTGTCTGACTCTTTGCGACTTCATGAACTGTATCTGCATTGGCAGTTTGATTCTTTACCACTGTGCCACCTGAGAAGCCCCATATATGCTTGTATTACTAACAAAAAGATGTCACTTTGATTCATTCATTTTTAAGCAACATTCCAATTGAAGGGCTGGTAACATATTTTTGTCTTCAACTTTAACAATTTTTCTGTATATCCATATTATCTTTCTTTATTTTTCACTTCTTATTTTTCTTCTTCTCTTTCTTGCTCTATCTCTAACAATTCCTCCTTTTCATTAACCCTGCCAAGAGCTGGTTAGTGCTGGGGTGTTGTCTTCCATGAAAAACCACAGTTCCAACTGGGAGGTCATTTAACAAGCCTGACATTCTTTTAAAAATTAGTAATTTAATTATGTTTAAAATAAGGTTATTACTTATATTATTTGTCTGATTATGTATTTTTACAATCTGGCATTCTGTCCTTGGTGTCTCCAATTATTTGTGCCTTTTGCTCTTGTTTCCGTGACATTCATTTTATACTTACAAGTAATTTTTTATGTTTTTTGTTCTTTGTATGTCATACATTCCTTGTTAACGATTTGAAATCATGAATGCAATTTTCAAAAGTTTCCTCTTTTAAGTTTCTGTATTGAATTTTAAGTTGTGGAAATTCTAAGTTATGTTTCTTTTATCTATCATGTAATCAGTAATTGCAATTAAATTTTTAATCTAAGTTTCTTTGCATTTCATTTTCTTTTTGTGCACTTTGGTCTTTCTTCTGTAGGCTGATGAGTGATCTTTCCTGCCCACATACTTCAGCCATCATGGATACCCCATCTGTCACTTATAGTTTGGGACACTGAGGGCTGCTGGCAATCGTGGAATGACAGGCAATGAAAAGTAGTTAAAGGTTGAGCCAAATAAAACAGACTGGCAAGTTGTGAATCTGGTGTTTGGACCAAGAGGCTTCACATTTCTCATGCTTTGCAGAGGTGAACATAGCAGTACTGGAATAGGCACATTTGTCCACAGAGCTGAGGTAGACCAGTAATCTCTGCTGCAAGTTCCACCACAGAGGAGCCCTGTACCATTTCTTTTTATTCCATTTTCATCCTGATGTTATAAAGCATGGTGCACTGCTACTACCAGACTGTCCATCAGCTACGTGTTATTTTCTTTAATTTTGAAAAACAATGACTTTTATTTTTTTAGAAAACACAAATAAACCATCCTCTTATTGGAAAAACATCAAATAATAACCAAAGCTTTGGATAAAATGTTTAAGAATCCCTCTATTATTCAAAAATATTTATTTGCATTTTGTGATTATTATGTTCAGACCTTTGTGCATATATACACATATACACAGATCAGTTCAGTTCAGGTCAGTTCAGTTCTTCAGTTGTATCTGACTCTTTGTGACCCCATGAACTGCAGCATGCCAGGCCTCCCTGTCCATCACGGAGTTTACTCAAACCCATGTCCATCAAGTCAGTGATGCCATCCAACCATCTTATCCTCTGTTGTCCCCTTCTCCTCCTGCTCCCGTTCCCTCCCAGCATCAGGGTCTTTTCCAATGAGTCAACTATTTGCATGAGGTGGCCAAAGTACTGGAGTTTCAGCTTCAGCATCAGTCCTTCCAATGAACACTCAGGACTGATCTCTGTTAGGATGGACTGGTTGGATCTCCTTGAAGTCCAAGGGACTCTCAACAGTCTTCTCCAACACCACAGTTCAAAAGTATCAATTCTTTGGCACTCAACTTTCTTTATAGTCCAACTCTCACATCCATACATGACCACTGGAAAAACTATACCTTGACCAGATGGACATTTATTGGCAAAGTAATGTCTCTGCTTTTTAATAGCTGTCTAGTTTGGTTATAACTTTCCTTCCAAGGAGTAAGCATCTTTTAATTTCATCATTGCAATCACCATCTGCAGTGACTTTGGAGTCCAGAAAAACAAAGTCAGCCACTGTTTCCACTGTCTCCCCATCTATTTCCCATGAAGTGATGGGACCAGATGCCATGATCTTAGTTTTCCGAATGTTGAGCTTTAAGCCAACTTTGCACTCTCCTCTTTCATTTTCATCAACAGGCTCTTTAGTTCTTCTTCACTTTCTGCCATAAGGGTGGTATCATCTGCATATCTGAGGTTATTGATATTTCTCCCAGCAATCTTGATTCCAGCTTGTGCTTCATCCAGCCCAGGCTTTCTCATGATGTACTCTGCATATAAGTTAAATAAGCAGGGTGACAATATACGGCCTTGACATACTCCTTTCCCGATTTGGAACTAATCTGTTGTTCCATGTCCAGTTCTAACTGTTGCTTCCTGACCTGCATACAGATTTCTCAAGAGGTAGGTCAGGTGGTATGGCATTCCCATCTCTTTCAGAATTTCCCACAGTTTAGTGTGATCCACACAGTTGAAGGCTTTGGCGTAGTCAAAAAAGCAGAAGTAGATGTTTTTCTGGAACTTTTGCTTTTCAATGATCCAGCGGATGTTGGCAATTTGATCTCTGGTTCTTCTGCCTTTTCTAAAACCAGCTTGAACATCTGAAATACAGACACATATGTATATATACACATCATATATATGTATGCATGTATATGTATGTATACAAACACATGCATCATGATTAACCTATTTCTAGGTACTGATTTTGGTAACCCATTATTGTTGTTGTTCAGTCCCTCAGTCCTGTCTGACTATTTGTGACCCAATGGTGCAGCATGCCAGGCTACACCACTCCTTCACCATCTTCTGGAGCTTGTTCAAACTCATGTCCATTGTGTCAGTGATGCCATCCAACCATCTCATCCTGTCATCCACTTCTCCTCCTACTTTCAATCTTTCCCAGCATCAGGGTCTTTTCTAACAAGTCGGCTGTTTGCTTCAGGTGGCCAAAGTATTAGAGTTTCAGCTTCAGTATCAATCTTTTCAATGAAGATTCAAGGTTGATTTCCTTTAAGACTGACTGGTTTGATCTCCTTGCAGTCCAAGGCACTCTCAAGAGTCTCTCCAACACTACAGTTCAAAAGCAACAATTCTTCAGTGCTCAGTCTTTTTTATTGTCCAACTCTCATACCTGGACACAACTACTAGAAAAATCATAACTTTGCCTATATGAAACTTGGTCAGCCAAATATTGTCTCAGCTTTTTAATATGCTGCCTAGGTTGGTCAAGCTTTTCTTCCAAGGAGCAAGTGTCTTTTAATTTCACTGTGGCAGTTACCATCTGCAGTGATTTTGGAGCCCAAGAAAATAAAGTCTGTTACTGTTTCCATATATATTTGCCATAAAGTGATGGGATTGGATGCCATGATCTTTGCTTTTTGAATGCTGAGTTTAAGCCAGCTTTTTCACTCTCATCTTTCACCTTGATCAAGAGGCCTTTTAGTTCCTCTTTGCTTTCTGCTGTAAGGGTGGTGTCACCTGCATATCTGAAATTATTGATATTTCTCCAAGCAGTCTTGGTTCCATCTTGCGATTCATCCAGTCCGGGCTTTCTCTTGATGTAGTCTGCATATAAGTTAAATAAGCAGGGTGACAATATACAGCATTGATGTATTCCTTTAACATTGGAACCAGTCTGTTTTTCCATGTCTGGTTCTAACTGTTGCTTCTTGACCTGCATACAGATTTCTCAGGAGGCAGGTAAGGTGGTCTGGTACTCCCGTCTCTTGAAAAATTTTCCATAGTTTGTTGTGATCCACACAGTCAAAGGCTTTAGCATAGTCAATGAAACAGAAGGTGTTTTTCTGGATTTCTTTTGCTTTTTCTCCGATCCAATAGATTTTGGCAATTTGATCTTTGCTTTCTCTGCCTTTTCTAAATCCAGGTTGAACATCTGGGTGTTCTCAGTTCATGTACTGGTGAAACCTAGCTTGTAGAATTTTGAGCATTACTTTGCTAGTGTATGAGATGAGTGCAATTGTGCAGTAGTTTGAGCATTTTTTGGCATTGCCTTTCTTTGGGATTGGAATGAAAACTGTCCTTTTCCAGTCCTGTGGCCACTGCTGTTTTCCAAATTTGCTGGCATATTTAGTGAAGCACTTTCACAGCATTATCTTTTAGGATTTGAAATAGCTCAGCAGAATTCCATCAACTTCATTACCTTTGTTTGAAGCGATGCTTCCCAAGGTCCATTTGACTTTGCACTCCAAGATATCTTGCTCTAGGTGAGTGATAATGCCATTGTGTTATTTGGGTGGTTAAGATCTTATTTTGTATAGTTCTTCTGTGTATTCTTTCCACCTCTTCTTAATTTCTTCTTCTGTTAACACCACACCATTTCTTTCCTTATTGTGCCCATCTTTGCATGAAATGTTACGTTGGTGTTTCTAAGTTTCTTGAAGAGATCTCTAGTCTTTTCCATTTCATTTTTTTCCTTTATATCTTTGCATTTTTCACTTAGGAAGTCTTTCTTATCTCTCCTTGTCATTCTTTGGAACTTTCCATTCAAATGTGTATATCTTTCCTTTTCTCCCTTGCTTTTTGCCTTGCTTCTTGTCTCAGCTATTTGTAAGACGTCCCCAGACAACCATTTTGACTTATTGCATTTTGTTTTCTTGGGGATGGTTTTGATCACTGCCTCCTGTACAGTGTTATGAACTTTTGTTCTTCATTCCAATTGTTCTAGTACATTATATGTATATATTCTGTAAATATATTTAAATTTTGTAGTTGTTTTTGTTCAGTCCTTAAGTCATGTCAGATTCTTTGTGATCCCACGGACCGTGTCACACTAGGCTCCTCTGTCTTCCACTATCTCCTGGAGTTAGCTCAAATTCATGTCTGCTGAGTCAGTGATGCTTTCAAACCATCTCACTCTCTGTTGTCTCCTTCTCATCCTACCCTCAATCTTTCCCGGCATGAGGGTTTTTTTCCAGTGAGTAGCCTCTTTGCACCAGGTGGTTGAAGTATTAGAGCTTCAGCATCAGTCCTTCTAACGAATATTCAGGACTGATTTCCTTTAGGATTGACTGGCTTGATTTCCTTGCTGTCCAAGGGACTCTCAAGAATCTTTTCCAGCACCACAATTCAAAAGCATCACTTCTTTGGTGCTCAGCCTTCTTTATGGTCCACTCTCACATCCGTACGTGACTACTGGAAAAACCATAGCTTTGACAACATGAACTTTTGTCATCAAAATGATCTCTCTGCTTTTCAATACACTCTTTAGTTTTGTCACAGCTTTTTTCCAAGGAGCATGGGTCTTTTAATTTCATGGCTAGAGTCCCTGTCCACAGTGATTTCTGAGCCCAGGAAGATATAATCTGTCACTGTCTTCTATATATGCAATGAAGACATGGGACTATATGCCATAATCTTAGTTTTTTGACTGTTGAGTTTTGAGCCAGCTTTTCTACTCTCCTATTTCCCCCTCATCAAGAGACTGTTTAGATCCTTTTCACTTTCTGTCATTAGAGTGGTATCACCTGCGTATCTAAGGTTATTGATATTTCTCCCAGCAACCTTAATTCTAGCCTGTGGCTCATTCAGCCCAGTATTTCTCATGCTGTACTCTGCATAGGAGGTAAATAAGCAGAGTGACAATATACAGCCTTGTTGTACTCCTTTCCCAATTTTGAACCAGTCAATTGTTTCATGTCTGGTTCTACCTGTTCCTTCTTGACCCACATACAGGTTTCTTAGAAGACAGGTAAGGTGGTCTGATACTCCCATCTCTTTAAGAATTTCCTACAGTTTGTTGTGATCTACACAAAGAAATATATGTTTTTGTAAATATATTTAATATATTTATAGAAACAGTTAATAAGTAATATAAATATTTTAAGGAAAATTTAAGTTCCTGGCACTCTTTTCTTCTCTTTAAAAAAGGCTCCTTGAAGAGGAGGTTCTGTTCCCAGAGGAAGTGAGGAGGGGGCACTGGCCAGGAGAAGTTCACTATTGTCAAGAAAGAAAAAGAAAAAAAAAAAAAAAAAAAAAAAGAGGCTCCTTGATTCTTGTTGTAATTGTTTATAATCTTAGTCTAAGGGAGTTGTTAAATGGAAGAATTAAATGATGAAAATGCTAATCAACATCTTATGAATGATATTATTTACATAAACAGCTACCTTAAGGTAATGGATTGTCATCCATGGAAGAGGAAAAATAGATTTTACCATTGCCTTTCAGATTAAATATAAAAATGGAACTCACATTTCAGGTTAATGCTTTCCCCAGTAGCTAAACTTAGTAAATCAATGAAAAGTGTATTTTTATTATGAAAAGAGTTGCAACAGACTAACCAATCTGATGCCAAAATAGCTTTGAATGATGCCACAAACTTGCCCTGTTTTAATTTCTTAAACAACAAACCTTCATAGTACAATTTTTCTGGCAAACTTTTTTTTACAGATGCTGATTACTCTTACCACCAGTTTCAATGTGCTTTAGATTTTCATTTGACTTTGAGACATAAAAATCATCAGGCATCTCAATTCACACAATAATCTCTTGTTTTTGTAGTTTGAGACCATTTAAACTAGATTTTTATTTGTTTAACAAAAATAGTTTCTAATACTGCAAAGCTAAAAAACTTACTCTAAATTATAAGTCAAACAAATTGTTTTCTAAATGGGGTTTCTAAAACATTTCCTTGGATGCAAGCCCCTTAACTTCTGGTGATAAATAAGTACTTTAAAATAATAATTGATATATACTTATGAAATGAATTAATACCATATTAAGAAATTTCCAAAAAGAAATTCATGGCTATTTTCTCATAATATGCATTATTCTTCACCATAATTCTCTTTGTATTTAGATATGATTGACATGTAAAATTATGTTAGTTCAAGATGTTATAATGATTTGATATTCACCATCATTATTGAATGTGAAAGAGAAAATAAGTTTTGATCATAGAAATACTGTAAACTCAAATACATTATCATTAATAAGATAGCAACTGAGTTGCTATGTGGTATTCTTAATTTTCATATACAAATCAATTTATTTAGAAAATGAAGCTCATCTACATTCTATTGCACTGTAGTTCAGGTAATGTCAATATATTTTTGAAATGGTACTTTAATAGACTTGTGAAAGGTATTATTTAACAAAACAATACATGTCATTAATAACTATATTTTTGCTCCAAATATTCTCAAGAAAGCATAGAAACTTTATTTCTTTTTCAGAAAAGGAATTTTATTCAGGAGACTTATATTTATATTTTCTTCTGTTCTGAACTTATGCTCTTTGGCATGCAGTTGTATAATTTACAATCTTCTCTCCATTTACTTTTGTAGTACAATTTTGCTATAACTGCCAATCTCTTTTTATAAAGAATCCCCAGTCCTCCTACATCATATTTTAAAGGTATTATTCAAATGGTTTAGCATCTGAATTAGCAAATACCTCATTCCAGGAAATTTTTGTTTGGATCCTTGCGTAATAAAAATACTTCCCTCTATTTCTTTTTCCCTTCAACTTTTGTGAGAAAATATTTTAATTGTGAAATTTCTTTTTGCAAAAGAGAACATTTTACAGGATTTAGTTGCAGTGGTAGTATTATTATAACTTTGTCAATCTGTGTTAAATGTTTAAAGGTACAATTTAACATGAATGACTTTTCTCTTTACAACCTCAGTTTTGAACATACATTTTATTGTGAGAAAATTTAACGATTAGCCACCTGCCTATCATTTTAGAGCAAGCAAGGCTCACTCAACCTGCAACTAGCCAATTACATAAACAATCATGTTACTTACAATTGTCAACAGGAAAATAATTTCAGGTAGATTCCTTTATACTGACAGAGTGATATGTCAATGGCTCATTTTTAGCTTAGGATATAGCATGCAAATCTTTTTTTGTTTTTGTTTGTGCTTTTTTACAGTAATGACTTTATGAAATGATTACCAGTTCTATCACCATAGTTTATCCCATAATTGCACATATAATGAGATTTAGTGTTTTTCTTATCTTTTGCTGTCTTTAAAGTAGAAGTTTATTTATCTTTAGACTCTAACTTTGTAAAATAAGGATGCTATTTGTAGAAGCATCTCATTTGTTGACTGATTAATAAATGTATAATAGCATACCCCTTTTTAAAAGATCTTAAAAGGAATATCTATATATCAAATAAAGATTCTTATTATTTACTTTGTACTGAGTGCATTAGTCTTGAAATTAAAGTTATCTTCAACTTTGTTTGGATCAGAGAGACAATCTGTAAAAGTTAAAACATTATTCATTCTTTTAGACATATACCCAAAAGTGAATTGCTAGATCATGTAGCAGTTCTAGCTTTAATTTTTTGAGAAATCTTCATTTTTTTTTTTTCTGTAGCAGCGACACATTTTACATTCAAAACAACAATTTGCAAGAATTCTTATTTTTCCACATCCTCACCAACACATACTACCATTTTTTTTTAATAATAGATGTCCTAACAGGTGTGAGATGATATCTCTTTGTGGTTTTGATTTGCATTTTCATACTAATTGGTGATATTGAGCACCTCTTTATAACACCTGTTTGCCATTCCTGTGTTTTCTTTAGAGAAATATCTATTCAAGTTTTTGCCCATTCCTTAATCAGGTTATCTGGTTTCTTGCAATTGAGTTATACAAGTTTAAGTATTTTGGATCTTAATATCTTATCAGATACATCATCAGTTTCACTTCTGGGTATATATTCAAAAGAACTGAAAACAAGATCTAGAAGAGATACTTGTACTTCCATATTTATTGCAGCATTATTCACAATATCCAAGATATGAAAATAATCAAAGTGGCCATTGACAGATGAATGGATAGATAAAACTTGTTTTATACATACAAAAGAATACTATTCATTCTTAAAAATAATGGAATCCTGACATTTTCAACAATATGGTTGAACCTGGGGGATGTTGTGCTAAATTAAATAAGCTAGTCACAGAAGCACAAATACTACATGATTCCACTTATTTGAGGTAACTAGAGTAGTTAGATTCATAACAGCAGAGAATAGAATGATGGTGGTTAGGAGCCAAAGGGAAGAGGAAATAGGGAGGAGGAAATGGGAAGTTATTTTTCAATAGAATAAAGTTTCAGTTTGCAAGATAGATTCTAGAAATCTGTTGTACAACATAGTATCTATAGTTAGCAATACTATGTTAGTCACTCAGTCATGTACAACTCTTTGTGATGCTATAAACTGTGTAGCCTACAGTTCCTCTGCCCATGGGGTTCTCTGGGCAAGAATACTGGAGTGGGGAGCTATTCTCTTCTCTGGGGGAATCTACCTGCTCAGAGGTTGAACCCAGGTCTCCAGCATTCCTGGCAGATCTTTTACCATCTGAGCTGCAAAGGAAGGTTCATACTGTATTGTGCACTTAAACATTTGTTGAGGATAAATCTTTTTTTTTTTTTTTTAATTTTTTTATTAGTTGGAGGCTAATTACTTCACAACATTTCAGTGGGTTTTGTCATACATTGATATGAATCAGCCATAGATTTACACTTATTCCCCATCCCGAACCCCCCTCCCACCTCCCTCTCCACCCGATTCCTCTGGGTCTTCCCAGTGCACCAGGCCCGAGCACTTGTCTCATGCATCCCATCTGGGCTGGTGATCTGTTTCACCATAGATAGTATACATGCTGTTCTTTTTTTTTTTTTTTTTTTTAATTTTTTTATTAGTTGGAGGCTAATTACTTCACAACATTTCAGTGGGTTTTGTCATACATTGATATGAATCAGCCATAGATTTACACTTATTCCCCATCCCGAACCTCCCTCCCACCTCCCTCTCCACCCGATTCCTCTGGGTCTTCCCAGTGCACCAGGCCCGAGCACTTGTCTCATGCATCCCACCTGGGCTGGTGATCTGTTTCACCATAGATAGTATACATGCTGTTCTTTTGAAACATCCCACCCTCACCTTCTCCCACAGAGTTCAAAAGTCTGTTCTGTATTTCTGTGTCTCTTTTTCTGTTTTGCATATAGGGTTATCGTTACTATCTTTCTAAATTCCATATATATGTGTTAGTATGCTGTAATGTTCTTTATCTTTCTGGCTTACTTCACTCTGTATAATGGGCTCCAGTTTCATCCATCTCATTAGGACTGATTCAAATGAATTCTTTTTGATGGCTG
Source organism: Cervus elaphus (assembly GCF_910594005.1). Taxonomy (NCBI): domain Eukaryota; kingdom Metazoa; phylum Chordata; class Mammalia; order Artiodactyla; family Cervidae; genus Cervus; species Cervus elaphus. Next base: position 50,752,892 of record NC_057822.1, read on the forward strand.
AGTAATATTCCATGGTGTATATGTACCACAGCTTCCTTATCCATTCATCTGCTGATGGGCATCTAGGTTGCTTCCATGTCCTGGCTATTATAAACAGTGCTGCGATGAACAGTGGGATGCACGTGTCTCTTTCAGATCTAGTTTCCTCAGTGTGTATGCCCAGAAGTGGGATTGCTGGGTCATATGGCAGTTCTATTTCCAGTTTTTTAAGGAATCTCCACACTGTTTTCCATAGTGGCTGTACTAGTTTGCATTCCCACCAACAGTGTAAGAGGGTTCCCTTTTCTCCACACCCTCTCCAGCATTTATTGCTTGTAGACTTTTGGATAGCAGCCATTCTGACTGGCGTGTAATGGTACCTCATTGTGGTTTTGATTTGCATTTCTCTAATAATGAGTGATGTTGAGCATCTTTTCATGTGTTTGTTAGCCATCTGTATGTCTTCTTTGGAGAAATGTCTGTTTAGTTCTTTGGCCCATTTTTTGACTGGGTCATTTATTTCTCTGGAATTGAGCTGCAGGAGTTGCTTGTGTATTTTTGAGATTAATCCTTTGTCTGTTTCTTCATTTGCTATTATTTTCTCCCAATCTGACGGCTGTCTTTTCACCTTACTTATAGTTTCCTTTGTAGTGCAAAAGCTTTTAAGTTTCATTAGATCCCATTTGTTTAGTTTTGCTTTTATTTCCAATATTCTGGGAGGTGGGTCATAGATGATCTTGCTGTGATTTATGTCGGAGAGTGTTTTGCCTATGTTCTCCTCTAGGAGTTTTATAGTTTCTGGTCTTACATTTAGATCTTTAATCCATTTTGAGTTTATTTTTGTGTATGGTGTTAGAAAGTGTTCTAGTTTCATTCTTTTACAAGTGGTTGACCAGTTTTCCCAGCACCACTTGTTAAAGAGGTTGTCTTTTTTCCATTGTATATCCTTGCCTCCTTTGTCAAAGATAAGGTGTCCATAGGTTCGTGGATTTATCTCTGGGCTTTCTATTCTGTTCCATTGGTCTATATTTCTGTCTTTGTGCCAGTACCACACTGTCTTGATGACTGTGGCTTCGTAGTAGAGTCTGAAGTCAGGCAGGTTGATTCCTCCAGTTCCATTCTTCTTTCTCAAGATTACTTTGGCTATTCGAGGTTTTTTGTATTTCCATACAAATTGTGAAATTCTTTGGTCTAGTTCTGTGAAAAATACCGTTGGTAGCTTGATAGGGATTGCATTGAATCTATAGATTGCTTTGGGTAGAATAGCCATTTTGACAATATTGATTCTTCCAATCCATGAACACGGTATGTTTCTCCATCTGTTTGTGTCCTCTTTGATTTCTTTCATCAGTGTTTTATAGTTTTCTATGTATAGGTCTTTTGTTTCTTTAGGTAGATATACTCCTAAGTATTTTATTCTTTTTGTTGCAATGGTGAATGGCATTGTTTCCTTAATTTCTCTTTCTGTTTTTTCATTGTTAGTATATAGGAATGCAAGGGATTTCTGTGTGTTAATTTTATATCCTGCAACTTTACTATATTCATTGATTAGTTCTAGTAATTTTCTGGTAGAGTCTTTAGGGTTTTCTATGTAGAGGATCATGTCATCTGCAAACAGTGAGAGTTTCACTTCTTCTTTTCCTATCTGGATTCCTTTTACTTCTTTTTCTGCTCTGATTGCTGTGGCCAAAACTTCCAACACTATGTTGAATAGTAGTGGTGAGAGTGGGCACCCTTGTCTTGTTCCTGATTTCAGGGGAAATGCTTTCAATTTTTCACCATTGAGGGTGATGCTTGCTGTGGGTTTGTCATATATAGCTTTTATTATGTTGAGGTATGTTCCTTCTATTCCTGCTTTTTGGAGAGTTTTAATCATAAATGAGTGTTGAATTTTGTCAAAGGCTTTCTCTGCATCTATTGAGATAATCATGTGGTTTTTATCTTTCAATTTGTTAATGTGGTGTATTACATTGATTGATTTGCGGATATTGAAGAATCCTTGCATTCCTGGGATAAAGCCCACTTGGTCGTGGTGTATGATTTTTTTAATATGTTGTTGGATTCTGTTTGCTAGAATTTTGTTAAGGATTTTTGCATCTATGTTCATCAGTGATATTGGCCTGTAGTTTTCTTTTTTTGTGGCATCTTTGTCTGGTTTTGGAATTAGGGTGATGGTAGCCTCATAGAATGAGTTTGGAAGTTTACCTTCTTCTGCAATTTTCTGGAAGAGTTTGAGTAAGATAGGTGTTAGCTCTTCTCTAAATTTTTGGTAGAATTCAGCTGTGAAGCCATCTGGTCCTGGGCTTTTGTTTGCTGGAAGATTTTTGATGACACTTTCGATTTCCTTGCCTGTGACGGGTCTGTTAAGATCTTCTATTTCTTCCTGGTTCAGTTTTGGAAAGTTATACTTTTCTAAGAATTTGTCCATTTCATCCAAGTTGTCCATTTTATTGGCATAGAGCTGCTGGTAGTAGTCTCTTATGATCCTTTGTATTTCACTGTTGTCTGTTGTGATCTCTCCATTTTCATTTCTAATTTTGTTAATTTGGTTCTTCTCTCTTTGCTTCTTAATGAGTCTTGCTAATGGTTTGTCAATTTTGTTTATTTTTTCAAAAAACCAGCTTTTAGCTTTGTTGATTTTTGCTATGGTCTCTTTAGTTTCTATTGCATTTATTTCTGCCCTAATTTTTAAGATTTCTTTCCTTCTGCTAACCCTGGGGTTCTTCATTTCTTCCTTCTCTAATTGCTTTAGGTGTAGAGTTAGGTTATTTATTTGGCTTTTTTCTTGTTTCTTGATGTAAGCCTGTAATGCTATGAACCTTCCCCTTAGCACTGCTTTTACAGTGTCCCATAGGTTTTGGGTTGTTGTGTTTTCATTTTCATTCATTTCTATACATATTTTGATTTCTTTTTTGATTTCTTCTATGATTTGTTAGTTATTCAGAAGCGTGTTCTTTAGCCTCCAGGTGTTTGAATTTTTAACAATTTTTTTCCTGTAATTGAGATCTAATCTTACTGCACTGTGGTCAGAAAAGATGACTGGAATGATTTCAATTTTTTTGAATTTTCCAAGACTAGATTTATGGCCCAGGATGTGATCTATTCTGGAGAAGGTTCCGTGTGCACTTGAGAAAAAGGTGAAGTTGATTGTTTGGGGGTGAAATGTCCTATAGATATCAATTAGGTCTAGCTGGTCCATTGTGTCATTTAAAGTTTGTGTTTCCTTGTTAATTTTCTGTTTAGTTGATCTATCCATAGTTGTGAGTGGGGTATTAAAGTCTCCCACTATTATTGTGTTACTATTAATTTCCTCTTTCATACTCGTTAGTGTTTGCCGTACATATTGCGGTGCTCCTATGTTGGGTGCATATATATTTATAATTGTTATATCTTCTTCTTGGATTGATCCTTTGATCATTATGTAGTGTCCTTCTTTGTCTCTTTTCACAGCTTTTATTTGAAAGTCTATTTTATCTGATATGAGTATTGCGACTCCTGCTTTCTTTTGGTCTCCGTTTGCATGAAATATTTTTTTCCAGCCCTTCACTTTCAGTCTGTATGTGTCTCTTGTTTTGAGGTGGGTCTCTTGTAGACAGCATATATAGGGGTCTTTTTTTTGTATCCATTCAGCCAATCTTTGTCTTTTGGTTGTGGCATTCAACCCATTTACATTTAAGGTAATTATTGATAGGTGTGGTCCCGTTGCCATTTACTTTGTTGTTTTGGGTTCACGTTTATACAACCTTTCTGCATTTCCTGTCTAGAGAAGATCCTTTAGCATTTGTTGAAGAGCTGGTTTGGTGGTGCTGAATTCTCTCAGCTTTTGCTTGTCTGTAAAGCTTTTGAATTCTCCTTCATATCTGAATGAGATCCTTGCTGGGTACAGTAATCTAGGTTGTAGGTTATTCTCTTTCATTACTTTCAGGACGTCCTGCCATTCCCTTCTGGCCTGGAGGGTTTCTATTGATAGATCAGCTGTTATCCTTATGGGAATCCCTTTGTGTGTTATTTGTTGTTTTTCCCTTGCTGCTTTTAATATTTGTTCTTTGTGTTTGATCTTTGTTAGTTTGATTAATATGTGTCTTGGGGTGTTTCACCTTGGGTTTATCCTGTTTGGAACTCTCTGGGTTTCTTGGACTTGGGTGGCTATTTCCTTCCCCATTTTAGGAAAGTTTTCAGCTATTATCTCCTCGAGTATTTTCTCATGGCCTTTCTTTTTGTCTTCTTCTTCTGGGACTCCTATGATTCGAATGTTGGGGCGTTTCACATTGTCCCAGAGGTCCCTGAGGTTGTCCTCATTTCTTTTGATCCTTTTTTCTTTTTTCCTCTCTGATTCATTTATTTCCACCATTTTATCTTCTACCTCACTTATCCTATCTTCTGCCTCCGTTATTCTACTCTTGGTTCCCTCCAAAGTGTTTTTGATCTCATTCATTGCATTGTTCATTTTTAATTGACTCTTTTTTATTTCTTCTAGGTCTTTATTAAACATTTCTTGTATCTTTTCAATCTTTGTTTCCAGGCTATTTATCTGTAACTCCATTTTGTTTTCAAGATTTTGGATCATTTTTATTATCATTATTCTAAATTCTTTTTCAGGTAGATTCCCTATCTCCTCCTCTTTTGTTTGACTTGGTGGGCATTTTTCATGTTCCTTTACCTGTTGGGTATTTCTTTGCCTTTTCATCTTGTTTAGATTGCTGTGTCTGGAGTGGACTTTCTGTATTCTGGAGGTCTGTGGTCCCTTTTTATTGTGGAGGATTTACCCAGTGGGTGGGGTTGGACGTTTGGCTTGTCAAGGTTTCCTGGTTACGGAAGCTTGCGTCAGTGTACTGGTGCGTGGAACTTGATTTCTTCTCTTTGGAGAGCAATGGAGTGCCCAGTAATGAGTTTTGAGATGGGTCTATGTGTTAGGTGTGAACATGGGCAGCCTGTATGTTGACATTCAGGGCTATGTTCCTGTGTTGCTGGAGAATTTGCGTGGTATGTCTTGCTCTAAAACTTATTGGCTCTTGGGTGGTGGTTGGTTTCAGTGTAGGTATGGAGGCTTTTGGACGGTCACTTATTACTGAAAGTTCCATGTAGTCAGGAGTTTTCTGGTGTTCTCAGGTTTTGGGCTTAAGTTTCCTGCCTCTGGATTTCAGTTTTATTCTTCCTGTAGTCTCAGGACTTCTCCAACTATACAGCAGTGATAATTAAACTTCTAGGTTAATGGCGAAAAGATTCTCCCCCGTTAGGGACACCCAGAGAGGTTCACAGAGTTACATGAACAGGAGAAAAGGGAGGAGGGAGATAGAGATGAGTAGGAGGAGAAAAAGGGGGGCTCAAGAGGAGAGAGACAGATCTACGCAGCTGTCTGTTCCCAGAGTGTTCTCATATCTCAGACACCTACAAGGATTCACAGAATTGGATTGGGAAGAGAAGGGGAAAGGAGGAAATAGAGGTGTTCTGAGGTAGAAAACAGAGAGTCAAGATTGGGAGAGAATAATCTTCGGTTTAAAGATAGGGCTTCTCTTCTTTTTTTTTTTTTGTAAGGTTATAGTGTAGTGAAGATGAAAATGAAGAGTAGTAGAGGAGTACTAGAGGACTTTAAAAGAAATAAGAGAAAAAGAAAAATAGAAAATAGATGAGAAAAAGGAAAGAAAAAAAAAGAAGAAAAAAGAGGAAAAAAAAGAAAAAGAAAAAAAAAAAGAAAGAAAAAAAAATTTTTTTTTCCCTTAATTAAAAAAATCGTAAAAATCTATGAAAATGAAAGTTAAGGAGTAATGGGGGAGTAATAGGGAATTTTAAAGGAAAATAAAAGAGAAAAAATAAAAAAGAAAAAATATAAAAAGAAAAAAAAAATTTTTTTTCCTTACTTAGAAAAAATAAAAAAATAAAAAAAAAAAAAAAGTAAAAATATGTCTAGGAATTTCTCTGGAGCTGTTGCGGTCAGTGTGGGTTCGGCTCAGTTTCAGATAGCTCCTCGTTCCAGCTTGCACTCCTCGATATCTACAGGGCCCTTCCGGTGAAGTCGGTGTTTTCTACAGGGATTTTAATCTGTTGCACCAGTCCCTTCTGAAGCGGTTCCCTTTGTTTATTTGGCTTCTGTTTGCTGGTCTCTTCAGAGCCTCATTTCCGCCCTGACACAGGCGGGCGGAGGTGGACTCTTATTCAGTTAGCTAGTTCCGTTGCGCTGCTGGGAGGGCTGACGCTGCGGGGATGGGCTGACGCTGCGGGGAGGGGCTGGCCCTGCGGGGGCGGGGCTGACGCTGTGGGGAGGGGCTGGCCCTGCGGGGGCGGGCTGGCGCTGCCGGGAGGGGCTGACGCTGCTTTCTCCGCCTGCGCTACTCAGGCTCCCGGCTGTTCTATATGGAGCGCGCCCCGCGCTGCGCGAGGTTCCAGCCCTCGGGTGTTACACAAAAGCGCGGAAGGAAAAGCTGCGCCTGCTCTCTGTGCCTTCCCCGTCAGATCGGTCCAGGCAGCCAGGGGCTTGGTGGGCACACTCTCCCCAGGTGTGGCGCACCCACTCCCTTCCGCGGACCCAGTCTCAGTTTCCGCTGACGCCAGTCGGGTGAGCGTTCCTTCCGCCCTCTGCGTTCCCAGCCCCAGTCCCCGCCCGCGCCGGTCGGGTGCCTGCGCCCTGTGTCTCGCCGCGACCCTCCCCTCCCCCCTGCCTCCTGCCTCCGGCGGGGCTGGGCCGGTCCGCAGCCTGCGAGCTCTTCTCGGGACTTTCTCCGTCCCTTTGTTCTGCGAACGGCCGGCAGTGTGTTCCGGCCGGTTAATTTTCTCTCTCTCTTTTGGTCTCCCACAGTTCAAGTTGGCACCTCACAGAAGCTCCCTCCGATTGTCCTCAGGGCACTCAGGCCCGGACCCTAGCCCAAGCAAGGCCGCCTAAGACTCCCTTCCTGGGACGGGTCTCCGTCCTTAGCTCTTTTGTCTCACTTTTTATCTTTTATATTTTGTCCTACCTCCTTTCGAAGACAATGGTCTGCTTTTCTGGGCGACTGATGACCTCAGCTAGCGATCAGAAGTTGTTTTGTGAAGTTTGCTCTGCATTCAGTTATTCTTTTGATGAATTTGTAGGAGAGAAAGTGGTCTCCCCGTCCTACTCCTCCGCCATCTTGGCTCCTCCCGAGGATAAATCTTATATTCAGTGTTCTTACCACAAACACACACACGCACAGCAAAAACAAAGTCACTGAGAAGTCAGAAGGAAACTTTTGGAGGCAAAGAATACATCTACCCTGATTGTAGTGATAATTTTAGGGGTGTGTGTACATGTCTCAATACATAAAATTGTGTACATTCAATAGCATTCTTGGTGTCTCAGATGGTAAAGGATCTGCCTGCAATATGGGAGACCTAGGTTCAATCCTTGGGTTGGGAAGATCCCCTGGAGAAGAGAATGGCAACCCACTCCAGTATTCTTGCCTGGAAAACTCCATGGACAGAGAAGCCTGATGGGCTAAACACCAATACAGTATACTAATGCATATATATGAAATTTAGAAAGATGGTAACAATAACCCTATATGCAAGACAGCAAAAGGGATGTATAGAACAGTCTTTTGGACTCTATGGGAGAAGGCAAGGGTGGGATGTATAGAATAGTCTTTTGGACTGTATGGGAGAAGGCAAGGGTGGGATGATCTAAGAGAATAGCATTGAAACATGTATATTATCAAGTGTGAAACAGATCACCAGTCCAGGTTCAATGCATGAGACAAGTGCTCAGGGCTGGTGCACTGGGAAGACCCAGAGGGATGGGGTGGGGAGGGAGGTGGGAGGGGGTTTAGGATGGGGACACATGTTAAACTATGGCTGATTCATGTCAATGTATGGCAAAAACCACTACAATATTGTAAAGTAATTAGCCTCCAATTAAAATAAATTAAAAAAAAGATTGCAAAGCATCAGACACAACTGAGCAACTTTCACTATTACTACTATATTTAATATATGCAGTTTTTATATCAATTATAGCTAAATAAATATGTTGCAAAAAAGTTATCCTGACTGTTCCCCTTGCCTAAATATTCCCCCATCCCTTCCTAATCCACAGACACAAAGTTATGTGTGAAGCATTATCAGGACCATAAATTCTCATAGACAAGAGTTTTTGCCATTCAAGACTTAAGGAAAACTGATGCAAAGTATAACTTAACCTTCATGAAAACATTTCTCATCTTTCCAAATCAAAATATACTTTAAAAATGTTTTAAAATTGAAATAAAATACTCTAATATCAAAACTTTACCTGTTCTATTTATAATTAGAAGCTTCAGTTCTACTTGCTTTCAGCATTTTGCAGTCTTTCCTAAGTATTAAAACCATTTTAATAAAAGAACAGCTGACATTACAAAAATTCATTGATATGAGAATGGATCAAATCTGTATTAAACCTATTAACGATAAAAGCAAATGACAATAGGATGTTGATTTTAGAATCATTTTCTCTTGATACTGTTATGTAGGGTGTTGTGAGTGAGTGAAAGTCGCTCAATCACGTTTGACTCTTTGTGACCCTATGGAATTCTCCAGAATACTGGAGTAGGTAGTGTTTCCCTTCTCCAGGGGATCTTCCAAACCTAGGGGATCAAACCCAGGTCTCCCACATTGCAAGCGGATTCTTTACCAGCTGAGCCACAGGAAAGCCCATGAATACTGGAGTGGATAGCCTATCCCTTCTCCAGAGGATCTTCCCAATCCAGGAATTGAACCAGGGTCTCCTACAGGGCAGGCAGATTCTTTTCCAACTGAGCTATGAGGGAAGCAAGTAAGATGTTATGCATGAGCAATGAAGGGTGTTCATACTGAAAAAGATTCAAGCTGATCTCTAAACTCCACCCTAGAACACCCAATGCAGCCCAGGAAAACTCACAGATATGCTACAAAATAACCACAGAGATATTTCCAACTCTGGTGTATGTGCCCTGGGCACACAGTGGATACAAACTAACCACAGGGGCTTCTCCAACTACAGCACATGTGCCCTTGATGCACAGCTGTGTCCTCAAGTGACCTTAGGCAGCCAGGTGCCTATTAAGGTTTCATAAATATTCTATAGCAGAGGAACCAAAGATCAAATTGCCAGCATACACTGGATCATAGAAAAAAAACAAAGGGATTCCAGAAAAACATCTACTTCTGCTTTACTGACTATGCTAAAGTCTTCTGCAGGGTGAATCCCAACAAACTGGAAAATTCTTAAAGAGATGAGGTTACCAGACAACTTTACCTGCCTCCTGTAAAACCGGTATGCAGGTAAAGAAGCAAACAGACATGGAACAACAGACTGGTTCAAAATTGGGAAAGGAGTACATCCAGGCTGTATATCCTGATTATATCCTGTATATCAGGAGTACATCCTGATTGTTTAACTTATATGCAGAGTACATCATGAAAAATGCTGGGCTGGATGAAGCACAAGCTGGAATCAAGAGTGCCAGGAGAAATATCAATAACCTCAGACATGCACAAGACACCACCCTTATGGTAGAAAGTGAAGAGGAACTAAAGAGTCTCTTGATGAAGATGAAAGAGGAGAGTGAAAAAGTTGGCTTAAAACTCAACATTCAAAAAACTAAGATCGTGGCATTCAGTCCCACCAATTCATGGCAGATAGATGGGGATAAAGTGGACTCAGTAACATACTTTATATATATATATATTTACTTAAATATATATATTTATATAATTATATAATTTTATATGGACATGAGCTTGGGCAAACTGGAGACTGTGAGGGACAGGGAGGCCTGGCGTGCAGCAGTCCATGGAGTCACAAAGAGTGGGACATGACTTGGTGACTGAACAACATAATTATATGTATATTACGTTCTTAGGCTCCAAAATCACTGCAGATGGTGACTGCAGCCACAAAATTAAAATACACTTACTCCTTGGAACAAAAGTTATGACAAACCTAGACAGTGTATTAAAAAGCAGAGAGATCACTTTGCTGAGAAAGGTCTGTAGAGTCAAAGCTCTGTTTTTTCCAGTAGTCATGCGCTGATATGAGAGTTGGCCCATAAAGAAGGCTGAGCACCAATGAAGTGATGTTTTTGAATTGTGGTGCTGGCAAAGACTCTCGAGAGTCCCTTGGACAGCAAGGAAATCAAACCAGTCAATGCTAAAGGAAATCAACCCTGAATATTCACTGGAAGGAATAATGCAGAAACTGAAGCTCCAATACTTCGGCCACCTCATGCAAACAGCTAACTCAGTGAAAAAGATCCTGATGCTGGGAAAGATTGAAGGCAGGAGGAGAAGGGGGCAACAGAGAATGAGATGGTTGGATGGCATCATCGACACAATGGGCATGAGTTTGAGCAAACTCTGGGAGATAGTGGAGGACAGGGAAGCCTTCTGTGCTGCAGTTCATAGGACTGCAAGAGGAGGACGGGGCTTAGCAACTGAACAATAAATACATCATCTGATTGTAACAGACTGAATTAGGGAAGGACACGTGCAGTAGAGCCTGGAGTCATGTAATCTGAAACTGTCAATAGAAACTGTCAGTCCACACCTACCTGGATGGATATGTAAAAGCCCTGGGTTGAAAACCCCCATACCTCATCATTCTGCCGCCAGTGCCTCTCTTCACTTGGCCTACTGCTCACTTGAGGTGTTCTTTCTGTTCTTTCCTTAACTTGTTTCTGCTCTGGGTAAGGTCTCAGATTCTTCTTTTTGTCCTTATCAAGAACTGAGGCCCAAGAGCGAGGGTCCTCTTTGACTCTCCCCAAATTCAATAACAGTTAAGTGACCCCTAACTTCTAATCATGAAGAGTAAACTTTAAATATTTCTCTGAAATTTCCACATAAATCATTAACATGAAACTTAAAATAGAGATAAGATACAGCGTATTGTTCAAAATACCATCTATTGGGCTTCAGTACTGAGATGGTTTTGAGTTCTGCTAAACTAAATTAAGGGTTCCTAGGTGAATTAGCAGCAGCAGCAGGCGAACTAGTGCTGAAGAACCCGCCCGCCAGTGCAGGAGACATGAGGCGTGGCTTCAATTCTCGGATTGGGAAGATTCGCTAGAACTTGGGCATGGCAACCCACTCTAGTATTCTTGCCTGGAGAAGCCCATGGACAGAGAAGCCAGGCAAGCTAAAGTCTATAGGGTCTCAAAGAGTCGGACACAACTGAAGCGATTTAGCAAGCACACAAGCCAAGTTAATTTTCCTCTCGGATCTTTGTTGATCACAGGTTCTGTGATCACAACATATATTGAGGGCAAGGAAGTCTTTTCACTATATGCTCTATGATTCTTTTGCAGGTAAACTCATAAACCTTCTTTGCCCTGAATTACTAACATTTTTAGATATCTACAAAAAATTATTTAAAATTTTTCTTGAAAACCAATGAACTAAAATGCATTTCTTTCCAATAAGATTTTTACAAAAGGAGCTTTGGAAGTATAACACACATAGACAATAAATAGTTGTTAATTAATGTGATATACAGTTGATAGCTGATAATATATGTGATTTAATTTAATTTAATTTTTTTTAAGATTTTGTATACAAGTAATACCATTTAGTATTTTTCTTTCTCTGAATTATTTTACTTGGTGAAATTCCCTCTGTGTGCCTCCATTTTAGCTCAAATGACATAATGTCTTTCTTGTTTTAAGGTTGAATAACATTTCTTTTTATATACGTGTGTGTATATATGTGTGTTTGTGTGTGTAACTCACATTTACTTTATTCATTCATCTTAGGTTGTTTTCATATTTTGATTGTAATGTATAATACTACAATGAACATTGGGTATACATATCTCTTCAATAACTTGTTTTTGTTTCCTTTGGATATATACCCAGGAGTGGGATTACTGGATCATATTTTAGTTCTTTTCTAATTTTTGGAGGAGCCTCCATAGTTTTCCATAGTTACTGTACCAATTCACCTTCCCACCAACAGTGTATAAGTGTTCTATTTCCTCTGCATCCTCACCTTTATTTGTTATCTTCTATTTTTGATAACAGCCATCCAAACAGATGTGAGATGATATTTCATTTTTGTTTTGCATTTCTCTGATGATTGGTGATGTTCAGCAATGTAAGTGTCGGCCATTTGCATGTCCTTTGTTGGAAAAGTGTCAGATTCTTTGTCCCAGTCTTAAATTGGGTTATTTGATTTTTTTTGCTGAGTTGTAGATGTTCCTTATGTACATTGACTATTAGCCCTTTATTGCCTAGTGGTTTGCAAACATTTTCTCCCTCTCTGTAGGATGCCTTTTCATTTTGTTGATGGTATCCTTTTCTGTGACAGCATTAATATCTTATAGTTTGAATCTTCTTCCCTCACCACATATCAGAGCTGATTTAGGAAGATGGCAGGAAACCTTGGGCTGTTGTTCTTTCTGCTTTTTTCTGCCTCAGCATCTCCTACAAACCTTTAGGTGCTAGGTAGGTTGGAGAAGGCAGAAAAAAGAAGAGTATTGAGATGAAATGGTTTGTCCTTACTTAGCGCTCTATAAAATTATCTCAATTATTAAGCATCCTCTGTTATAAAATGTACCCAAACACTGACTTAGGACAAATCCACGGAACCTTGTCCCCAGCACCAGTGAGTTTCTTATCATTCCTGTTCCAGATAGTACACCTTCAGCTATTTTCGCCCAGGTGGACGTTGTCCCACAAGCAATTTCTTTGATGCAAAATTTTAAGAATAACTTAAATTTATCTCTTCACTACCCATTTGACACAGAGGAAAATTTATGTTTTCTTTCTATACCAAATTACAAAGTTTCTTGACAAATTGCTGCTGAAATTTCTTAAAAAATAGTTGATAATTTACATAATTTTCTCCTCTCACCCATTGCTAAAATACAATCAATAGAGACTAGTAAGGTAATATTTTAATGCATATATTCAACTTTAATTTTTAGCATTTCCTCAGCTTCACTTAATACCAGTAGTTTGCTTCTCCTTTTACCCTTTGATCCTTGTATAACAAATTTCCTTACAGAGTAAATGTTAAAAGAAAGATATTTTTGTTAACACTGCAGAAGTTCTCATATAAGCCTCTGTATAAGCCACATGTTTTCAAGACAGAAAATTTTTAATGTTTCTTTAACTAAGTAAAATTTTCCTTTAAAGATTCTAACTTTGTATTTTACATAAGCTTGACATTAAATTGCTGGTTATTATTAACAAAGAATAGTCCATCTAACGTACAAATAGAAACTTAAGAAAATGTGTTTTAGTAAATTTGTAAGTAAAAGAATTGTCTTGAAAACATAATATATTAAAACAGAAAGATACAGTATTATGTCAATTATTCAGCTAAACTCAGATGTCAGTCTTTCTCAAAGGAGAATACAGTTTCATGTTTACAGAGAGTGTGCTGTCTGAAGTCCATTAAAATTATAAATATGTCTTTAAGTTATTGTCCATTAGAAGATTCTATCATGATATTTTCAAAATGATTGTGTTAAAAAGTTTTAGTACAGTTATTATTTAAACAAATGTTACCAAATGATTATTTGTAAATACTGTTTAAAAATTTTTAAAGTTTAATTTATTAGGGTAGAAGAAAGGAAAAAACCACAAATCAGTTTTGTGGGATGAATGAATAGATAAGTGATAGGTGAGTTAGATCTGTAGATAGTTGATAGATTCAAATTTTCTGAGAAATTTAGCTAAACTTGAAAGCAACATGAAGGTATTTTCCATAAATGAATTATGACTGATAAATCAAATAAAGAGGAATCACCTCTATTCAAATTTTCAATACAACTGCTACTACTTTTCTGTAGATAGTAATATTATTCACATTTTGTTCTTGATTCTTAGTGCTACTCATATCACATACTAAAGATTATGTATTAAAGCTATTAAAGTTTATTTGATAAAATATAAGAAATAGATTTTATAGTTAAACATCTAGAGAAATTTCATATTTTTTCAGACTCTTCCAGAAAATGACATGGATTTAAGTAAGGTTATATCACTCAGTCCTGTCTGACTCTTTGTGATCCCATGGACTATAGCCTGCCAGGCTCTTCTGTCCATGGGAATTCTCCAGGCAAGAATACTGGAGTGGGTTGCCATTTCCTCTTCCAGGGGATCTTCCCAACTCAGGGATTGAACCCAGGTCTCCTGCATTGCAAGCAGATTTTTTTTTTTACCATCTGAGCCACCAGGGAAGCCCTATATAAATGTAAGACATATATAAATCAGCAAGACAAGCATTTTTTTAACCCACTTTTTTGTCAGCAACTACTATTTTATTATTCAAGAGTAGATCATTGCAGATGAAACATCACATCAAAGACAAGACTCTAAAACTTCAGTATCAGAGCAAGGATGAAATATAGTATTTCAATCCTGGAGGAGAAATAATTCAATAATTTATATAGTACTAAAAGTTTCTGTTATCAAATATTATATCATCAAATTATAAGTAGAGATGCAAGGTTAGCCTTTGTACTTTACTTCAAATACTCATGAATATGACTTGCAGTCCACCTTTTAAATCTCTTTCTTAATACAATGTATTGTGTGCTCATGTACTTGGTTGTGTCTGACTCTTTGTGACCCCATGGAATGTAGCCCACAAAGCTCCTCTTCCATGAAATTTCCCAGATGAGAGTACTGGAGTGGGTTGTGTTTCCTACTCCAGGGCATCTTCCCAACCCAGGGATCCAGCCTGTGTCTCCTGTGGCTTTTGCATTGCACGCAGAATCTTTAACCCCTGAGCCACTGGGGAAGCCCTATATAATATTTTGAAAGAAGTCAATTTAGTAACAAAGTACAAAAAAGCTTTTCTGATAATCTTTTTTGCTTAATGCGCTATCTAAAAGTTTATCATCTTAACAAATCTACCTTCAACTTTCCATTCTTTAAAAAATTAGCACATCTTATAACTTTCTTTTACTATACATATTTTGTCCTTTCTACTGGAGCTTACATTTGTTTATGATGATTACCTTGGTCTGTACTTTTTTCACAAAATTGAAAAGAAAAAGGAGTTACATTTTTATCATGATATTCTTGGTTTATACTTCTTTAATATAACTGATGTCAAAATGTGTATCATGATGAAAAGTAAAAGATATTGATAATTAACAGAGTTAATTTTCCTAGTGTATGTAAGGCTTGTTAACACTTTTGTCAGTCTTAAAAATATTAAAGTTCTTACATTTAGTTTTTGAGATGTAAGTTAATAAACAAGCTATCAAAGGTCAGAGTTTTATTTGAAAAATAAATAAGTCCATATGACTATCAGTTATTTGATCACTGTCCCCCAAATTAAGCACAAAACGTTGAAAACTCACCATTCACATTTATACTTTGCAGTGTCAGAGTTAGGACCAAATACTCAATGAACACAAGACATTTAAGAAACCGGGTTCAAATATTCAATAAATTCAAAAATAGAAATATAACAAGCTTTTCCAGAGGAAAAGAAGAATACCATTACATATACACAAAAATCAGTCTAGGTGATTTAATCTTTAGCACTCCTTACTCTGAGGCTTCGCAGCACATGCCTGATCCAAATAGAATTAGAGTCCTAAAATTTCTATTGTGCTGACTATTTGAAAGGAAGCTAAATGTCATGCTGGCTTCAACAATGGATCCTAATGGTCTCTTTTGCCAAGTACATCCATATACAGCCCCGTTCTATACTGCATGGGCTTCGCTGGTGGCTCAGATGGTTAAAAAAAAAAAAAAAAAAAAATCCATCTGCAATGCAGGAGATGTGGTTTCAATCTCTGGGTCAGGAACATGTCCTGGTGAAGGGAATGGCAACCCACTCCAGTATTCTTGCCCAGGAAATCCCTTGGGGGTCACAGAGAGTTGGAATGACTGAACAGTTCAGTTTAGTTCAATTCAGTCACTCAGTCATGTCCAACTCTTTTTGACCCCATGGACTGCAGCATGCCAGGCTTCCCTGTCCATCACCAACTCCAGGAGCTTGCTCAAACTCATGTCCATCTAGTTGGTGATGCCATTGAACCATCTCACTCTCTGTTGTCCCCTCCTCCTCCTACCTTCAATCCTTCCCACCATTAGGGTCTTTTCTAATGAGTCAGTTCTTCATATCAGGTGGCCAAAGTATTGATGCTTCAGCTTCAGTATCAGTCCTCATCATGAAGCTGTCAAACTCTTTTCTGAATTAAAACTGAACAAATATTTAAAATTTAAAGACTTTCTTTTTTTAGATATAGTGGGATCATAATTTAATTAAAACATTTTAAAATGTGCATAAAGACATATGAAATGTGTGGCTTGTCTATAAATTTTCATTTTTGTCTTTAACTTTTTAAAATTGAAACATAGTTGATTTAAAATGTGTTAGTTGATTCAGATATATATATTTCAGATTCCTTTCCTGTATAGATTATTACAAAATATTGACTGCAATTCCCTGTGCTATACAGTAAGTCCTGTGGTTTTATTTTATATATAGTAGTGTGTACATGGTAATCCCAAACTCCTAGTATATCTCTGCTCCTCTTCCTCCTTTGATAACCATCAGTTCAGTCTGCTCAGTGGCTCAGTCATGTCTGACTCTTTGTGATCCCATGGACTGCAGCACACCAGGCTTTACTGTCCATCACCAACTTGTGGGGATTGCTCATGTCCATCATGTCTATCAAGTCGGTGATTCCATCCAACTGTCTTCTCCTCTGTCATCACCTTCTCCGCCCACCTTCAAACTTTCCGAGGATCAGGGTCCTTTCAAATCAGTCAGTTCTTCACATCAGGTGGTCAAAATATTGGGGCTTCAGCTTCAGCATCAGCCTTTCCAATGAATATTCAGGGTTGATTTCCTTTAGGATTGACTGGTTTGATCTCCTTAAAGTCCAGGGGACTCTCAAGAGTCTTCTCCAGCCCCACAATTTGATATTCTTCGGTGCTCAGCTTTCTTTGTAGTCTAACTCTCATATCCATACATGACCACTGGAAAAACCATAGCCTTGACTAGATGGACCTTTGTTGGCAAAGTAATGTCTCTGCTTTCTAATATGCTGTCTAGGTTGGTCATAGCTTTTCTTCCAAGGAGCAAGTGTTTTTTAATTTCATGGCTGTAGTCACCATCTGTAGTGATTTTGGCACCCAAGAAAATAAAGTCTGTCACTGTTTCTATTGTTTCCCTATCTATTTGCTATGAAGTGATGGGACTGGATGCCATGATCTTCATTTTTTGAATGTTGAGTTTTAAACAAATTTTTTCACTATCTTTTACTTTAATCAAGAGTCTTTTTATTTCCTTTTCACTTTGTGACATGATGGTGTTGTCATCTGCATATCTGAGCTTATTGATATTTCTCCAGCTTGTTCTTCATCCAGCCTGGCATTTTGCATGATATACTCTGCATGGAAGTTAAATAAACAGGTTGATAATATACAGCCTTGACATACTCCTTTCCCAATTTGGAACCAGTCCATTGTTCCATGCCCAGTTCTAACTGTTGCTTCTTGGCCTGCATACAGGAAGCCAAGGAGGCAGATAAGGTGGTCTGGTATTCTTATCTCTTTAAGAATTTTCCACAGTTTGTTTTGATCCACATAGTCATTGGCTTTAGTGTAGTCAATGAAGCAGAAGTTGATGTTTTTCTGAAATTCTCTTGCATTTTCTATGATCCAGTGGATGTTGGCAATTTGGTCTCCATTTCCTCTGCCTTTTCTAAATCCTGCTTGAACATCTGGAAGTTCTCGGTTCTCATTCTATTGAAGCCATACTGATCAATGAAGCACACCCACACTGAATGTAGGACTCACTTATGTAACCAACATGATGTTATAGAAATTATAGTGTGTTTCTTCCAGATTTACATCATAAAAGCTTTTGCAACACTTGCTTTCTCTTGGGTTACTCTCTACTGGGAGTATCAAAACTATGACTTGGACACGACAATAACTCAGTGGAAGGATCCGTAAATCCAGGGACTGAGCCTTCTTCCAACAGGGACCATGGACTTATCAGTCAGCTATGGTAGTGAATCATCTTGAAATTGGATCCTCCAGATTCACTAAGCCTTGGGATGACAGCATCCCCAGCTTATATCTAGGCTACAAATTCATGAGCGAACCTGAGCCAGAATCAACCAACTATGGAAAGCCTCTTTCAAATACCTGATTGGGAAAAACTGTGTGATACATTGTTTAAACCGCTATGTTTTAAGGTGACTTTTACACAACATTAGATAGCTCATGTGTATAGGTATCTCCTGTTTTACTCTCCCATGTGGTACACAATTTTATCTTCCATTCTCCACCATAAAATGAAAAAGAAAAGAGTTGGGGAAAGTTAGTGGGTGGATGGTTTGTTGAAGTGATGTACTAACTTCATTTTTGAAGCATTCTAGGCAAGGTATAGACATTAAGGTCCGTAATAGCTTTACATGCTGAGGAATAGATGTGTGTTGCACTTTACCAGTTAAAAGTGTGAGGGTGGTGGGAAAAAAGAAGATTCTACTTCAAGTGAGGAAGACCACATGAGGTGAGTTGCTCTTAGACACAATAAATTGGTTACAAATTATTTTTTTCACCTATAATTTTAAGAAATGGCCTAATAGTCAAAGCCAGGAATACCACACACCTGTCTATTGTGAAACTATGGATAAGACTGGAATCCTATTCATCAAAAAAGAAAGAAAATACGCCAGTGGAGGTTATGTAGATAACAGCATAAAGTTTCCAAGAAAATAGAAATATAAATGCCGAAAACGCTTTTTACAGAACAAAAATTACATATCTTATATACTTTCTCAATAACTCTAAATGCCAGAAGATAATTCAGTACTATTTACACAACTTTTGAAAGGTTATAGAGGGGCCAAGAATGTATAATCAGACATAATGTCTTTTGTTTTGGAAGTCAGAAGAATACAGGTTTGTCTTTCAGACTCAGAAATCATTTAAGTCTTTATTGAAAGCAGTACATAAAGATGTACACTTAGTGAAATGACTGTGAAAAAAAAACAATTGAAAAACTCTGACAGAAAAGATCAGGCAATAAGCATTATAATTACAGAAATAAAATTGAGTTTAAATTATCTTTACAAAAGAAGTAACAAAATTAATAGCACATGTTAAAAGAGGAAAGAGTTGAGTCAATTAATGAAATGTTTGTGTTGTATTGCCTCTATTGGAAGTTACTTTCATATGCTTAAACATATGATATATGCTTTTGAAGTCAAATTTAGAGAAGAAAGTTACTAATACTTGTTGCTTTATTTTTTGTACCATTTTATAATTACATTGTTGAACACTTAACATAATTTTTACTGATCCTTGCTTTTACTGCAGCCTTCTGTTTGAAATTGTCTCTATTCACCAAGACCACATGTATGTACAGGAATGTAAGTCCTAAATATCAAACACTAAAATTAACTTAGATCATTGTGACTGTGACCCAGATCATGAGCTCCTTACTGCAAAATTCAGACTTAAATTGAAGAAAGTAGGGAAAAGTAATAGGCCATTCAGATATGACCTAAATAAACTTCCTTATGATTATGTAGTGGAGGTGACCAATAGATTCAATGGATTACAGAGTGCCTAAAGAACTGTGGACAGGGGTTCATAACATTGTACAGGAGGCAGTGGATCAAAACCATCCCAATGAAAAGGAGATGTAAGAAGGCAAAATGGTTGTCTGAGGAGGCCTTACAGATAGCTGAGAAGGGAGAAAAGTGAAAGGCAAAGACCAAAGGGTAAGATATACCTAACTGAATGCAGAGTTGCAGAGAATACAAGGAGAGATAAGAAAGCTTTCCTCAGTGATCAATGCAAAGAAATAGAGGAAATCAATAGAATGGAAAAGACTATATATCTCTTCCAGAAAATTGGAGATACCCAGGGAACATTTTATGCAAAGATGGGCACAATAAAGGACAGAAAGGGTAAGAACCTAACAGAGACAGAAGACATTAAGAAGTGGCAAGAACACACAGAAGAGCTACGCAAAAAAGCCTTAATGACCCAGATAACCATGATGGTGTGGTCACTCACCTAGAGCCAGACATCCTGGAGGGCGAAGTCAAGTGGACCATAGGAAGCAGTACTACTAACAAAGCTTGTGGAGGTGATGAAATTCCAGCTGAGCTATTTCTAATCCTAAAAGGCAATGCTGTTAAAGTGTTGCACTCAATATGCTTGCAAATTTGGAAAACTCAACAGTGGCCAAAGGACTGGAAAAGGTCAGTTTTCCTTCTAATCCAAAAGATGGGCAATAACAAAGAATGTTCAAACTACCACACAATTGCACTCATCTCACATACTAGCAAAGTAATGCTGAAAATCCTTCAAGCTAGGCTTCAACCGTACATGAACTGAGAACTTCCAAATGTAAAAGCTGGGTTTAGAAAAGGCAGAAGAGGTGGTCCAGTGGATAAGAATCCATGCTTCCAATGAAAAGGGCCCTGGTTCCATCCCTGGTCAGGGAACTAGATCCCACATGCTGCTGCTAAGAATTTGCATGCCACAACTAAAAGATCCTGCATGCTGCAGCAAAGATTCCATGTGCTGCAACTAAGAAAAGGCAGAGGAACAAGATATCAACTTGCCAACATTTTCTGGATCATAGAGAAAGCAAGGGGGTTCCAGAAAACCATCTGATTCTGCTTCATTGATTATGACAAAACCTATGACTATGTGGAACACAACAAACTGTGGAAAATTCTTAAAGCAATGGGAATACCAGACCACCTTATCTGCCTCCTGAGAAACCTGTATGCAGGTCAAGAAGCAACAGGTAGAACCAGACATAGAACAATGGACTGGTTCCAAATAGGGAAAGGAGTATATCAAGGATACATATTGTCACCCTGCTTATTTAATGTTAATGCAGAGTACTGCATGCGAAATGCCAGACTGGATGAAATAGAAGCTGGAGTCAAGATTTCTGGGACAAATATCAACAACCTCAAATAGGCAGATGATACCACCCTAATGGCAGAAAGTAAAAAGGAAATAAAGAGTCTCTTGATGAAAGTGAAAGAGGAGAGTGAGAAAACTGGCTTAAAACTCAATATTAAAAAAATGATGATCATGGCATCTGGTCCCATCACTTCATGGCAAATAAATGGGGAAACAGTGGAAACAGTGAGAGACTTTATTTTCCTGGGCTCCAAAATCACTGCAGATGGTGACAGGGGCCATGAAAGTAAAAGACACTCACTCCTTGGAAGAAAAGCTATGGTAAACATAGACAGCATATTAAAAAGTAGAGACACTACTTTGCTGGAAAAGGTCCCTCTAGTCAAATCTATGGTTTTTCCAGTAATCATGTATGGATGTGGAGTTGGATCATAAAGAAAGCTGAGTGCCGATGAACTGATGCTTTTGAACTGTGGTGTTGGAGAAGACTCTTTAGAGTCCTTTGAACAGCAATGAGATCAAACCAATCAATCCTAAAGGAAATGTGTTCTGAATATTCATTGGAGAGATTGATGCTGAGGCTGAGGTTCCAGTACTTTGACCACCTGATGCGGAGAGTTGACTCATGATGCTGGGAAAGACTCAAGGCAGCAGGAGAAGGGAACAACAGAGGACAAGATGGTTGTATGGCATCACCAACTTGATGGAGATGGGTTTGAGCAAGCTCCAGGAGATTGTGAAGAACAGGGAAGGAAGCCTGGTGTACTATAGTCCATGGGGTTTCAAAGATCAGACATGACTGAGTGACTGAGCAACAATAATTTTGGGGGTTAGTAAGGTGATGTGGTAAGTGGAAATGCATTGACACACATCTTTTCATCTACCCAGCCAGTTTGTGTCTTTTGGTTGGTGCATTTAATCCATTTATGTAAGGTAATTATTGATCATATGTATGATTCTATTACTATTTTCTTAATTATTTTGGATTTATTTTTTGTAGACATTTTCCTTCTCTTTTTTCCTGCCTAGAGAAATTTCTTTAGCATTTGTTATAAAGCTGTTTTGCTGGTGCTGAATTCTCTTAACTTTTGCTTGTCTGTGAAGCTTTTTATTTCTCTATCAAATCTGAACAACGGTCTTGCTGAGTAGACTATTCTTGGTTGTAGGTTCTTCCTTTTCATCACTTTAAATATATTGTGGCAAGAATGGGCATTTTAATTAAACAGCAATGAGGAGAAATACTATGAAGCACATAATACCCTTTGGAAGGTTAGGCACTAAAAAGTCAGATAACTGTAAGAATACTCTGCCATGATATTCTTTTCCAGATTGGCAACACTTTAGCATTCAGTTCAGTTCAGTTCAGTTCAGTCGCTCAGTCTGTCCAACTCTTTTTGACCCCATGAATCGCAGTACACCAGGCCTCCCTGTCCATCACCAACTCCCTGAGTTTACTCAAACTCATGTCCATTGAGTCACTGATACCATCCAGCCATCTCATCCTCTGTTGTCCCCTTCTCCTCCTGCCCTCAATCTTCCCCAGCATCAGGGTGCTTTCCAATGAATCAGCTCTTCACATCAGGTGGCTAAAGTATTGGAGTTTCAGCTTCAGCATCCGTCCTTCCAACGAATATTCAGGACTGATCTCCTTTAGGATGGACTGGTTGGATCTCCTCGCAGTCCAAGGGACTCTCAACAGTCTTTTCCAACACCACAGTTCAAAAGCATCAATTATTCACTAGTATGTTTCTAGCAGAGAACACACTCATGCTACACTACAGAAGATAAATACTGTATGAATTTGCTGAGATTATTGGAAAATAATTTGAAAAGGGAAGACAGAACATGACGTAGGAGAGGGTTAAAATAATTATTTTTATACCTCCTTCTTTTGCCATTTTAGTATTTTAGTATGTTGGAATATTTTGAAAATAAGCTTTGGAAAATTATAATTTATAAGAGTTTGAGCAGACTTCATTTCTGCTTAGAACTTTGCTATGGCACTCAATTAAAAGTCATTTCATGTCAAAAGTGTTTTCATAAAAAGTTTTTAATATAGTTACATATATCAATCCCAAAGTTAAGTTTGGCAAATCTTTATGACACATTTATAAGCAGTTTCAATATACGTAAGCCCAATTTCAACCACAGAGACAGTCACCCTACATGAGAAGTTAGTTTGAAAAAGGGAGCTTGTGCAAAATTTTCTTCTATTTTCTATTCCTGAGTATCTCTTCTCAAGGTTTTTACTTTACATTTCATTGCTCTAATGTTTCTGTGACTGAAGCTATGACATTTCTAGTTTGGATGAGTTTATACACTCCATACTTGATGAAAATAAAGCTGAATACTAGTATTGAAACATCATTGTTCTACCCAGAAAATAATTTTACCCAATTTATTGGTCTGTATAAAATCTAAGGCACTGTTTTTAGCAGATAACAAGTTTTTAAAAATTACATGTATATATATATATATATAATATATACTAAAATATATACTATTATAATTTGTTATGTTTATTGTATATGCTATAATTTATATGTCATATAATATAAATTATATACAATCATATATATATATATATATATATATATATATATATATATATATAATGGGCTTCCCTGGTGGCTTGGATGGTAAAGAATCTGTCTGCAACGCGGGAGGCCTGGGTTCGATCTCTGCATTGGGAGAGCCCCTGAAGCAGGAAATGGCAACCTGCCCCAGTATTCTTTGTTTCTGTGCAACTCCACTCTCTGAAATTCCGTGGACAGAGGAGCCTGGTGGGCCACAGTTCATGGGTCGTAAAGAGTTGGACATGACTGAGCAACTGACACTCACCATAACAAAATTTTAAGTGCTGTTATTTATAGTTCTGGGCTTCCGTGGTGGCTCAGACAGTAAGAATCCGCCTGCAATGCGGGAGACCTAGGTTCCATCCCTGGGTTGGGAAGATTCCCTGGAGGAGGGAATGGCAACCCACTCCAGTATTCTTGCCTGCACAATCCCCATGGACAAAGAAGCCTGGCTGGCTACAGTCCATGGGGTCACAAAGAGTTGGACATGACTGAGCGACTAAGCATACACATTTATAGTTATATACTGTTTATTAGAGACAGTGTTAAAAACTAGAAGCTTAAATACTACGAAGCCAAGGAGGGGGAAAAGATTAGATTTCTGCTTTCCATTAGGATTTAATAAGTTATAGCTATAGATAAGTTACCACTGAAACAATTTAGATAAAATGAGTAAGCCTTCTGGCGATGAAGGAGCTAGTGGCATAGAATTAGGCAACTTACTTTAAAAATCTAGAACACTGGTCAGTGTCTACAGAACAACTGCCTTTAGACATTAGAGCAATAAGCAGTGCAGAACTGTGGTCTCTGGGAGGAAAACAAATCAGATGACTCTAGTGATCATTCTGGCTTTTGGTTCAAAGAAAATTTTTGATCATAGAAAAGAGATGGGAACTCAAGCAGAGAATAGCGCTCCCACTGAATTAAGACAGAGAGCAAAGTGGCTAAAATATTTGTTGTGAAGTACTAGAGAGAATGGAGTTGCCCAGAAACCAGAAACAAAGTAACAATAAGAAAGGGAACTTCAAAACCTGCTGTGTTCCCCTCAGTTTGGTCTTTATATTGATTTGCATATATATTCGGTGATATTACATGAGTGAGTAAAGATCAAATGCCAGGGAGCTATAGATTGAACAATTCTTGAAACATACACAGGGCTCAGAGATGTTTAAATTCCATCCAGACTGAGAGACCTTGATAAACTACTGAGTGATCCTTGGAAACTTTGATGAACCCCTGAGTCTTAGAAACTTAAAAAGAGCATACCTTACTATTAAATATAAACTAGCACTGGTATAACCTAGATCCATGCTAATAAAGCATAAAATAAATCTGAAATGATCAAAGGCAGAAAATGATATCCAAACACTCCATAATGGAATATAGTGTCCAATTGGACATCCAGGATCCAATAAAAAAAATACCACACATGTAAAAAGCAATGTACAAAAGAGTTGAACATATTTAAAAGACATAGAGGGTAAAAAAAGCCCCAAATTTTATTTTCATCATAACTATCTTTCCAAACCTTAAGTGTAAGGTTTGGTTGTAAGTGTAAGGTTACTTGATTCTGCTTCAAGTGAACAATAAACAAAACTATGTAACATATGTTGGGAAAAAATGAAATATAAATATTGGTAGAGTATTGGCTATTATTAGCAACTAATATTAGTTTTCTCAGATGTGATAATGGCATTATGGTTATGTAATAAGTTAATATTTTTCAGGAATTACACATGAAGAAATTAATGATGAGATATCACAAAGTATAATAAAAAGCACAAAGAAAATATACTTTAACATTTGTTGAATACAGACAGTGGAAACTGATATTCATAGTACTGTATATGATGTTATATATTGATATTCAAAGTACTTTCAACTTGTAAAAGAAATACTTACATGTTTAATTAAAAATGGAAAAATAAAAATAAAATGAACAGGAATAAATAAGAAATAAAATTAAAATATGTGCTAATATAATTTGTTCTTCATTGAGGATGCAGAGGAAGTTTTCACAAAGAGGTACATGATGGGCTGAGCCTTTTCAGGGAAAATGCCATTCTAGAGTAAAATTTGGCAACAATACACCCCTCATTGCCTGCACTCTGTGCTCTTTTAATTTTCCTCCTACTTTCTGAAATGCGACATGCTCTTTCCCATTCAGGGATATTGAATTTTGTCATATATTTTCTGGGACCTCTCCTCTCCTTTGCTTCCACTCCTAAATCTACCTGATCAGCTAAGTCTTACATTTCTTGCTGGTTAACTTCTCATTTTTAAAGACAGTTCAAGTGATTCTTCCTTAATCTTCTCAAATTCACCCATGCTAGGTGAGGGTATCTTGCAGGTGCTCTTGTCACAGCCCTTTCCTTTCAGGTTATTACTGAAGTTTTGATACACATTTTAATGTTTTCTTAAGTGTTCAAAATTGATCTCATACTAGGATGTAAGCTCCAAAGTGGTGTTGCCAGAGAATAGAATTGTCACTTATGCATCATGGGTACTCAAAATATATTTAATAGATGAGTAAAAGGAAAAACATATTAAGATTATAAAATGTGATTTTGAAAGAAATGATAATTTTGCATCCCTCATGTTTCAGATTATATAACTGATAAATATGCCTTCAACTTTAAACTTTATACTCCAAAATGTTTGCTAACAATTCAACAGCTCACCTTTCCTTTTGTGGAGTCATCGAGAATTATAACAGTGTGCAGTCTGGGATAGAAAAATGATCAATTGTAAATCCCCAAATGAGGCAAGCATCCAATACAGGATTGTTCCAACTGGTAAAATTCTGATGTGTTTGTTTATCTTCTTAATACCTTTAAACATACAATGTGAAGGTCTGTTGGTTGTATTGATTATAGAGCATCCTGTGGAGTTTTGTGTTACTCCCTACCAAATAATAGGCTCACCTTGAAAATGTGAGGGTCAAGACATGGTAAAGGTTAAAACTTGACTGACAAGCATTTATTTCTTTATGAGATTAAGGTTCCACTAAGTCATTGTCACTTATTTTCTTCTGCCAAATGCTATAAAATTGTCCAAAAACCATAGCAATTGAATGAAAATAAGGAACAGAAATAAATCAAACCAAATCATAAGAGAACTGCAAAGATAATCAGACATCTTTTGAAGCAATACTGCATTTTATATTTATCTAATATATTAAATAAATATCTTTTCTCACCAGATACTCATATTTTCTAAAATCCAAAATATAATTATTAAATGCTTTTGCACAATGATATAAAATTACATAAAATCTTTGAAAAGTTGATCATATCATTTTTTTTTCCGCTCAGAAAAATTCTAGAATCTCACTGTGAGGTCACTTGAGACATCATTTAGAAGGTTCGAAAAGGTTTTGCCTCAGGCCTATTTTAAAAAACCTAACTGGATATCTCTTCTATTTATATCCTAAGGTTGAAATTTAAGAATATGCAAATAAATAAAACACAGTAGTGAATTACAGAATCTGATTTCAATTAGAGATACATGTAAGGCTGCAACAGTTTTTTTGTGGGTTCTTTTTTTTTTTGGCTTCTTTGTTTTATTTTTGTTTTTTAAGATTTAGTAAAAATGGCTGCCCATTCTGATTGTGACTCCATATAGAATAATGCATTCATATGGCTGCATTTCTGTGCTCTGAGCAGGCAGGATTATCGCTAACTTCCAAATCAAACTGTACATCTACATTAATTTAATGGTTGTCATTCTGGTGAACATGTTTATATGATTACAGAAGTAGTAAATGTGATCTGAAAGTATCTATAATAATGTGCAGCTTCATATTGTATTCCAAAGGGGCTGATTAAAGTAGTTACTTTAAAGATCCGTAGACACTTTAGTAACAAATATTTTCATGTCAGTTTCAGAACTCATCATACCTATTGAAAGGAATAAAGCAAATTAATTTCAACATTAACCAAAGTAATTGACCCTCAAACAAAGGCACCTAAGTGTTCAGAGAGCAATAAAATAGAAAATCAAGAAAATAAAAAACTATAGTCACGCATACAATATGGCAGAATAGTCTTTTTTATTCTCTCCAAATTTTTTTTCCATTTATTTTTATTAGTTGGAGGCTAATTACTTTACAATATTGTAGTGGTTTTTGCCATACATTGACATGAATCAGCCATGGATTTACATGTATTCCCCATCCCGATCCCCCCTCCCACCTCCCTCTCCACCTGATCCCTCTGGGTCTTCCCAGTGCACCAGCCCCGAGCACTTGTATCATGCATCCAACCTGGGCTGGAGATCTGTTCCACCCTTGATAATATACATGTTTCAATGCTGTTCTCTCTAAACATCCCACCCTCGCCTTTTCTCCAAATTTAAAAAGGCTGACTTTAAATTTGAAGACTTAACTCTTAAAATACATATGCTGACCAAATTATACATGGATACTTTAATGCAGCAACAACTTCAACATATCTTCACTCTATGTGATTCACCTTCATTTCATATAAATGCACAACAAATAATTTGACCCCTTTGTACTCATGCATTCAATCATTCATTCAATCTTTTATTCATTCTTTCATAGCAAATCTCCTGAAAGCGACCAGTGTGGCTAATATAAATTTGAAGTTTTAATTTAATTCAATCTGGACAAGGATTTACATTTCAGAAAGCAATTTTTTTCTAGTGGAAGGCAGTATTCAGTTCAGTTCAGTTCAGTTCAGTTCAGTCTCTCCTCCTCTGACTCCGAGACCCTGTGGACCACAGCACGCCAGGCCTCCCTGCCCATCACCAACTCCCGGAGTTTACTCAAACTCATGCCCATTGAGTCAGTGATGCCATCCAACCATCTCATCCTCTGTCATCTCCTCCTCCTCCTGCCTTCAATCTTTCCCATCATCAGGGTCTTTTCAAATGAGTCCGCTGTTTGCATCAGGTGGCCAAGGTATTGGAGTCTCAGTTCAACATCAGTCCAAGTCAGTATGCTGATCATATACAAATTTCCCCACTGAACTGTAGATAGACTATTTCCCTAAATGCTTGAGAAACAGGAAACTATCAGATTCCCAGATGATGAATTAAGCTCATGAAAATCTATTTTTAGCCAAAAGCCTATGAAAAGAGTTATTAATAAAATACATAAAGAAATAACAATGTTCATATATTTTGAATCTGTTTCTCTGCCATGAGCAGCATGATGATAAAGAGCTTGAACTTAATAATCAGACAGAGCTAAATTAGAATTAAAAGCTCTACTGCTTAATAGCCATGTCATCTTACACAGAACCCTTCACTTTTCTAGCCCATATTTCCCAAATTATAAATAGAATTTTAAGTACTTTTCTCATTGGACTGTTCCAAGACTTCAAATTTGTTATGAAAGCAAAGATAAAATAAAAGCAAGTGCCTGAAACATACTAATTAATATCACCATAATAGATTATGATAAGGATATTGCTGCTGATGACAAGTAAGCAATCAGAAATTCTGGGAAAATAAAGAAAATATAAACACTGAGGAAGAGATATAAATCAAAAGAAGCACAAGGTAGAAAGAAATCCTGGAAATTGAATAGAATAATTAATTGTTCACTTAGAACCCAGGACAACTCTTAATCTGAGAGCAGCAGAAACTGCTTCTGGAATCTTTATTTTGCCTTCAATTTTGAAAGTCAGTTTTTGTGAATATAAGATTCTTAGTTGTTCTTTTTTATCTTTCTTCACTTTCTCAAAGTTTAGACTTAAATTAGTAGGTAAGGCTAAAAGCTAAAAATTGCTTATCTAAATTAATAGACTGAGTAAATAACATACTTAAATAAAAGAAAAATATTCTTATGTCAATAGATTTCCTTAAATATGTTTTAAGTGATTATAATAACATGGGAAAATTTAAGCTAACAAGGACTAATAAACAATGTTGGGTCTAGAAAACAGTGTTATTCAAAATTTTTACATTACAGTGGTTGAAGCTGAAAGATCTAAAAGGAGATTTTAGAATAGAAAATTAAAACACTAGGTAGACTATACACTAGACATATAGTTCATGGGGTCACAGAGTTGGACAGAACTGAGGAACTCTCACTTTCACTTTTAGGTAGAGTAAGCATTTGAAAGAAAGTAAATTATCTGTCATGGAACAACAGACTGGTTCCAAATAGGAAAAGGAGTACGTCAAGGGTGTATATTGTCACCCTGCTTATTTAACTTATATGCAGAGTACATCATGAGAAAAGGTGGACTCAAGATTGCCAGGAGAAATATCAATAATCTCAGATATGCAGATGACACCACCCTTATGGCAGAAAGTGAAGAGGAACTAAAAAGTCTCTTGATGAAAGTGAAAGAAGAGAGTGAACAAGTTGGCTTAAAGCTCAACACTCAGAAAACTAAGATCATGGCATCTGGTCCCATCACCTCATGGGAAATAGATGGGGAGACAGTGGAAACAGTGACAGACTTTATTTTTTGGGCTCCAAAATCACAGCAGATGGTGATTGCAGCCATGAAATTAAAAGACACTTACTCCTTGGAAGGAAAGTTATGACTAGATATGACCTAGATAGCATATTGAAAAGCAGAGACACTACTTTGCCAACAAAGGTCCGTCTAGTCAAGGCTATGGTTTTTCCAGTGGTCATGTATGGATGTGAGAGTTGGACTGTGAAGAAAGCTGAGTGCTGAAAAATTGATGCTTTTGAACTATGATGTTGGAGAAGACTCTTGAGAGTCCCTTGGACTGCAAGGAGATCCAATCAGTTCATCCTAAAAGAGATCAGTCCTGGGTGTTCATTGGAAGGACTGATGCTGAAGCTGAAACTCCAGTACTTTGGCCACTTCATGCAAAGAGTTGACTCATTGGAAAAGACCCTGATGCTGGGAGGGACTGGGGGCAGGAGGAGAAGCGGACGACAGATGATGAGATGGCTGGATGGCATCACCGACTCGATGGGCATGAGTTTGGGTAGACTCCGGGAGTTGGTGATGGACAGGGAGGCCTGGCATGCTGCAATTCATGGGGTTGCAAAGAGTTGAACATGACTGAGGGACTGAACTGAACTGAACTTAACTGAATTATCTGTCATACATTGTAAAACTGTATCTATGTTGTGAAACTTAGAGAAAAAGAGATAATGGTAACACTCATAGCTAACATTCATTGTTTCCAATTGCTAGGAAATGAGTTAAGTATTTTGGCTCCTAATATCCTTTAATTTTCATGAAAAATCCTTGGATCAGTGACTTTCACAAACTCTACTTTGTAAGTGAAGATACTGAGCCATATAAAATTCAAGTAACTTGCACAAAACTGGTAAGTAGCTGTTGCAACAACCATTAAATTCAACACATTATATAGTTTCTCTCTCACACACACACATGAACATACACACACACAGATAACATGCAAAAAATTTTAACAGAAAAGCTATGATTGGAAAATACAGACTTGAAAAAGCATACTTATCAATTTTTATGAAAATACGATCAACTAGAACCAGAAAATGACTTAGGGTACTTATAACTGTCTCAGATTTTCACCCTTTGAATGTTGTAACTTTATGGTCCACAATCTTAAGAAAATTCAAGTGATAAAAATCAGGATATATAATCCCTCTGTCTACCTTCCTATCTATCTGTCTTATTCTATCTATCTATGTTTCTGTTTTCAAGTAAGAAGGAAAGATCTTACATGCCACAGTGCAAATAAGCCCATGCACCACAGCTATAGAGCCTTTGGTCTAGAGCCCTGGGCCCCAAATACTGAACCCCCGTGCCACAACTACTGAAGCCTGCACACTCTAGACCCTCTGCTCCACAAGAGAAGCCACCACAAGGAGAAGCCTGACACCGTAAATAAGAGAGTAGGCCCAGCTCACCACAACTAGAAAATAAACCTGTGCAGCAACAAAGATTCATAAGTCAAAAACAAATTAATTAATAAAATTGTTTTTTAAAAGAGAATTGCTTACTGCAGTGTCTCAAATACAAGTAAAAATATGTTGAGAGTCAAAGGGTACTTCAACATAGCCAATCAATTTTTGCTAAAACTGTCAAAATAGGACCAGCAAACGTGACTTTTTATGTGAGGTTGTTGTGAGTTTGACACTTTAACATGAAATTATGTTTACTGACATTTCCCAGAGAAGAGAAACAGATACTGAAGAGTCATAATTTTGAATCACTGATTATATGGTGTATATTGTCTCACATGATTGATTCTCAGAGTTGTTATTTGCTACAAAGTTAATATCAAAGAATATAGAGAAATGTATAAAATTTTTGTTTGGTTGTTTCTAATTTAAAAAAAAAATTGTTGGCTCTTAATAAAAAGCTTACCTGAAGCATTTCTGCTTATAGGAAACATAAGGTAAATTATACTGTTTTATTTGCTTTCCTTGTGTTTATTTGTGGAGTTACATTTTTCTTACAAAGGTCTAAGGTTGGAAATTGGTCAATAAAGTGTCAGTTTAGAGACAATGGATGATACAATGAAAATCCTGCATTTTTTGAAAATAAGACCTAAAAACTATGCTTTAATTTGTATATGTTTACCTATGTGTGATGGTTATATAATATAGATATTGCAAAAATAAGCTCAAGAGCATTTAATAGAAAGTAATAAAATTCAGCTTAATTTTATAGAATTAAAAAAATTATTTAAAGGGAAAAGTGAGTAAATTTGAAAAACAACCCTTTAATCCTAAAAAATATATATCACAAATGATATACTACACTTGCAACATTATTTGCAATATTTTATTAATTACCAAAATGTGTAGGCAATGTTATATGTTAAGGGAAAAAGATTAATAATGTATAGTCTCCATCCATAAGGAAACATCTGATTTTATGTCTCCTGAATTTGTTGTTCCTAGGTGGGCAATTCTTTTCCTCTTCTCATTTTAGAACAAACTCAACACAAATTGGAGATTAAGTTAGGATCAGAAGCAAGCCAAGCAGTCCCTTGGCTCCCTGTGTTTCTTCTCAAAGCTGGAAGTTTGTTGGAGAGTTCAACTAAGTTAGTAAGAACTTAGAATGTTAGAGACTAGATACCTCTTCAAGAAAACTGGAGATATCAAGGAAACATTTCATGCAAGGATGGGCACAATAAATGACAGAAATAGTAAGAACTTAACAGAAGAAGAAGATATTAAGAAGAGCTGGCAAGAATAACCAGAAGAACTATACAAACGACCCAGATAACCACAATGGTGTGGTTACTCACCTAGAGCCAGACATTCTGGAGTGTGAAGTCAAGTTGGCCTTAGGAAGCATTACTATGAACAAAGCTAGTGGAGCTGATGGAATCCCAGCTGAGCTATTTCAAATCCTTAAAGGTGATGCTCTTAAAGTGCTGCAATCAATATGTCAAGAGATCTGGAAAACTCAGCAATGGCCACAGGACTGGAAAAGTTCAGTATTCATTCCAGTTCCAAGGAAGGGCAATGCCAAAGAATGTTCAAACTACTGCACAATTGGGCTCATTTCACATTCTAGCAAGGTAGTGCTCAAAATCCTTCAAATTAGGCTTCAGCAATATGTATACGAAGAACTTCCAGATATATAAGCTGGATTTAGAAAAGATAGAGGAACCAGTGATCAAATTGCCAACATTCATTGGATCATAGAGGAACTAAGGGAATTCCATGAAAACATTGACTTCTAAAGCCTTTGATGCTATGGATCACAACAAACTAAACTGTGGAAAATTCTCAAAAAGATGGGAATACCAGACCACCTTACCTGTCTCCTAAGAAACCTGTATGTAGGTCAAGAAGCAACAGTTAGGACTGGACATGGAACAACAGACTGGTTCCAAATTGGGAAAGGGGTACGGCAAGGCTGAATGTTGTCACCCTCCTTATTTAACTTCTGTGCAGAGTACATTATGCGAAACGTTGGGCTGGATGAAGCACAAGCTGGAATCAAGATTGCCGGAAGAAATATCCACAACCTCAATATGCAGATGATATCACTCTAACAGCAGAAAGTGAAGAGGAACTAAAAAGCCTCTTGATGAAGGTGAAAGAGGAGAGTGAAAAGGCTGGCTTAAATCTGAACATTCAAAAACCAAAGATCATAGCTTCTTGTCCCACTACTTAGTGGCAAATAGATGGGGAAAAAATGGAAACAGTGACAGATTTTATTTTCCTGGGCTCCAAAATCACTGTGGATAGTGACTGCAGCCATGAAATTAAAAGACACTTGTTCCTTGGAAGGAAAGCTATGACAAACCAGTCTATGAAAAAATAGGGACATCACTTTGCTGCCAAAATTGCATAAAACCAAAGCTATAGTTTTTCCAGTAGTCATGTATGGATGTGAGAGTTGGACCACAAAGAAAGCTGGGTGCTGAAGAATGGATGCTTTTGAATTGTGGTTCTGTAGGAGACTTTTAAGAGTGCTTGGACAGCAAGTAGGTCAAATCAGTCAATCCTAAAGGAAATCAACCCTGAATTTCTTTGGAAGACTGATGCTGAAGCTGAATCACCAATACTTTGGCCACCTGATGCCAAGAGCTGACTCACTGGAGAAGGCCCTGATGCTGGGGAAGATTGAGGGAAAATGGAGAAGTGGGCAACAGAGGGTGAGATGGTTGAATGGTGTTATTGGCTCATTGGACATGAATTTGAGCAAACTCTGGGAGATAGTGACAGACAGGGAAGTCTGCCATACTGCAGCCCATGGAGTTGCAAAGAGTCGGACACGAGTTAGCTACTGAACAGCAAGAACTCAGCATTTTCAACAATGTGCTGACTGACACTAAAGGAAGCATTAAAATGAACAACAAACCTGGGAGTCAAATTTATATTAAAAGAAATCTTGAATTAGTGGAATAGAGCACTTCTTACCACTGGGAAGATATGAGAGTTTCTATTATTACTATTTTATGCTAATTAGCCTATATATCTTAGCATACATATGTGCTTGCTAGGTAAAACAACAGATAATAATAACATTTGCTATAATATTTTGAATGTCCAACACCTACCTTATTGGCACTTTTGCAAATTACATTTCATTCCTTATGCTTAATCTTTCAACAATCTATAGGTCAGGAACTTTCGCTGAATGAAACACAGGATTCAATTAGAATGGGATACCAACCCTGTGCTCTTTCCCAAATTTCCCACTGCCTCTTAACCTAAGTCTGGTTCTTATCTATGCCTCTCTGACACACACTTTATTCCTTTGTTCTTTGGCTATCTCTAGGAATTTTCTTTGTAGAGAGGGGCAAAGCAATAAATAGTGTGACATTTTAGTCCTGCCATACCTAAATGTTCCACTAATTATTTCCAGATTATCAATAACACTTATAATGCCTAGGGACTTTAATTCTTTAGATAAAGGGAAAATAGCTACTCCGAATTAGATAGGCTTATGCTGAAGTTTCAGTGGCTTAGCAAACAAAAGATAATTGCTCACTTACACTATATGTCCTACATACCTAAATAATGGCATGTGTGTCTGAGTGAGGCAGTGTGCCTCAACTTCACACAGCCTGGTGGAAGTGTCAAATGTATAGCTGCGTTGTCAGTACACCTGACCTACTTGGTTGCCATGGAGGAGGGAAAACATGGGGAAGCATCTGTGATTTTTCCAAAGTCCAGAAATGCTGACTGTCATATTCTCTCATATTTCATTGTTCAGGGTAGTTTTTTTGACCATTCTCATATGCAAGTGGCCAGAAAAGTATAGTCTTTCTTGTGACAAAAAGAGAATAAGAAATGGGTTCTGGTAGACATAAGTCATCTACCAGATTATCCTCTCAAAAAAGTTAGTGGTTCTTGACACAGGAAGACTTCAGGTAGACAGTTTGTTGTTCAGTCACTCAGTCATGTTCCACTCTTTGCTACCCCATGGACTGCAGCACGCCAGGCTTCCTTGTCCTTAACTATCTCCTGGAGTTTGCTCAAACTTATATCCATTGAATCGGTGATGTTATCCAACCATCTCATTCTCTGTCGCCCTCTTCTCCTCATGCCCTCAATCTTCCCCAGCATCAGGGTCTTTGATACAAGGTGCACAAGCTTTTTGATTGATGTGAAGAGGGCCAACCTAAGAAATTATATAAACCTAGCACTGTATAAGATTGCCTCCTGCAAGGCAGAAAACAATCTCTCATCCCTATGCAGAAGATTGAATGGAAAATAATGATGCAATTTACCACTTAGAAGGATAAACAGAGAGACCTAGAAGATGGAAAGGCTCTTAAAAATAACTTTGGTGTTATGATATTTTAGAATGGCTCATGGCTTTAATAATTGTTTCTCATTGTGCCTGAGAAAATCAGAGGAGTGCAAAGAAGAGAAAACAATGGCAGCAGCCAGTCAGCAGTGAGAGGCTCCCCACTGAGTGCCATGAGCTTCATTATCTTCTGTCATAGCAACTCCTCAATCAAAAAGAAATAGTTCTCCAGAAGCAGGAGATGGAGGGGAAATAAAACATATGCAAATTGCCCAAATTATACTACAAACTACTACTAAAGATACAGTTAAAGAATAATAGAGAAAAGCAGTTATTTTCCTCCCATTTATTTCTTAAATTCTAGCAAATGTGATATCCATTTACTCTGTTACATGAGATAGAATGTGTTCACTAATCAAATGACTTTTTCATTTATAATGATGTTTCAGAATATTTTGATGTTTCAGAACATAAACAGAGTTTGTGATATCAATCTGTTCTCTGTGCAGAACAGAGTCACTTTTTTCCTATAGCTACTAATAAAAAATTTGCTGATAAATGTTTTAACTTTAGAGTATATATTTATAAATATATGTTTCAATGGGGAAAACTTGACAAATGCTTTACTATTCCTTGTATAAATATCTTTTATCAGATAATTAACATTTTTGGTCACTTTTATATGTGCCTACCTGAATCTTTCAGTGTGCCTGCCCTCTGATGCCCTCTCGCAACACCTACCGTCTTACTTGGGTTTCTCTTACCTTAGACATGGGGTATCTCTTAAGGGCTGCTCCAGCAAAGTGCAGCTGCTGCTCCTTACCTTGGACGAGGAGTATCTCCTCACGGCTGCCCCTCCTGACCTTGAACGTGGAGTAGCTCCTCTCGGCCCTCCTGCGCCCACGAAGCACACGGACCACAGCCTTGTCTAACTCAATGAAACTAAACCATGCCGTGTGGGGCCACCCAAGATGGTCGGGTCATGGTGGAAGGTCTGACAGAATGTGGTCCACTGGAGAAGGGAATGGCAAACCACTTCAGTATTCTTGCCTTGAGAACCCCATAAACAGTATGAAAAGGCAAAATGATAGGATACTGAAAGAGGAACTCCCCAGGTCGGGAGGTGCCCAATATGCTGCTGGAGATCAGTGGAGAAATAACTCCAGAAAGAATGAAGGGATGAAGCCAAATCAAAAACAATACCCAGTTGTGGATGGGACTGGTGATAGAAGCAAAGTCTGATGCTGTAAAGAGCAATATTGCATAGGAACCTGGAATGTTAGGTCCATGAATCAATGCAAATTGGAAGTGGTCAAACAGGAGATGGCAAGAGTGACTGTCGACATTCTAGGAATCAGCGAAATAAAATGGACAGGAATGGGTGAATTTAACTCAGATGACCATTATATCCACTACTGTGGGCAGGAATCCCTTAGACGAAATGGAGTAGCCATCATGGTCAACAAGAGTCCGAAATGCAGTAATTAGTTGCAATCTCAAAAACGACAGAATGATCTCTGTTCCTTTCCAAGGCAAACCATTCAATATCACGGTAATCCAAACCTATGCCCCAACCAGTAACACTGAAGAAGCTGAAGTTGAACGGTTCTATGAAGACCTGCAGGACCTTTTAAAACTAACACACCCCAAAGACATCCTTTTCATTATAGGGGACTGGAATGCAAAAGTAGGAAGTCAAGAAACATCTGGAATAACAGGCAAATTTGGCCTTGGAGTATGGAACGAAACAGGGCAAAGGGTAATCGAATTTTGCCAAGAGAACGCACTGGTCATAGCAAGCACCCTCTTCCAACAACACAAGAGAAGACCCTACACATCGACATCACCAGACGGTCTACACCAAATCAGATTGATTATATTCTTTGGAGCCAAAGATGGAGAAGCTGTATACAGTCAGCAAAAACAAGACCAGGAGCTGACTGTGGCTCAGATCATGAATGCCTTTATGCCAATTTCAGACTGAAACTGAAGAAAGTAGGGATAACCATTAGACCATTCAGGTATGACCTAAATCAAATCCCTTATGAGTATACAGTGGAAGTGAGAAATAGATTTAAGGGACTAGATCTGATACACAGAGTGCCTAATGAACTATGGATGGAGGTTCGTGACATTGAACAGGAGACAGGGATCAGGACCATCCCCATGGAAAAGAAATGCAAAAAGGCAAAATGGTTGTCTGAGGAGGCCTTACAAATAGCTGTGAAATGAAGAGAAGCGAAAAGCAAAGGAGAAAAGGAAAGATATTCCCATCTGAATGCAGAGTTCCAAAGAATAGCCAGGAGTGATAAGAAAGCCTTCCTCAGTGATCAATGCAAAGAAATAGAGGAAAACAACAGAATGGGAAAGACTAGAGATCTCTTCAAGAAAATTAGAGATACCAAGGGAACATTTCATGCAAAGATGGGTTCGATAAAGGACAGAAATGCTATGGACCTAACAGAAGCAGAAGATATTAAGAAGAGGTGGCAAGAATACACAGAAGAATTGTACAAAAAAGATCTTCATGAGCCAGATAATCACAATGGTGTGAACACTCACCTAGAGGCAGACATCCTGGAATGTGAAGTCAGATGGGCCTTAGAAAGCATCACTATGAACAAAGCTGGTGGAGGTGACGGAATTCCAGTTGAGCTATTTCAAATCCTGGAAGATGATGCTGTGAAAGTGCTGCACTCAATATGCCAGGAAATTTGGAAAACTCAGCAGTGGCCACAGGACTGGAAAAGGTCAGTTTTCATTCCAATCCCAGAGAAAGGCAATCCAAAAGAATGCTCAAACTACCACACAATTGCACTCATCTTACACCCTAGTAAAGTAATGGTCAAAATTCTCCAAGGCAGGCTTCAGCAATACATGAACTGAGAACTTCCAGATGTTCAAGCTGGTTTTAGAAAAGCCAGAGGAACCAGAGATCAAATTGCCAATATCCGCTGGATCATAAAAAAAGCAAGAGAATTCCAGAAAAACATATATTCCTGCTTTATCGACTATGCCAAAGCCTTTGACTGCGTGGATCACAATAAACTGTGAAAATTCTGAAAGAGATGGGCATACCAGACCACCTGACCTGCCTCTTGAGAAACCTGTATGCAGGTCAGGAAGCAACAGTTAGAACTGGACATGGAACAACAGACTAGTTCCAAATAGGGAAAGGAGTATGTCAAGGCTGTATATTGTCACCCTGCTTATTTAACTTATATGCAGAGTACATCATGAGAAACGCTGGGCTGGAGGAAGCACAATTGGAATCAAGATTGCCAGGAGAAAGATCAATAACCTCAGATATGCAGATGACACCACCCTTATGGCAGAAAGTGAAGAAGAACTAAAGAGCCTGTTGATGAAAGTGAAAGCGGAGTGAAAAAGTTGGCTTAAAGCTCAACACTCAGAAAACTAAGATCATGGCATCTGGTCCCAACACTTCATGGGAAATAGATGGGGAAACAGTGGAAACAGTGTCAGACTTTATTTTTTGGGGTTCCAAAATCACTGCAGATGGTGATTGCAGCCATGAAATTAAAAGACGCTTACTCCTTGGAAAGAAAGTTATGACCAACCTAGACTGCATATTAAAAAGCAGAGACATTACTTTGCTAACAATGGTCTGTCTAGTCAAGGCTATGGTTTTTCCAGTGATCATGTATGGATGTGATCAACATAAGTAATATGTTCCAAACATAAGTAATAGCACATAGAATTTGTCTTTCTCTAAGTTGTTTCACTAGCTTAATATTCTCTTGATCCATTCACATCATTGCAAATGACAGAATTGCATTCTTTTTTATGGCTCATATTCCATTGCATATATTTATAATATCCTTTTTATCCATTCATCTGTCAAATAACATTTAGGTTGCTTCCATATCTTGGCAACTGTAAGTTGTGTTGCTGTGAACTTGGGGTACATATATCTTTTTAAATTAATATTTTCATTTTTTCAAGGTATATACCAAGGAATTATATG
This sequence comes from Cervus elaphus, assembly GCF_910594005.1. Lineage (NCBI taxonomy): Eukaryota > Metazoa > Chordata > Mammalia > Artiodactyla > Cervidae > Cervus > Cervus elaphus. The sequence goes on from NC_057822.1 coordinate 50,792,430, forward strand.
CTAGTTCTGTTTTTACTCTTTTTGAGGAACCATCATACTCATTTTCATAGAAGCTGCACCAAGTTACATTCCCACCAAAAGTATGCAAATGTTTTGTTTTCTCCACACCCTTTCCAAAATTTATTTGTAAACTCTGATGTTTGCCATTCAAACAAGTGTGAGTTGATATCTCATGGCTTTGATTTGCATTTCTCTAATAATTAGTGTGAGATGAAGGCTGTGATTTTTCCAGTGGTCATGTATGGATGTGAGAATTGGACTGTGAAGAAAGCTAAGCACCAAAAAATTGATGCTTTTGAACTGTGGTGTTGGAAAAGACTCTTGAGAGTCCCTTGGACTGCAAGGAGATCCAACCAGTCCATCCTAAAGGAGGTCAGTCCTGGGTGTTCATTGGAAGGACTGATGCTGAAACTCCAGTACTTTGGGCACCTCATGCGAAGAGTTGACTCATTGGAAAAGACCCTGATGCTGGGAGGGGTTGGGGGCAGGAGGAGAAGGGGACGACAGAGGATGAGATGGTTGGATGGCGTCACTGACTTGATGAACTTGAGTTTGAGTAAACTCCAGGAGTTGGTGATGGACAGGGAGGCCTGGCGTGTTGCAATTCATGGGGTCGCAAAGAGTCGGATACGACTGAGCAACTGAACTGAACTGAATAATTAGTGACGTTGAGCACCTTTTTAGGTGCCTACTAACCATCTGTATATCTTCCTTCCATAATTACCTAACTAGGGCTTCTACCCATTTTTGATTGGATTATTTTTTTGTTTGTTTGATATTGTGTTGCATTAGCCATTTGTTTATTTTGGATATTAACCCCTTGTAAGTCATATCATTTGCAAATATTTTCTTCCATTCCACAGGTTGCCTTATTGTTTTGTCAGCGGTTTCCTTTGCTGTGCAAAAAATTTTAAGTTTAGTTTAGGTATCATTTGTTTACTTTTACTTTCACTTTTTTTGTCTTAAGAGATCCAATAATAATAATAATAATAATTGCTGATTTATAAAGTGAAAGAATAGTCTGCCCCCTTTAGGAGTCTTTTCTAGGAATTTTATGGTTTCAAGTCTTACATTTATGTCTTGAATCCATTTTGAGTTTATTTTTGTGTATTGTGTGATGAAATGTTCCAATTTTATTGTTTTACATGTAGCTGTCCAGTTTTCCCAAGCCCTCTTATTGAAGAGACTGTCTTTTCTCCACTGTATATTCTTGCCTTCTTATCATAGATTAATTGATCACAGGTACATGAGTTTCCCCGGAGTAGGAAATAGCAGCCCACTCCAATATTCTTGCCTGGAAACTTCCATGGCCAGAGGAGCCTGGTGGGCTATAGTTCATGAAATCGAAAACATGACAGAACGATTAAGCACACACATCTGGGTTTATTTCTGAGTTCTTCATTGTGTTTTATTGGTCTATGTGTCTATTTTTCATTTTCCCCATACTATACTGTTTTGATTAGCTTTGAAGTACAGTCTGAAGTCTGGGAAAATGATGTTTCCAGCTTTGTTCTTTTTTTGTGGAGATTGCTTTGGCAATTCAATGTCTTTTGTGGTTCCATATAAACTTTAGGATTCAAGTAACTTTTCTGTAACATAGATAAAGTCAATAAAGACAATATTGCTGATAACTTATTCAAGCCTCACTATCTCCTACCTATAAGTAGGTGCCTTTGTTACTCTCCTTTTTCATATGATGAGCAGAAGGAACAAAGAAATAAAGTAAATTAATGAAGGTTATACACCCAGCAGTTCAGAGCTGTGATTTAATCTCAGGTAAGGGCTCCCTGGCAACTCAGATGGTAAAAAATCTTCCTTCAGGGCAGGAAACCTGGGTTTGATCCCTAGGTTGGAAAGATCCCCTGGAGAAGGAAATGACAATCCACTCCAGTATTCTTGCCTGGAGTTTCCTATGGACGAAAGAGCCTGATGGGTTACAGGCTACAAGGTCACGCAGAGTCGGGCATGACTGAGCAGCTAACACATACGGTCCAGCAATTCAGAGCTGTGATTTAATCTCAGGTAGTAAACTCCGGGAGTGGTGATGGACAGGGAGGCCTGGAGTGCTGCGATTCATGGGGTCGCAAAGAGTTGGACATGGCTGAGCGACTGAACTGAACTGAACTGAACTGAGTCTAGCTCCAGAGTCTTTACCCCTAATCAATATTAGAAAACATCAGTTTTTATTCACAATCTAATTTTACTCAGGTTTTATTCATTTTGTTTTTCTTATCTATGGGACTATGGGACTTTGGGTTAGGGTAGCTATATTTTAATATTTATGATTGCACACACACACACACACACACACAAATTTCTAGGACAGGATTTTAATTTTGAAATATGATACAAGACAGAATATTTAATCTGCTTGCATACATCAAAGGATCTGTTTTTGTTTTTTATGTTGCAGCTTAATTGTTTTTCTCTTAGTAATACTAGAATGAGAAGTGGGTAAACACACTGTGACCAGGAGGTGCTAATGGTATCTATAGTTATAACTCTAAGTCTTTTCCAACTTGTTTTTCTTTCACTTTGTTACTATGTAGCTTGTTCTCTCCCATTTCATCTTGGCCCTTCTCTATCTTTACAGAATTCACTTACTTACTCATCTCATTTGCTAACCAATACAGTTCTGCAAGTATCACAGACTGAGAAGCTGAATATTTTTTAACAAAACTAAAACTTCTATCTCCTCTGAAAGTAAATATTAGAAAACAGTGTGACAGGGTAAAAAAAAAAAATAAATAAATAAACACCAGTATATTCTCACTGAGTGCTGAAAAATTGATGCTTTTGAACTGCGGTATTGGAGAAGACTCTTGAGAGTCCCTTGGACTGCAAGGAGATCCAACCAGTCCATCCTAAAGGAAATCAGTCCTGGGTGTTCATTGGAAGGACTGATGTTGAAGCTGAAACTCCAGTACTTTGTCCACCTCACGTGAAGAGTTGACTCATTGGAAAAGACCCTGATGCTGAGAGGGATTGTGGGCAGGAGGAGAAGGGGACGACAGCGGATGAGATGGTTGGATGGCATCACCGACTCGATGGGCATGAGTCTGAGTAAACTCTGGGAGTTTGTGATGGACAGGGAGGCCTGGCGTGCTGTGATTCATGGGATCGCAGAGTTGGACACGACTGAGCGACTGAACTGAACTGATATTCTCATAAGTATATTTATGTTTACATGCAGACATGTTGTTAGTGGCTTCTTCAAAGTAAACAAAAAAATTATTATTCTACCAGTGAAGCAGAGTTTCTTACACTTACTGTACATACAAACGTGTAACTGATTTATACATGCTGCTGGAAAAATTTGAACTAGATATAATGAAACCAATCATATTGCTTAGAAAAAATATCTGGCATATAGTAAATTATAATTAAATGTTATTATTATTGTTGTTTTTATGGTCTCAGTTATCCTATCTGATTTATTTAGGTAGCTATTACAGAAAGTAACACCAAAGGTATACAACCTGATTTGGGGAAATCATTTTTTGTTACTAACTTTATAAGCCACATTTAATAAAATGACAACCAGTATAAGTGAAAGTGAAGTCGCCCAGCCGTATCAGACTCTGCGACCCCGTGCACTGTAGCCCACCAGGCTCCTCCATCCATGGGATTCTCCAGGCAAGAATACTGGAGTAGGTTGCCATTTCCTTCTCTGACAACCAGTATAAAACAATGTAAATGGCAATATTCTTCTCACATGACATGAAAACTGTACATCTTATTCAAAATTAGAACCCTAGATTCCCAAGTGAAATGTGATTGTCCTATTGCAATGCATTCTAAGTGATGAGGAACACAAGGTTACAAATTTGTCCAGGATAGTCTCCAAAACAAGATAAATAAATGAGAGATTTTGGTCTTAATTGCTTTCGTCTGCTACTTTTTGTTTGCTTTTCCTCTTTGGTCTCTTTCTAGGAGTTCTAGTGAACATGGGCAAAATTATGATAGCCTAATTAGCAGACTCATCTGAATCTTTCAAGTGTAACAGTATATGTGAGGACTATAAATGTTCTTTGGAAAAGTTCATTCCATTTTGATTAGAGCCACGATTAAGAAGCAAGCTGAAGGAAGAAATGCAAATGTGATTAACTTGTTTTGAAAACATTTCATTTAGGTGGACAGGGTAATTTTTTACTGCATCATAACAAATGTCTCAATCAAGAACATGCTTTCTTAAAAGTAAATATATGTAACTATATATAAATATATATATATATTCATTAAATTTTTAAAAAAACCTTTAAGGAATTGAAATTCTACTCTCTGATGAACTTCTGTTCTTTAAGTCCAGAGAACTATATCTTTGATTATCCAAAATTCTACCTATTCCTTCATATGGAATTTCTTTTTCTGCTTCTTTTTCCAAATATGCTTTTTCATCTTTATTCTCAAAACCACTACCATGTCTAATTTTCCATATCACTGAACACTGAAATACTTTATTAACTAGTGGCTTAGCTGCATTTTTACCCTTCATTTCCAACTTGGCTCAATTTACGAATTTATGAGACTATCCTTAATACTCCATTTGGGGTCTGCTATCTAGTCCAATAAGGAGCATCCTTCTTCCCTTCTCAGATTCTCAACAAATTTTAAAATGAGGCAAAAGCATAAAACAAATTGAAGAGCAAAATATAAACATACTAATGGAGACAATTTTGGAGAATCTAATTATTATTCTAGATCATAGGGTCAAATCCCATGGACATCTGGCAGGTTACAGTCCACGGGGTCGCACAGAGTCCAAGGGAGTGAAGCGACTTAAAGTGCATGCTAGCATGCGGTGCCTGGTACTCAAACCCATGAGCGTGACAGATTTACCAACTTAGACAGAGGTAGCACTAGGTTGGCATAGACCACAAAATAGCAGTTTCAGTCAGGAGAACAGAGGAGAATAAATTAGACCTACTGCCAAGAGAGAACAGAAGAGTGGTGAACTTTTGTGAAATGTCCTTTTTTCAATGTCTCAATCAGATAAACACCAGCACCCCTGGAACAAAGGAGCAGAGGGGCAAGGAGAGGCTACTTATATACAGAAAACAGTATCAAGTGTGGGAAAAATATATATCCCATATATGTCTCCCCAACACTTCCCAAAAGTGTTTTCCATAAAAAACTTCACAGTGTTTACTGACACTTAATAATTTGTAATATACCATTTGGGTCTTTCATATCAAGCCTTAAATTCTCTGCATATAATGACTTCTTAAAGTTTTCCCTCGTTGTTTTGACAACTGTATTCGGCAATTCCTCTCTATTCTCCTATTACTTTGGACCAAAGTTAAGTCCTCATTGTCTTCATATATACCTAATGACTTAATTTATGAAGCCCTTATCTATTGTATTCTTATGAATCATAATTCATGATCCATTTGGAACACTATGTTTTTCTTTTTTTTTTTTTTTTTTTTTTAATTTTTTTATTAGTTGGAGGCTAATTACTTCACAACATTTCAGTGGGTTTTGTCATACATTGATATGAATCAGCCATAGATTTACACTTATTCCCCATCCCGATCCCCCCTCCCATCTCCCTCTCCACCCGATTCCTCTGGGTCTTCCCAGTGCACCAGGCCCAAGCACTTGTCTCATGCATCCCACCTGGGCTGGTGATCTGTTTCACCATAGATAGTATACATGCTGTTCTTTTGAAACATCCCACCCTCACCTTCTCCCACAGAGTTCAAAAGTCTGTTCTGTATTTCTGTGTCTCTTTTTCTGTTTTGCATATAGGGTTATTGTTACCATCTTTCTAAATTCCATATATATGTGTTAGTATGCTGTAATGTTCTTTATCTTTCTGGCTTACTTCACTCTGTATAAGGGGCTCCAGTTTCATCCATCTCATTAGGACTGGTTCAAATGAATTCTTTTTGATGGCTGAGTAAAATTCCATGGTGTATATGTACCACAGCTTCCTTATCCATTCATCTGCTGATGGGCATCTAGGTTGCTTCCATGTCCTGGCTATTATAAACAGTGCTGCGATGAACATTGGGGTGCACGTGTCTCTTTCAGATCTGGTTTCCTCAGTGTGTATGCCCAGAAGTGGTATTGCTGGGTCATATGGCAGTTCTATTTCCAGTTTTTTAAGGAATCTCCACACTGTTTTCCATAGTGGCTGTACTAGTTTGCATTCCCACCAACAGTGTAAGAGGGTTCCCTTTTCTCCACACCCTCTCCAGCATTTATTGCTTGTAGACTTTTGGATAGCAGCCATCCTGACTGGTGTGTAATGGTACCTCATTGTGGTTTTGATTTGCATTTCTCTGATAATGAGTGATGTTGAGCATCTTTTCATGTGTTTGTTAGCCATCTGTATGTCTTCTTTGGAGAAATGTCTGTTTAGTTCTCTGGCCCATTTTTTGATTGGGTCATTTATTTTTCTGGAATTGAGCTGCAGGAGTTGCTTGTATATTTTTGAGATTAATCCTTTGTCTGTTTCTTCATTTGCTATTATTTTCTCCCAATCTGACGGCTGTCTTTTCACCTTACTTATAGTTTCTTTTGTAGTGCAAAAGCTTTTAAGTTTCATTAGATCCCATTTGGAACACTATGTTTTTCAAATAGGTATCTTAATCTATAAAATTCTGAAAGATATTTTATAAAGAAGTTTTATTATTTAAACTTAAGGTAGTTAATTTTTTTTCTTCTTTACTAAACTGTTGGCATTTGAGGTCACTAATCCTACAATATAGCACATAACAAATAGTTGACATAAGAGTATCTACTCATCAACTACAGTTATATTGCTAAATAAATTAAAGCATTTAATTTCAGTTCAGTTCAGTCACTCAGTCATGTTCAAATCTTTGTGACCACATGGACTGCAGCACTCCAGTCCTCTCTGTCCATCACCAACTCACAGAGCCTACCCAAACTCATGTGCATTGAGTTGGTGATGACATCCAATCATTTCATCCTCTGTCGTCCCCTTCTCCTCCTGCCTTCAATCTTTCCCAGCATCAGGGTCTTTTCAAATGAGTCAGTTCTTAGCATCAGGTGGCCAAAGTATTGGAGTTTCAGCTTCAGCATCAGTCCTTCCAATGAACACCCAGCACTGATCTCCTTTAGGATGGACTGGTTGGATCTCCTTGCAGTCCAAGGGACTCTCAAGAGTCTTCTCCAACACCACACATCAAAAGCATCAATTCTTCAGTGCTCAGCTTTCTTTATAGTCCAACTCTCACATCACATGACTACTGAAAAAACCATAGCCTTGACTAGATGGAACTTTGGTGGCAAAGCAATGTCTCTGCTTTTTAATATGCTGTCTAGGTTGGTCATAACTTTCCTTCCAAGGAGTAAGACTCTTTTAATTTCATGGCTGCAATCACCATCTGCAGTGATTTTGTAGCCCCCCAAAATAAAGTCAGCCACTGTTTCCACTGTTTCCCCATCTATTTGCCATGAAGTGATGGGTGGGACCAGATGCCATGATCTTAGTTTTCTGAATGTTGAGCTTTAAGCCAACTTCTTCACTCTCCTCTTTCACTTTCATCAAGAGGCTCTCTAGTTCTTCTTCACTTTCTGCTGTAAGGATGGTGTCATCTGCATATCTGAGGTTATTGATATTTCTCCTGGCAAATTTGACTCCAGCTTGTGCTTCCTCCAGCCCAGCATTTCTCATGATGTACTGTGCATATAAATTAATAAGCAGGGTGACAATATTCAGCATTGATGTACTCCTTTTCCTATTTGGAACCAGTCTGTTGTTCCATGTCCAGTTCTAACTGTTGCTTCCTGACCTGCATACAGAATTCTCCAGAGGCAGGTCAAGTGGTCTGGTATTCCCATCTCTTTCAGAATTTTCCACAGTTTATTGTGATCCACACAGTCAAAGGCTTTGGCATAGTCAATAAAGCAGAAATAGATATTTTTCTAAAACTCTCTTGCTTTTTTGATTTAATTTAAATATTAAATAATTTTTTCATGTTCAGAGCTTGAACATGAACATTTTGGTGACTTTGTTACTAGATTTTGTAAAAATTTATAAAATATTAGAATTGATGCATGTATAGATATGACTGAGTCACTTTGTACACCTGAAATTAACACACTGTTAATCAGCTATGAAAGTGAAAGTGTTAGTCACTCAGTTGTGTCTGATTCTTTGCAACCCCATGGACTGTAGCCTGCCAGGCTCCTCTATCCATGAATTTCTCCAGGCAAGATTACTTGTAGCCATGCCCTCCTCCAGAGGATCTTTCTGACCCAGAGATCAATCCCAGGTCTCCTGCATTGCAAGCAGCTTCTTTACCATCTGAACTACCCAAGAAGTCATTAATCAACTGTATTCCAATATAAAATTAAAAAAAAAATTAATAAACAAAATGCTTCATACACACACAAATAAATTTATGCATGACAGATTATGAAATAAAGTACATTATATATACTGAACTTAATTCTATATTTGTATTGTCTTTCTCATCATCAGATTAAACTCAAATTACATGTAAGGAGGAATTTGGGGAAACAGAATGCATTTATTTTCACCTACATGTACAATTAAGCATGGGTGAGAGATGGACATCACCAAATTCTAACTCAGGTCAAACAGAGTGTAGCATATTCAGAACCGGCATTATGGCTTTTTGTCATAATGTTTTCATGAAAAGGGTAGTTTTGTGCTGAAGAGGTAAGGAAAAGTTTATCTTTCCTCCCACAAATATTTTCCAGATGAAAGACTAGGGATGAGTATGTAAGAGAGTACTTGAGGGAAATTTAAGAATTGTTCATGGATTGAGAAGACTAATACCCACTCATCACTGGAAGTTTTCAGAGTGATAGACCCCACAAGTACACTTGCTGCTGTTGGGTCCTGGAGGAAGAATGGAGAAATGGCCAAGTAGAATAGCTAGGGGAGCCTGGGAAATGTTAAACAAACAGTTCTGAGGGTAAGGGAAGAGAACTCTTATATGTAGCATTTGCTAAACTTTCCTCACCATTAAATTCTCATCATTGTTAATTTTAAGCTACTGATTTGAGGCCTCTGAACAGGAAGATCAGAAGAACTGCACATAATCGTCCCTTAGAGAAGCTGGTGGGAGCAGCTTCTGCAACCATTGCCTGGATGAGGGGTGAAAGTGTTTGCTTCAGTTTTGTCCTGGCGATGATTTTCATGTGAATCCAATTTCTGAGTTTCCTTTGTGCAGATATATGCACCATGTTTAAAAGCTTCCCCAAATCTACATGTCCATATGCCAATTAAAATCATGGGAATAGAAACACATGCAAGTTCTAATAAAATAGAAATGTAACTAATATACATGGATGACAAAAATGTCTGAATAAAGAAGAAAGATTAAATGCATTGTGGCATTGCCTGAGATAATTATGCATCAACTTAATTGAATATTGAACTACAGGATATATTATTTTAGAACAAACTAAGATATATGAAAACATCTCTCTTGCAGAATAAAAAGGGAACATATAGCATAAATTGATTTATTTTAGGAATAATGTATATTATCTGCTCTGTGACTAGGTATTACATATTGTATATGATGTATAGAACTAAAAATTCCTCCCCAAATCATTTCAGTGTGCTGTAGTTTTCATTCCTCTCATGCTTATCTCTATCCCTTTTCTTTATTTTCCAAGCTCCAGTCAGTCTCAAAATTTGATAAACTCTTTCTTCCTTTCCTTCTTAATCCCATCAATTTTGTGTTGAGTCCCATTATTTGTTTCTCCATGTCTAATTTTTGAACTGTTTCCTTTGAAATTTCCATATTTCTGTTCTCACCATGAAATTCTATTGCAGCCATGAAATTAAAAGATGCTTGCTCCTTGGGACAAAAGTTATGACCAACTTAGGCAGCATATTAAAAAGCAGAGACATTATTTTGCCAACAAAGGTCCATCTACTCAAAGCTATGGTTTTTCCAGTAGTCATGTATGAATGTGAGAGTTGGACTATAAAGAAAGCTGAGCACAGAAGAATTGATGCTTTTGAACTGTGGTGTTGGAGAAGACTCTTGAGAGTCCCTTGGACTGCAAGGAGATCCAACCAGTCCATCCTCAAGGAGATCAGTGCTGGGTGTTCATCGGAAGGACTGATGTTGAAGCTGAAACTCCAATACATTGGCCACCTGATGCTAAAAACTGACTCATTTGAAAAGACCTTGATGCTGAGGAAGACTGAAGGTGGGGGAGAAGGGGACGACAGAGGATGAGATGGTTGGATGGCATCACTGACTCAATGGACACAAGTTTGAGTAAACTCTGGGAGTTGGTGATGGATAAGGAAGCCTGGTGTTCTACAGTCCCTGGGGTCACAAAGAGTCAGACACGACTGAGCAACTGAACTGAATTCTCACCTCATGCTATCTATGCTATGTCCATATTATGTCCATATTATTCCATATTATGTATTCCATATTCCATATTTCATAATATGTCCATATTAATTCACATGAAATACTTTTTCAAAATATTAATGTTTTCTTATAAGATTCACACTCAGTTACAAATTGTACTGCAGCTTTATTACCTGCTGCATCTCCAAGGTGCTCATCACAGAGTCAAACTGAAACACTATTCCCCCAACTAGAGCATAGTCTTTAGCATTTTCTTACCTTTACTGGTTTGTTCCCTCTTTCTTAAACATTCCCTTCAAACTGTCTCCTTTGGAGCACATCTTCGATGTTACTTCATTATGACTGATTTGACTCAGTTAGCATTGTTTAATTGTATCCCCCTTATTCTGTGCACTTTTTGTGGTGCTGATCAAGACACCCACCTTTTTATTGTAAATGCTCTTTCACAGCCATTTGTCTGTTGCATGGTAAATCCTTATAGCAGAGGAGGGATGTATTCACATTTGTACCTCTAATATTTACTATAAGACTGGAAAATTTAGCCAATAAATAAATGAACAGATAAATAAACAGTAAATGAAACTGATGAGAAGGGACATGAACAGATGTTGAAAACATTGCTGACCCATGTTTTTCATAGTAACTCCAAGGTAAGCCAGTATAGGGTTATTTTTTTTTAAATGTTTAAGGAGTTATTCTAAGGAATTCTAAAAGACAAATGAAGTAGAGCTCACCGTATACAATAGTTATTTCCCATAAATGGTAGCTGTGAGTGTGTGGGGCTTCCCTGGTGGCCCAGATGGTAAAGAATCTGCCTGCAGTGCAGGAGGCCTGGGTTCCATCCTTGGGTCAGGACGATCCCCTGGAGAAAGAAATGGCTACCACTCCAGAATTCTTGACTGGAAAATTCCACTGGACAGAGGAGCCTGGCAGGCTCCATGGGGTCACAGAGAATCAGACATGACTGAGTGATTAACATACACATGGCAGTGAGTGTACATAAAAGGCAATGGTTTACATGCTATCCTGACAATGCATACCACAGTAATACAGCTGATATTTTCAAGAACATAGTAACTGGTTACTTATTAAATATCTGATCTGTTTAGGAGGACTTTCTGGGAATTGTAAAAGGTATATGTCTATAAAAATGAATTTAATGTATTTAGCATATATAAGAACTATCACAAAAACAAAACTTTAGAATTAGTGCACATTGTATTTGTTGTATATTAATTAATATGTACTCAATATAAATAAAACAATATAATTTTATATGTATTATGTGCAAGACACTGCTTCAAATATTTTACATGGATTATGTTATTTTACAAACTGTTGTTCCTATTTTGTGAATTAGTAAAGGCATGAAGAGTTGAGGTGACTTGATTACTTGTTGTGAAAATTATCATAAAAGTCATGTACTTTTTACTTGGAAGACTGTGCAGTCACTTAGATATGCTACCTCTTTACGGAGTAGTGATTAAGAATTTTTGCCTTTAAATTCAGAAAACAAAAATCTTGATATTATATACATGATAAAATGTGATTTTATAAGGTTCCAAAACTTACTTATGTGCTCTGGAGAAAATCATTTTGCACAATGACTATATATGCAGAGGACTCCATATGTAGATTTCCAGTCAGAACTCACTAAACAAGGGAAGGATTGAAAGAATTGGTTATTATGTGGGTTGTTCTAGTTATCCAACATACCAAAGTCTATTCAATCTGTTTCCACTTCCCAAGGGATTAGCATTCTGAAATATTCAACTAGACTTTTTAATACATTTACAGCAGTACAGTTTGAACAATGAGACAAGGAGGAAATATGTTAAATTTCAGATGAATGTCAAAAAATGTCATTAAGAATTTTCTGTTCTCTCTTTTCCATCCAATGGCAGAAAGATTGTTTAGAACCTTGCAAGTGCTGCAAAGATTTCATGAAAGAGAAGAACATGTAAAACCTCTAAGCAGAGAAATCCCCCTGTCAATTGTGCTATAATTTGATTATTGTTTCTGTGCCACTGGAGTAAACTTCAGTAGGGCAGGGATAGATGAGATTTGGTTCACCATTATGTTGACATTTATCACTCCAAACACAATGCCTGGAACACGGTGCCATTTGGTAAACCTTGTGCGTGCATGCATGTAAAGCCACTTCAGTCCTGTCCAACTCTTGGCAGCCCTATGGACTATAGCCGGCCAGGCTCTTCTGTCCCTGAGATCCTCCAGGCAAGAATATTGGAGTGGGTTGTCATTTCCTCCTCCAGGGAATCTTCCTGACCCAAAGATTGAACCCGTGTGTCTTGTCTCCCGCATTGGCAAGTGGTTCTTTACCACTAGTGCCACCTGGGAAGCCTGGTAAACCTTGACTGAAAGCAGTTAATTAGCTTACTAACTAATTATTTGTAACTAATCAACAACTCATACTGGTGAGGGCTGCCTGGAAAATTCAGATGGGAAGTGAGTGTGGCTCTCTTGTTTGTTTGTATGAGGGTCATATTAGATCCCCCTAAAGAAGTAAGGCCTTAAGTCTTAAACTTGGACAATTGGAGCTGTAAAGATAGAAAATATCTAACCCTAACATTAACTCCAATACTTTGGCCACCTCATGCGAAGAGTTGACATGTTGGAAAAGACCCTGATGCTGGGAGGGATTGGGGGCAGGAGGAGGAGGGGACGACAGAGGATGAGAGGGCTGGATGCCATCACCAACTCGATGGGCATGAGCTTGAGTAAACTCTGGGAGTTTGTGATGGACAGGGAGGCCTGGCGTGCTGTGATTCTTGGGATCGCAAAGAGTCGGGCACGACTGAGCTGACTGAACTGAACTGAACTGAACATAGTTCAGTTGGTCAAGAATCCACCTGCAATGCAGGAGACCCCGATTCGATTCCCAGGTTGGGAAGATCCTCTGGAGAAGAGATAGGCTACCCACTCTAGTATTCTTGGGCTTCCCTTGTGGCTCAGCTGGTAAAGAATCTGCCTGCAATGAGGGATATCTGGGTTCAATCCCTGGGTTTGGAAGATCCCCCGGAGAATGGAAAGGCTACCCACTCCAGTATTCTAGCCTGGAGAATTCCATGGACTATATAGTCCACGAGGTTGCAGAGTTGGACAGGACTGAGGGACTTTCACTTTCACCCCTACCAAATGAGTTATTTATATGAGGTAGCTTGTGCTAGAATTTCCGAGATTGCATACTGTAAAGGCTCCCTCCTGAAGGATGCATTCAGATGCACTCAGAAAGAACGACTTGTCGTGGAGAGAAATACAAGTTATGTATCTTGACAACAGCCCAGACAATTGTATCAGTGAACAGGGCGATAATGCACTTTCTGAATTACTTTGAAGAATATTCAGCAGCATTTTCAGTCCCCTATGTTTTGCGTTATTTGGAGAAGGAGAATGTCCATGGGATGAGGAAAGGATGAACTGGAGTTCAAATAACCTAACTGGTATGAACATATCATAAAATTCCCACTTATGACCTCTTTCCTTCTTGAGCATAATATCCTGGGAAACTTTTTATCACGTTATACTGTAGAACAGTTCCATATTCAATTTTCATGTTTATTTTTGGCTTCTTTCAACTGTTCAGATGAAAAGAAGAAGAGGAAAGAGGTGTTTCAAAAAAGTATTTTATTCACCTAAGAACTATGACACAAATTTGCATCTTGTTTCATTAATTTAGAGATATCTCTTATTCACTGGTTTTTATGAAGTTGGAGGAATGCATAATGGGTTAAACTGGAAAGCATATTTTATTTTCAGCTTTTATTTCAGTTCTTAAATCTAAGCTCTAAATGAACATTATGCATACTATTAGAACTTAGTTTTAAATTTTTAGGAAGCTGATAATGTTTTTTTCTAATCAGTAGACATTGAAAAACATGTTGCATTTAAGTTTCTTGATTAAATACATTATTCAGGTAGTTAAGTCTTCACAAATGTTCACGAGCATACTAAATATTGGGTACTAAGCTTTCACATTGGAGTCAAGAATTCCCTTTCAAGTGACAAGACTTTAGCAAAGCTGGCATTTTAAGAAATTAGATATTTGTAATTAATTGCCTTTGAAAACAATTTTGTTCAAAGTTTCATTTATTATTTTTATTATTATGAAAAGTAAGATTTTAGTTTTGATTTCCCTTTTTTCTCACCGCTCACCAGATTTTACTTTTAAAGCAACATTACATACAACAAAGCAATTCCTCAAAAACCAAGTCATGTATTTGCTAGGACTCAAATATTCCAAGCTCTAAAACATTTTCTTTAAAAAGTACTTGCTGTACATCATATGCACACTGCTACATTAAAAATAGATAGCCAACAAGGATTACTGTGAAGCTCAGGGAAGTCTGCCCAAGATTCTGTAATAACCTAAATGGGAAAGAATATGAAAAATACATACATGTAAGTGTATAACTGAATCATTTTGTTGTACACCTGAAACTAATACAACATTGTTAATCAACTATATTCAATATAAAATAAAAAATCTTAAAAAATGCACAACTAAAAAATACCTCCAGAAAATATTAAAATATTGCAGTTCATATCTAGATTATCTTTATAAATTAAAATAGATAATGTAAAGCTTTAATTTAGTTTCAAAAGTATGCATGAATATGTGTGTTTGTTTTTTCTGTTATATCCCTGGAGAAGAAAAGAACAGTACACATATACATGTACACAAAAGATGATGAAAAATCTTTGTTGGAAAAGTAAAGGCAGTATCAATTTTATCATGAAAAGTTTGAAGTGGAGTAATGGAGGTAAACTTTTCGATTTAAAAACCAAGCTGTACTACTTTCAAGAAAGATGATCTTGATCAAGTAAACTAAATGCTGAATCTTGATTTCTGCATTAGAAAATAGACATAATTTTTAAACATAGGGTGTAATGAGGTTTAAATTAAATAATCTATGTAGTAAGTAGGCAATAAATAGAAACTATAATTGTTAGTTTTTAAAGTATAATTACTAGAATTAATGAGAATGTGACAGTGATTTGTGATGTTAATGAAGATTATAGATCATAATAATTTAGAATTTATCCAATTAGTTAAGTTTTTCAAGAGGCCCAGTCCTATGGCATTTGAAAAATCTAAAAGGAACCAATTTTACCAACATCTTATAAACATGCAAAAGCTTATTAGTAGTTCCATTTGTAAATTACAGAGGCTTTCAGGTATTTTACAAGCATAAATATGTTTTAAAAAGTTTTTAATTAGTGAAGAATATTTGTGCTCATCACAGTCTCCTTGATTTTTATTATCTTTGAGCTTTTTGCATGACATGTTCAATTTTGAATAAGGGGTTACTTCCCTTTTAAGTTTATATTACTCTCTGAGGTATGGTTACTAGATATATGAGAAGACCTGAAAATTAGTGGAGCTTTTCAAAATTGAATTAGTTAAGTTTTTTCCTACTAGAATTAAATTAGAAAAGTTTCCCATTACAAGTCTTTTCAAGAAAAAAATGATTTGTTTCAAATGCAAAAGTTCAATGTGCTTTCAGGAATTCTATAGTATCTAATAGTTTACAAATGCTGTTCACAGCTGTGCAACATTGTAGTCACTGCTTACAAGTGGCTATTAAGGAATCAAAATATGTGATGAAGGAACTTAATTTTTAATTAATTAATCTTAATGAATTTAAATTTAAATAGACACATGTTCCTGGCAGCATCCGTAAGGAAACTTACATATTGTAAATTCCACATGATATACTGGAAATGTAGTTTCAAGTAAAGTATTATTATAAGTAAAAAAATAAAACAATCTACTTTTTATTCTTTTTTTTTTAATTTTTTTTTTTATTAGTTGGAGGCTAATTACTTCACAACATTTCAGTGGGTTTTGTCATACATTGATATGAATCAGCCATAGATTTACACGTATTCCCCATCCCGATCCCCCCTCCCACCTCCCTCTCCACCCGATTCCTCTGGGTCTTCCCAGTGCACCAGGCCCGAGCACTTGTCTCATGCATCCCACCTGGGCTGGTGATCTGTTTCACCATAGATAGTATACATGCTGTTCTTTTGAAATATCCCACCCTCACATTCTCCCACAGAGTTCAAAAGTCTGTTCTGTATTTCTTTGTCTCTTTTTCTGTTTTGCATATAGGGTTATCATTACCATCTTTCTAAATTCCATATATATGTGTTAGTATGCTGTAATGTTCTTTATCTTTCTGGCTTACTTCACTCTGTATAAGGGGCTCCAGTTCATCCATCTCATTAGGACTGGTTCAAATGAATTCTTTTTAACGGCTGAGTAATATTCCATGGTGTATATGTACCACAGCTTCTTATCCATTCATCTGCTGATGGGCATCTAGGTTGCTTCCATGTCCTGGCTATTATAAACAGTGCTGCGATGAACATTGGGGTGCATGTGTCTCTTTCAGATCTGGTTTCCTCAGTGTGTATGCCCAGAAGTGGGATTGCTGGGTCATATGGCAGTCCTATTTCCAGTTTTTTAAGAAATCTCCACACTGTTCTCCATAGTGGCTGTACTAGTTTGCATTCCCACCAACAGTGTAAGAGGATTCCCTTTTCTCCACACCCTCTCCAGCATTTATTGCTTGTAGACTTTTGGATAGCAGCCATCCTGACTGGCGTGTAATGGTACCTCATTGTGGTTTTGATTTGCATTTCTCTAATAATGAGTGATGTTGAGCATCTTTTCATGTGTTTGTTAGCCATCTGTATGTCTTCTTTGGAGAAATGTCTGTTTAGATCTTTGGCCCATTTTTTGATTGGGTCATTTATTTTTCTGGAATTGAGAAAGCAGGAGTCGCAATACTCATCAGATAAAATAGACTTTCAAATAAAGGATGTGAAAAGAGACAAAGAAGGACGCTACATAATGATCAAAGGATCAATCCAAGAAGAAGATATAACAATTATAAATATATATGCACCCAACATAGGAGCACCGCAATATGTACAGCAAACACTAACAAGTATGAAAGAGGAAATTAAGAGTAACACAATAATAGTGGGAGACTTTTATACCCCACTCACAACTATGGATAGATCAACTAAACAGAAAATTAACAAGGAAACACAAACCTTAAATGACACAATTTACCAGCTAGACCTAATTGATATCTATAGGACATTTCACCCCAAAACAATCAACTTCACCTTTTTCTCAAGTGCACATGGAACCTTCTCCAGAATAGATCACATCCTGGGCCATAAATCTGGTCTTGGAAAATTCAAAAAAATTGAAATCATTCCAGTAATCTTTTCTGACCACAGTGCAGTAAGATTAGATCTCAATTGCAGGAAAAAAATTGTTAAAAATTCAAACATATGGAGGCTAAATAACACGCTTCTGAATAACCAACAAATCATAGAAGAAATCAAAAAAGAAATCAAAATATGTATAGAAATGAATGAAAATGAAAACACAAGAACCCAAAACCTATGGGACACTGTAAAAGCAGTGCTAAGGGGAAGGTTCATAGCATTACAGGCTTACATCAAGAAACAAGAAAAAAACCAAATAAATAACCTAACTCTACACCTAAAGCAACTAGAGAAGGAAGAAATGAAGAACCCCAGGGTTAGCAGAAGGAAAGAAATCTTAAAAATCAGGGCAGAAATAAATGCAAAAGAAACTAAAGAGACCATAGCAAAAATCAACAAAGCTAAAAGCTGGTTTTTTGAAAAAATAAACAAAATTGACAAACCATTAGCAAGACTCATTAAGAAACAAAGGGAGAAGAACCAAATTAACAAAATTAGAAATGAAAATGGAGAGATCACAACAGACAACACTGAAATACAAAGGATCATAAGAGACTACTACCAGCAGCTCTATGCCAATAAAATGGACAACTTGGATGAAATGGACAAATTTTTAGAAAAGTATAACTTCCAAAACTGAACCAGGAAGAAATAGAAGATCTTAACAGACCCATCACAAGCAAGGAAATCGAAACTGTAATCAAAAATCTTCCAGCAAATAAAAGCCCAGGACCAGATGGCTTCACAGCTGAATTCTACCAAAAATTTAGAGAAGAGCTAACACCTATCTTACTCAAACTCTTCCAGAAAATTTTTATTCTTTATAAATATTTTAAAAATAATTAGAACAACTATTTCTACAAGGTGCTCTCTCTCCCTCTTTCTTATCTTTCTTTCTGTATATATATTGTTTTGTCTATATATTATACAACATCTTTCTCCTGGTGGTGGTGGTTTAGTTGTTAGCTCATGTCCAAACCCATCAGTCTCTTCTGTCCATGGGATTTCACAAGCAAGAATACCAGAATGGGTTGCCATTTCCTTTTCCAGGGGATCTTCTGGCCCAGGAATTGAACCTGTGTCTCCTCACAGTAGGTGGGTTCTTTACCGCTGGCCACTAGGAAAGGCCCATCTTTCTCTTAGTGGAAAACGTTTGTGTTTTAGTCATGACCAAGACAACTAAACTTTCATACCTACACGCTATTAGAATGTTTCCTGGAGGTTCATCTCACTTTGCTTCCCCATCCTTAAGACTCTCAAAAGCAGTCTTTGAGATAATTGCAGAATTTGGTCTTGTTCCAGCAGGAAACAGCACTACATCTTTGGAAAGGGGGAGGCACAACTATCTCTGTACCCAGACTCGTGACTATAAAGGATCACGCCATATGACCAGAGGCTGGAGAGCGGGGACACTAAGCATGCAGCACAGTATAGTTTCTTCTTCACATCCAAATTATTAGGTCACTTCTCATTCTTAGCTTGTACTAGAAGTCCTTAGTTATTTTAACACATACAGATGAATGTGGTAGTCTGCAATTTAGACTTGCAGAAGTCATTCCACACATTAATATCAAAAAGATAAAAATTGCAAGTGTGTGTGTGTGTATTCATGTGTGTGTCTAATAGAAAGTGATAAAATTCCTAAGTTAGATGACCTGCGACAGACGGTTCTATAAGGAAAGGGAATAACAATATAAGTGAGGATCACTGAAACATTTATGAAGGTTTGTAGTTTATTCACTAAATCACATCAAACTCTTTGCAAGCCCTAGACTGTAGCCTGCCAGGCTCCTCTGTCCATGCGATTTCCCAGGCATGAATACTAGAGTGGATTGCCATTTTCTTCTCCATGGGATCTTCTGGACCCAGGGATCAAAACTGCATCTCTTGCATGGGTGGAAAGTTTCTTTGCCACTAAGCCACCAGGGAACCTCTTATGAAGGTTATGCTGCTGCTTCTGCTGCTAAGTCACTTCAGTCGTGTCTGACTCTATGTGTCCCCATAGATGACAGCCCACCAGGCTCCGCCGTCCCTGGGATTCTCCAGGCAAGAATAGTGCAGTGGGTTGCCATTTCCTTCTCCAATGCATGAAAGTGAAAAGGGAAAGTGAAGTCACTCAGTCGTGTCCAACTCTTAGGGACCCCTTGGACTGCAGCCTACCAGGCTCCTCCATCCATGGGATTTTCCAGGCAAGAGTACTGGAGTGGGTTGCCATTGCCTTCTCCTTATGAAGGTTATAAATTATATAAAATGTTAAGAAAAATGTTCTGAGGGGTATGAGGTCATAGCCCACTTGGGAAGGGTACACGTCACTGAGAGCTTTGAATCTTATAAGGAATTTCAATTTATTCTAATGACAAGAGAAAGCATTTGCTGTGTATTTAAATTTTCAGTAGTGTGATGGTATAGCTATTGTCTGGAAAAACAACTGTGAGAGCAATATGCAAGATTATGGATGGAGAAAAGAGACAGAAAATAAGGAGAAAAGTTAGAAAATCTAGAAATCTAGTTCATTTCAATGGAGACATAGAAGAGAGAAAAATATAAATGGTACATTGAAAGCACACATATATTTCAAAGTTCTTACCCCTGTTACTGAACATATGGTAGGAAATTTAACACAGAAAAATTTTGATAAGGGAGAGATTGTGATGACCAAAAAGGCTCTCACCCAACTCTTTGGCAGGATGTCAGTGTCCTGAAAGTGTTAGTCACTCAGTTGTGCACCACTCTATATGACCCCACCAACTGTAGCCCACCAGGCTCCTCTGTCCACGAAGTTCTCCAGGCAAGAATACTGGAGTGGATTGCCATTCCCTCCTTCAGGGGATCTTCCCAACCCAGGGATTGCCACAGGGCATTCTGCATTGAAGGCAGATTATTTATCATCTGATCACCGTCCTAGTAACTTAAAAACACACTCAGGAAAATGGAAAGATTTTGCAATGACAGATTTAGTTTCTCTATTTAGAAATGGAGGCTCAAAATAAAAATTTTAAAAGAAATGTTGAAAATTAAGGAATTAGATATGGTAGACACAGTGCCTGAAGAATTATAAATGGAGGTTCATAACATTGTATAGGAAATGGTAACCAAACCATTCCCAAGAAAAAGAAATGCAGGAAGGCAAAGTGGTTGCCTGAGGAGCCCTTACAAACAGCTGAGAAAAGAAGTGAAAGGCAAAGGAGAAAGGGAATGATATATTAAGCCTTTGATTGTGTGGATCACAACAAACTGTGGAAAATTCTTAGAGATGGGAATACCAGATGATCTGACTTGCCACCTGTATGCAGGTTAAGAAGCAACAGTTAGAACTGGACATGGACCAATGGACTGGTTCAAAATTAGGAATGGAAGCTATATATTGTCACCCTGCTTATTTAACTTCTATGCAGAGTACATCATGCAAAATGCCCTTTGGATGAATACCAAGCAGGAATCAAGATTGCCAGGAGAAATATCAACAACCACACAACTAAAAGGAGGAGCTAAAGAACCTCTTAATAAAGGTGAAAGAGGAGAGTGAAAAAACTGGCTTACCAACTATAGCCCACCAGGCTCCTCTGTCCACGAAGTTCTCCAGGCAAGAATACTGGAGTGGATTGCCATTCCCTCATTCATAAAACTAACATCATGACATCTGGTCCCTTCATTTCATAGCAAATTATGGAGAAAAAGTGTGATCGGTGACAGATTTTCTTTTCTTGGGTTCCATAATCACTGCGGACAATGAAACCACAAAATTCAAAGATGCTTGCTTCTTGGAAGGAAAGTTTTGACAAAACTGAACAGAACATTTAGAAGCAGAGACATCACAATGCCAACAAAAGTAGAGTGATGTATGGTTTTTTCAGTAATCATGTATGGATGTGAATGTTGGTCCATAAAGAAGGCTGAGAGCCAAAGAGTTGATGCTTTCAAACTTTGTTGCTGGAAAATAATCTTCAGAGTCTCTTGGGCTACAAGAAGATCACACGAGTCAATCCTAAAGGAAATCAACCATGAATATTCATTGGAAGGACTGTTGCTGAGGCTGAAGCTCCCATTGTTAACCAGGTGATGTGAAGAGCTGACTCATTGGAAAAGACCCTGATACTGGGAAAGATGGAGGGTAGGAGAAGGAGGGGACAACAGAGGATGAAATAATCCAATGGCATCACCAACTCAATGGAGATGAGTTTGAACTCTGAGAGATAGTGAAGTACAGGGAAGCCTGATGTGCTGCAGTCCATGGAGTCACAGAGTTGGACATGACATAGTGACTAAACAACGACAACCCCAAAAAGCTATTCTATTTTTTTATATCATTCTTTGTGGGTTGAAATTTATGCCTTCATTATTAAATATAAGCATTTGTGAGACTTTTTATCAAACCTATTCTTTAATATCTCTCAATAATTATTAAAAAAAAAGTGAATATGACTATTAAGAACTTGGTTCTGGTTTCCACTTTTTTCCTCTATTTCATTAATATCTGCTTCTTCTTCTCTGTTTTTTATGATTTTCAGTTCAGAGACGAATTCATTGTGTGGAAATAAATTATTTGAAAGGTTTGATTCCATATTTCAGCCTTATTTAAAATGACGTGGAATTCAGGGCCATTAAGTTTCAACTAGAATTAAGTGAGAAAATCTTGAGAAAGGAAATTAAATAAAGCTGTTGAGGACTTTTGAACTGCAAGAACATGATATTACTTTGTTTAGAGAAAGATAATAATCAAGATTGGTGAATAATTAGATGTCTGTTTTCAGAAAATTTAAGTTAGAGCTATAATTATGCTGAAAGTTGTTATCATAACGTGGAAGTTTGTTCTAAGGCTGTTTAGTAAAAAAGACAGTTCTCTTTTTGAAATATTCATCCTTTTTTTACAGGACTGAAAAGTGTTTATCATATGAAATTACATTTGATAAGATGTTTTGTTATAATATTTGTGTTCAGTTAAATTTGAAACTATATTTGTCAAAGGAAATTGTACGTGAAAATACATCATTCTTGGGATGCTCACTAATTTTCACTTGACTCATGTTATTATCATAAAAACAACCAGCTCAAAACCCTGCATATATATGCCTGAAGTTTAAGGGAGGGAGAATTATTTGACTATCTATGTAAGTTTTGTGAATAAAATTAGATATTACAAACATTATCAAATCAAAGCATAATGTAGATAATCCATTTTTTCTTTAACAATTTTGTGGAAAAGACATATCTAAATTACTCATTAAAATGCTTTGAAATAGCAAGGGTATATAATTTCTGTCATATTATGTACTGTCATATTTAATTATTAGAATGGCATGCTCATGCAACAGACAGCTATTAAAAGATTATTTTCTGGTAAAGATTTATGAAAAAAACTATTAAATATCTCATCTCTCTTAGCAAAAATCAAATCTGCCATTTTTTCAAAATATCTTTATTTTGAGTATTTCTCAATCCCCTTCCAACTGCTGCTCTAATTATAAAATAGCACCATCTCTCTCTGTTTTATTTTGTATGTATTAGGCTTTTAACTTGTTTCCTGCTTTTACTTATTCTTCCCCTTCATTTATTTTCCACACAGGAAGGCAAGCGGTCTTTTAAAAATCCTGCTCAAAATCCTCCAATAGCTTGACTTATAGTGAAAACAAAATGCTTCTCATGACCCGAAGACTATTTATATTCCACTACCCTCTTCTCTCCTCCACCCCACACTCCCACCCACACATGTGCATGCACTCACACACACACACACACACACACACACAGATGCATTTGTTTTTCTTTTCTAATTTTAAGTCCTCCAAGGATATTCCTGTTCTGGAGTCCCATGCTTGTTGTCCTATCTGCCTAGAAAAATTTTCCCATGGATACTCACATGTGAGGATGCCTCACTTCATCTTTCTGTCTACTCATTTTCTGTAATCAGTTCAAAAAAGTTACCAACTGTTGTATTTTTTATAATTGTTTACAGTAATTTTATTTTTATAACATTTCTCATTATATAAAATTAAATAATAATATCACATTTTTTTTTTTGGTTTATATTTGGCTCCTTCCAGTAGAATATAAGGTTCATTGTAGCAGAGATTCTGCTTGCCTATGAATCACCACTGCCTAAAACAGTTCTTGTCACAAAATAGTAAATGCATAATCTGTGCTGAATTCATAAATGAATGAATTATGTCCAAGCTATACATAAAACACTCCTATCGGCCACAATTGTTGCCAATTATTTTAGAAAAATATTTTAAAGTTTTTCTTAGGGAGGTTTCCTTATGAATCATTTCTTTTAATACTTCACTAGAACAAAAGGCAAGTGACTAAATGACAAAACCCACTACAATATTGTAAAGTAATTAGCCTCCAACTAACAAAAATAAATGAAAAATAAAAGCTGGTAGGGAACATATTATTCGTTGTAGAATATAATATTTTTCAATATGGAAATTAGTTTTGTCAATAATTAAAGAGTGAGCCATATATGTATGTTTGTGTATATGTATATACTGTATATGTATATCCATGTACATATATGTATGTATATATATACACACACACATATATACACATAAAATACATATATGTATATTTGAACTTTTGTAAAATAGTCATTTGTAGCTAAAAAGCTGGTCAGAATTTGTTTCATTTATGTAATATCTAAGGAAAGTTAAATCTTTAGATATATCTAAACATAGGAGTATTAAAATTGCATACAATTCTGTGTGAGATTTTCCAGAATTAAAATGTATACTGTCTTATTCCTAGGAACTATTATTTATTATGTGTGGAAAAGTATGTAAGCTGTGCTTTTTTTTTTTTTTGACATTTTAAAATTTCTGGTCTCACTGAGGCATTTCCATGACTAAGCCTTTGAATAGGAGATTGAAATTCAGATGACCAGAAGGAGCTATATCCCCAATTTGTATTCATGGGCTCTGAGGCCTTAATTTTCAAATGGAAAGCAGACTGGTTGAACTAAAAGACCTATATGCCTGTTTTTATTTTTTATTATTTTTTTATTTTTTTTATAAAAATAAAATTTTTTTATTTATTAGTTGGAGGTTAAGTACTTTACAATATTGCAGTGGTTTTTGCCATACATTGACATGAATCAGCCATGGATTTACATGTGTTCCCCATCCTGAACCCCCCTCTCACCTCCCTCTCCATCCCATCTCTCTTGGTCTTCCCAGTGCACCAGCCCTGAGCACTTGTCTCATGCATCCAACCTGGGCTGGTGATCTGTTTCACCCTTGATAGTATACTTGTTTCAATGCTGTTCTCTCTGAACATCCCACCCTTGCCTTCTCCCACAGAGTCTAAAAGTCTGTTCTGTACATTTGTGTCTCTTTTTCTCTTTTGCATATACTGTTATCATTACCATATTTTAAAATTCCATATACTATATTAAAATTTCATATATATGTGTTATTATACTGTATTGGTCTTTATCTTTCTGGCTTACTTCACTCTGTATAATGGGCTACAGTTTCATCCATCTCATTAGAACTGATTCAAATGAATTCTTTTTAATGGCTGAGTAATATTCCATGGTGTATATGTACCACAGCTTCCTTATCCATTCGTCTGCTGATGGGCATCTAGGTTGCTTCCATGTCCTGGCTATTATAAACAGTGCTGTGATGAACATTGGGGTGCACGTGTCTCTTTCAGATCTGGTTTCCTCGGTGTGTATGCCCAGAAGTGGGATTGCTGGGTCATATGTCAGTTCTATTTCCAGTTTTTTAAGAAATCTCCACACTGTTCTCCACAGTGGCTGTACTAGTTTGCATTCCCACCAACAGTGTAAGAGGGTTCCCTTTTCTCCACAGCCTCTCCAGCATTTATTGCTTGTAGACTTTTGGATAGCAGCCATTCTGACTGGCGTGTATTGGTACCTCATTGTGGTTTTGATTTGCATTTCTCTGATAATGAGTGATGTTGAGCATCTTATTCATGTGTTTGTTAGCCATCTGTATGTCTTCTTTGGAGAAATGTCTGTTTAGATCTTTGGCCCATTTTTTGACTGGGTCATTTATTTCTCTGGAATTGAGCTGCACGAGTTGCTTGTATATTCTTGAGATTAGTCCTTTGTCTGTTGCTTTGGTTGCTATTATTTTCTCCCATTCTGAAGGCTATCTTTTCACCTTGCTTATAGTTTCCTTTGTTGTGCAAAATCTTTTAAGTTTCGTTAGGTCCCATTTGTTTATTTTTGCTTTTATGTCCAATATTCAGGGAGGTGGGTCATAGAGGATCCTGCTGTGATTTATGTCAGAGAGTGTTTTGCCTATGTTCTCCTCTAGGAGTTTTATAGTTTCTGGTCTTACATTTAAATCTTTAATCCATTTTGAGTTTATTTTTGTGTATGGTGTTAGAAAGTGTTCTAGTTTCATTCTTTTACAAGTGGTTGACCAGTTTTCCCAGCACCACTTGTTAAAGAGGTTGTCTTTTTTCCATTGTATATTCTTGCCTCCTTTGTCGAAGATAAGGTGTCCGTAGGTACATGGATTTATCTCTGGGCTTTCTATTCTGTTCCATTGATCTATATTTCTGTCTTTGTGCCAGTACCATACTGTCTTGATGACTGTAGCTTTGTAGTAGAGCCTGAAGTCAGGCAGGTTGATTCCTCCAGTTCCATTCTTCTTTCTCAAGATTCCTTTGGTTATCCGAGGTTTTTTGTATTTCCATACAAATTGTGAAATTATTTGCTCTAGTTCTGTGAAAAATACCATTGGTAGCCTGATAGGGATTGCATTGAATCTATAGATTGCTTTGGGTAGTATACTCATTTTCACAATATCGATTCTTGCAAACATGAACACTATATATTTCTCCATCTATTTGTGTCCTCTTAGAATTCTTTCATCAGTGTTTTATAGTTTTCTATGTATAGGTCTTTTGTTTCTTTAGGTAGATATACTCCTCAGTATTTTATTCTTTTTGTTGCAATGGTGAATGGTATTGTTTCTGTAATTTCTCTTTCTGTTTTCTCATTGTTAGTGTATAGGAATGCAAGGGATTTCTGTGTGTTAATTTTATATCCTGTCTTTACTATATTCATTGATTAGCTCTAGTAATTTTCTGGTAGAGTCTTTAGGGTTTTCTATGTAGAGGATCATGTCATCTGCAAACAGCGAGAGTTTCACTTCCTCTTTTCCAATCTGGATTCCTTTTATTTCTTTTTCTGCTCTGATTGCTGTGGCCAAAAAGTTCCAAAACTATGTTGAATCGTAGTGGTGACAGTCGGCACCCTTGTCTTGTTCCTGACTTTAGGGGAAATGCTTTCAGTTTTTCACCATTGAGGATAATGTTTGCTGTGGGTTTGTCATATATAGCTTTTATTATGTTGAGGTATGTTCCTTCTATGCCTGCTTTCTGGAGAGTTTTAATCATAAATGGATGTTGAATTTTGTCAAAGGCTTTCTCTGCATCTATTGAGATAATCATGTGGTTTTTATCTTTCAATTTGTTAATGTGGTGTATTACTTTGATTGATTTGCAAATATTAAAGAATCCTTGCATTCCTGGGATAAAGCCCACTTGATCATGATGTATGATCTTTTTAATATGTTGTTGGATTCTGTTTGCTAGAATTTTGGTAAGTATTTTTGCATCTATGTTCATCAGTGATATTGACCTGTAGTTTCCTTTTTTTGTGGCATCTTTGTCTGGTTTTGGAATTAGGTGGATGGTGGCCTCATAGAATGAGTTTGGAAGTTTACCTTCTGCAATTTTCTGGAAGAGTTTGCATAAGATAGGTGTTAACTCTTCTCTAAATTTTTGGTAGAATTCAGCTGTGAAGCCATCTGGTCCTGGGCTTTTGTTTGCTGTGAGATTTATGATTACAGTTTTGATTTCAGTACTTGTGATGGGTCTGTTAAGATCTTCTATTTCTTCCTGGTTCAGTTTTGGAAAGTTATAATTTTCTAGAAATTTGTCCATTTCTTCTAAGTTGTCCATTTTATTGGCATAGAGCTGTTGGTAGTAGTCTCTTATGATCCCTTGTATTTCAGTGTTGTCTGTTGTGATCTCTCCATTTTCATTTCTAATTTTGTTCATTTGGTTCTTCTCCCTTTGTTTCTTAATGAGTCTTGCTAATGGTTTGTGAATTTTGTTTATCTTTTCAAAAAACCAGCTTTTAGCTTTGTTCATTTTTGTTATGGTCCCTTTTGTTTCTTTTGCATTTATTTCTGCCCTGATTTTTAAGATTTCTTTCCTTCTGCTAACCCTGGGGTTCTTCATTTCTTCCTTCTCTAGTTGCTTTAGGTGTAGAGCTAGGTTATTTATTTGGCTTTTTTCTTGTTTCTTGAAGTAAGCCTGTAATGCTATGAACTTAACACTGCTTTTACAGTGTCCCATAGGTTTTGGGTTGTTGTGTTTTCATTTTCATTCGTTTCTATGCATATTTTGATTTCTTTTTTGATTTCTTCTATGATTTGTTGGTTATTCAGAAGCATGTTATTTAACCTCCATATGCTGGAATTTTTAATACTTTTTCTCCTGCAGTTGAGACCTAGTCTTACTGCACTGTGGTCAGAAAAGATGACTGGAATGACTTCAATTTTTTTGAATTTACCAAGGCTAGATTTATGGCCAAGGATGTGGTCTATTCTGGAGAAGGTTCCATGTGCACTTGAGAAAAAGGTGAAGTTGATTGTTTTGGGGTGAAATGTCCTATAGATATCAATTAGGTCTAGCTGGTCCATTGTGTCATTTAAAGTTTGTGTTTCCTTGTTAATTTTCTGTTTAGTTGATCTATCCATAGTTGTGAGTGGGGTATTAAAGTCTCCCAGTATTATTGTGTTATTGTTAATTTCCCCTTTCATACTTGTTATCATTTGCCTTACATATTGTGGTGCTCCTATGTTGGGTGCATATATATTTATAATTGTTATATCTTCTTCTGGATTGATCCTTTGATCATTATGTAGTGTCCTTGTCTCTTTTCACATCCTTTATTTGAAAGTCTATTTTATCTGATATGAGTATTGTGACTCCTGCTTTCTTTTGGTCTCTGTTTGCGTGAAATATTTTTTTCCAGCCGTTCACTTTCAGTCTGTATGTGTCCCTTGTTTTGAAGTGGGTCTCTTGTAGACAGCACATATAAGGATCTTGTTTTTGTATCCATTCAGCCAGTCTTTGTCTTTTGGTTGGGGCATTCAACCCATTTACCCTTAAGGTAATTATTGATAGGTATGGTCCCGTTGTCATTTACTTTGTTGTTTTGGGCTCGCGTTTATACAACCTTTCTGTGTTTCCTGTCTAGAGAAGATCCTTTAGCATTTGTTGAAGAGCTGGTTTGGTGGTGCTGAATTCTCTCAGCTTTTGCTTGTCTGTAAAGCTTTTGAATTCTCCTTCATATCTGAATGAGATCCTTGCTGGGTACAGTAATCTAGGTTGTAGGTTATTCTCTTTCATTACTTGAAGTATGTCCTGCCATTCCCTTCTGGCCTGGAGGGTTTCTATTGATAGATCAGCTGTTATCCTTATGGGAATCCCTTTGTGTGTTATTTGTTGCTTCTCCCTTGCTGCTTTTAATATTTGTTCTTTGTGTTTGATCTTTGTTAATTTGAGTAATATGTGTCTTGGGGTGCTTTGCCTTGGGTTTATCCTGTTTGGGACTCTCTGAGTTTCTTGGACCTGTGTGACTATTTCCTTCCCCATTTTAGGGAAGTTTTCAGCTATTATCTCCTTGAGTATTTTCTCATGGCCTTTCTTTTTGTCTTCTTCTTCTGGGACTCCTATGATTCGAATGTTGGGGCATTTCACATTGTCCCAGAGGTTCCTGAGGTTGTCCTCATTTCTTTTGATTCTTTTTTCTTTTTTCCTCTCTGATTCATTTATTTCCACCATTTTATCTTCTACCTCACTTATCCTATCTTCTGTCCCTGTTATTATACTGTTGGTTCCCTCCAGAGTGTTTTTGATCTCATTTATTGCATTATTCATTTTTAATTGACTCTTTTTAATTTCTTCTAGGTCCTTATTAAACATTTCTTGCACCTTCTCAATCCTTGTCTCTAGGCTATTTATCTGTAACTCCATTTTGTTTTCAAGATTATGGATCATTTTTATTATCATATTCTAAATTCTTTTTCAGGTAGATTCCCTATCTCCTCCTCTTTTGTTTGGCTTGGTGGGCATTTTTCATGTTCCTTTACCTGTTTGGTATTTCTCTGCCTTTTCGTCTTGTTTAGATTGCTGTGTTTGGAGTGGCCTTTCTGTATTCTGGTGGTCTGTGGTTCCTTTTTATTGTGGAGGTTTCTCCCAGTGGGTGGGGTTGGACAATTGCCTTGTGAAGGTTTCCTGGTTAGGGAAGCTTGCATCGGTGTTCTGGTGCATGGAACTGGATTTCTTCTCTCTGGAGTGCAATGGAGTGTCCAGTAGTGAGTTTTGAGATGGGTCTATGTGTTTGGTGTGACTTTTGGCAGCCTGTGTGTTGACGCTCAGGGCTATGTTCCTGCATTGCTGGAGAATTTGCATGGTATGTCTTGCTCTAAAACTTATTGGCTCTTGGGTGGTGGTTGGTTTCAGTGTATGTATGGAGGATTTTGGATAATCTCTTGTTACTTAGTATTCCCTGTAGTCAAGAGTTCTCTGATGTTCTCAGGTTTTGGGCTTAAGTCTCCTGCCTCTGGCTTTCAGTCTTATTCTTCCAGTAGCCTCAAGGCTTCTCCAACTATATACCACTGATAGTAAAACTTCTAGGTTAATGGTGAAAAGATTCTCCACAGTGAGGGACACCCAGAGGTTCACAAAGTTACATGAAGAAGAGGAGAGGGAGGAAAGAGATAGAGATGAGCAGAGGAGAAAAAGGGGGACTCAAGAGAAGAAAGACAGATCTATGCAGTTCTCTGTTCCCTAAGTGTTCTCCATAGCCCATAACACCCACAGAGATTCACAGAATTGGATTGAGAAGAGAAGGGGGAGGGAGGAAATAGAGGTGATCTGGGGGAGAAAAAGGAGAGTCAAAATGGGGAAAGAGTAATCATCACACTCCTGAGTAAAAATGGGCACTGAATATTGGTTTCTTAAATGTCCAAAATTGATATCAAATACTGAAAAACAAAGATTAAAAATCTAGAGTAGAGGTTAGGCTCTTAAAAATACAGTATTAAAAACAAAGCACAAAAAAATTAAGAAATATATATGAAGTTTGCTTTAAAAATAGGGTCTTTTTTTTTGCTTTTTGCAAGGTTATAGTGAAATGAAAATTAAGGAGTAATAGAGGACTTTAAAAGAAAAAAAAAGAAAAAAATTTAATTAAAAAATAGTAAAAATATATGAGAATGAAAATGAAAATTAAGGAGTAATAGAGGAGCAATAGAGGACTTTAAAAGAAAATAAAAGAAAAAAAAAGGCAAAAAAAATTTTTTTTAATTAAAAGAACAGTAAAAATACATCTAGGAATTTCTCTCGAGCTGTTGCAGGCAGTGTGGGTTTGGTTTAGTTTCAGATAGCTCCATGTTCCAGCTTACACTTTTCGATATCTATAGGCCCCTTCCGGTGTAGTCGGTGTTAACTACAGGGATTTTAATCTGTTGCACCCGTCACTTCTGAAGCGGTTCCCTTTGTTTATTTCGCTTCTGTTTGCAGGTCTCTTCAGTGTCTAATTCCCGCCCTGACACAGGCAGGCGGAGGTGGTCTCTTGTTTAGGTTCGCTTGTTCAGTGGTGCTGTGGGGAGGGAGGGGCACCGCAGACAAATCTCACTGGCGTGTGTGGGGAGCACTCGCAGTGTTCCGGCCACACTGGGTTTGCCCCCGCTCGCGGCGTGTGCTTTCCCCGTCTACACTGCTCAGGCTCCAGGCTGCTTTCCAGGGAGCGGGCTGTGAGTTGGATGCGGTTCCAGTTTTCGGGTACTCCACAAAAGTGCAGACTCGGTTGGGCCTGCGTTTTGTGCCTTCCCCAGCCTGAGCGGCTCAGGCCGCCAGGAGCTTGACGGGCGCACTCTCCCCGGGTGCGGTGCGCCTTATCCCCTCTGTGGTTCCAGCCTCAGTTTCCACACGTGCCTGTTGGGTGCGCCTTGTGTCTGTTCTGGGGAGCTGGTCTCTAGCCGCAACCCTCCGGGCAGATGTCAACTGTCCAGAATCTCAGGAAGTCTTTGGTTAGAAACTGGAGGCCTGTTTGCAGTTTGGTAGGGGATGCCATCTCTGGGGCCAAGTTTGCCCCTTTCCCCTCCCTCCTGCTTCATTCCTCAGGTGGGGGATGGGCCAGTCCACCGCCAGCTAGCTCTTCTCTGGAATTGCTCAGTCCTTCCTTTTGTTCCTAAGGAATGTCACCCGCTCCTCTCCGTTTTCAGCCCCCAGTTGCTGGTGGCGGATGCGGGCGTCTGGGGTACTTTTCTGCTGGGAGTTGCCTTTAGGCATGTAATCTGTGGGTTTTATTTATTTTTCCTCCCAGTTAGGTTGCCCTCCAAGATTCAAAAACTTCCCCCAGACCTTCTAGTGAGAGGGTTTCCTGGTGTTTGGAAACTTCCTCTATTACGACTCCCTTCCCAGGACGGATCTCCGTTCCTAGCTCTTTTGTCTCTCTTTTTATCGTTTATATTTTGTCCTACCTCCTTTCAAAGACAATGGGCTGCTTGTCTGGGTGCCTGATGTCCTCTGCTAGTGATCAGAAGTTTTATTGTGCAGTTTGCTCAGCGTTCAAATGTTCTCTCGATGAATTTGTAGGGGAGAAAGTGGTCTCCCGGTCCTATTCCTCCACCATCTTAGCTCCTCCTCGCTGCCTGTTTTTAAAATAAAGATTCTCTAGCCTTACTGAGTCAGAATCTGCACCCTAACAATGCAGACAGGTGACTCCAGTGCACTTATATTTAGGGATGCAGCACTTTAGGTGATTTTGATTGTCAGCCAGATGTAGAACACATGGAATTCTAGAAGCTTCACAGTGAAGTATTAGGGACTGTAGGTAAAGGACCAAATGGCTGAAAGTGATCTTTCACAGAAATAGTTCTGAAATTCAACCATTGATTTCTGTCCCTTTTAAGTTACAAGACCTCCCTACTCTGTCTCATTCCAAAGATTCCAAAGGATTTATCAAAGCATAGCATGTAAAGCTGCTAAACCATGAATTGCTGTTCAGCATCAGCATTTCTGAAGTGAACGATCTCAGCAGATAGGGTCAGTTGATTTCTGTTTCTCAGAATTCTTATTATATCTTTTTGTGAGAATTTAACTAACTTAATCCTGAAAGATGACGCTGTGAAAGTGCTGCACTCAACATGCCAACAAATTTGGAAAACTCAGCAGTGGCCACAGGACTGGAAAAGGTCAGTTTTCACTCCAATCCCAAAGAAAGGCAATCCCAAAGAATGCTCAAACTACCACACAGTTGCACTCATCTCACACGCTAGTAAAGTAATGCTCAAAATTCTCCGAGCCGGGCTTCAGAAATACATGAACTGTGAACTTCCAGATGTTCAAGCTCGTTTTAGAAAAGGTAGAGGAACCAGAGATCAAATTGCCAGCATCAGCTGGATCATTGAAAAACAGAGTTCCAGAAAAAACATCTATTTCTGCTTTATTGACTATGCAAAATCCTTTGACTGTGTGGACCACAATAAACTGTGGAAAATTCTGAAAGAGATGGGAATCCCAGACCACCTGACCTGCCTCTTGAGAAACCTGTATGCAGGTCAGGAAGCAACAGTTAGAACTGGACATGGAAAGACAGACTGGTTCCAAATAGGAAAAGGAGTATGTCAAGGCTGTATATTGTCACCCTGCTTATTTAACTTATATGCAGAGAACATCATGAGAAATGCTGGGCTGGATGAAGCACAAGCTGGAATCAAGATTGCTGGGAGAAATAGCAATAACCTCAGATATGCAGATGACACCACCTTTATGGCAGAAAGTGAAGAAGAACTAAAGAGCCTGTTGATGAAAGTGAAAGAGGAGAGTGAAAAAGTTGGCTTAAACCTCAACATTCAGAAAACTAAGATCATGGCATCTGGTCCTGTCACTTCATGGCAAATAGATGGGGAAACAGTGGAAACAGTGGCTGACTTTATTTTGGGGGCTCCAAAATCACTGCAGATGGTGACTGCAGCCATGAAATTAAAAAACACTTACTCCTAGGAAGAAAGGTTATAACCATCCTAGACAGCATATTGAAAAGCAGAGACATTACTTTGCCAACAAAGGTCCATCTAGTCAAGGCTATGGTTTTTCCAGTGGTCATGTATGGATGTGAGAGTTGGACTGTAAAGAAAGCTGAGCACTGAAAAATTGATGCTTTCGAACTGTGGTGTTGGAGAAGACTGTTGAGAGTCCCTTGGACTGCAAGGAGATCCAACCAGTCCATCCTAAAGGAGATCAGTCCTGGGTGTTCATTGGAAGGACTGATGCTGAAGCTGAAACCTCAGTACTTTAGCCACCTGATGCAAAGGGCTGACATTTGAAAAGACCCTGATACTGGGAAAGATTGAGGGCAGGAGGAGAAGGGGATGACAGAGGATGAGATGGTTGGATGGCATCACCGACTCAATGGACATGGGTTTGGTAGGACTCCGGGAGTTTGTGATGGACAGGGAGGCCTGGCATGCTGTGGTTCATGGGGTCGCAAAGAGTCAGACACAACTAAGTGACTGAACTGGACTGAACTGAACTTAATCTAATAACTGTATATCCCTGTTTACTACAGAATTCTCAGTATTTCTTGCAACTTAAATTCTATGAGTGGAATTTTAAAAATTGAGTTATTGTTGTTATTTAATGTGTGGTATCAATGTTTAACAACCCCTACCAAATATAAACTTGCCACTTGAAATTTCCCTTTAACCTTCCTAAAACTATTAAAAAAATGCATTTCTATTGACATGAAACCAAATTATTAGGAATATCTATATGGAAAAACTAGGAACTCAAAAAACCATTAACTCAAAATTTATTTCTTCATCTGTTGCTATTAATACTTTATTTTAAGATAAAAATTATTTGTATACATATATTGCTCAAAAAATAGAAGTATTAGAATTCATTGAACAATATTGTAAAGGTTATTAAAATAAAATTAATGAAAATATAATCTATAAACCTCTTAACTGGTGATGACTTATAGGTGTATACTATAAAATTAGAATATTCTGTTTCATAATTTGTCTTTTTTCAAAAGCAAAGATCTCTCTTACCTATGGAAAAAATCAACTTAAAAGCACTCAGAAGTTTTAGAAGAAACTTAGACACCTTCATAATATCAAAATTTGGGAAGTAAATGCAATGGAGGGGACAATTAAAACACAATTTTATTTTATTACTTCTCATAAATTAAAAATTCAATATACACATCATTACAGGTTTCAATGCGTGCTAAGTTGCTTCAGTCCTGTCTGACTCTTTGTGACCTTATGGATTGTAGCCCGTTAGGCTCCTCTGTCCATAGGGATTCTTCAGGCAAGAAAACTGGAGTGTGTTGCCATTTCCTCCTCTGGGGGATCTTCCCAGTGATCAAACCTGCCTCTCTTATGTCTCCTGCATTGGCAGGTAAGTTATTTACGATTAGTGCCACCTCAGTCGGTTCAGTTCAGTAGCTTAGCCATGTCCAACTCTCTGCGACCCCATGGGCTGCAGCATGCCAGGCTTCCCTGTCCATCACCAACACCCGGAACTTGCTCAAACTCATGTCCATTGAGTTGGTGATCCCATCCAACCATCTCATCCCCTTCTCCTCCTGCCTTCAAACTTTCCCAGCATCAGGGTCTTTTCCGATGAGTTGTTCACATCAGGTGGCCAAAGTATTGGAGTTTCAGCTTCAGCATCAGTTCTTCTGATGAATATTCAGGACTGATTTTCTTGAGGATTGTCTGGTTTAAACTCCTGGCAGACCAAGGAACTCTCATGAGACTTCTCCAACACCACAGTTCAAAAGCATCAATTCTTAGGTGCTCAGCTTTCATTATAGTCCAAATCTCACATGGATACATGGCTACTGGAAACACCATAGATTTGACTAGATGGACCTTTGTAGGCAAAATAATCTCTCTTCTTTTTAATATGCTGTCTAGGTTGGTCATAGCTATTCATCCAAGGAGCAAGTGACTTTTAATTTCACGGCTGCAGTCACCATCTACAGGGATTTCAGAGCCCAAGAAAATAAAGTCTGTAACTGTTTCCATTGTTTATCTATCTCTTTGCCATGAATTGTTGCGACCAGATGCCATGAGGTTAGTTTTTTTAATGAGTTTTAAGCCAACTTTTTCACTCTCCTCTCTTTCAGTTTCATGTAGAGACACTTTAATTCCTCTTCACTTTCCGCTAAGATGGTGTAATCTGTGTATCTGAGGTTATTGATATTTCTCCCAGCAATCTTGATTCCAGCTTATGCTTCATCTAGCCTAGCATTTTGCATGAGGTAGTCTGCATATTAAGTTAAATAAGCAGGGTGACAACATACAGCCTTGATGTATTCCTTTCCCAACTTGGAACCAGTCTGTTGTTCCATGTCCAGTTCTAACTGTTGCTTCTTGACCTGCATACAGATTTCTCAAGAAGCAGGTAAGGTGGTCTGGTATTCCCATCTCTTGGAAGAATTGTCCAGTTTGTTGTGACCTACACAGTCAAAGGCTTTGGCATAATCAATAAAACAGATGTTTTTCTGGAATTCTCTTGCTTTTTTGATGATCCAGCGAATGTTGGCAATTTGATCTCTGGTTCCTCTGCCTTCTCTAAATCCAGCTTAGTATCTAGAAGTTCACATTTTACATACTGTTGAAGCCTGGCTTGGAGAATTTTAAGCACTACTTTTTTAGCATGTGAGATGAGTATAATCATGCAATAGTCTGAACATTCTTTGGCATTGCACTTTGGAATTAGAATGAAAACTGACCTTTTCCAGTCCTGTGGCACTGCTAAGTTTTCCAAATTTGCTGGCATATTGAGTGCAGCAGTTTCACAGTATCATCTTTTAGGATTTGAAATAACTCAACTAAAATTCCATCACCTCTACTAGCTTTGTTTATAGTGATGCTTCCTAAAGCCCAATTGATTTCACATTCCAGGATGTCTGGATCTAGGTGAGTGATCACACCATCATGGTTATGTGGGTCATGAAAATTTTTTGTATAGTTCTTCTGTGTATTCTTTCCAACTCTTCTGCTTCTGTTAGGTCCATACCATTTTTGTCCTTTATTGTGCCCATCTTTGTGTGAAATATTCCCTTAGTGTCTTTAATTTTCTTGAAGAGCTCTCTAGTCTTTTCATTCTATTGTTTTCCTCTATTTCTTTGAATTGATCACTGATGAAAGCTTTCTTATCTCTCCTTGCTATTCTTTGGAACTCTGCATTCAAATGGGTATATATTTCCTTTCCTCCTTTGCCTTTAGCTTCTCTTCTTTTCTCAGCTATTTGTAAGGCCTCGTCAGACAACCATTTTGCCTTTTCCATTTCTTTTTCTTGTGGATGGTCGTAAATAATGCCTCCTGTACAATGTCACAGACATCCGTCCATAGTTCTTCAGGCTCTCAATCTATCAGATCTAATCTCTTGAATCTGTCACTTCCACTGTATAATCACAAGGGGTTTGTTTTAAGTCATACCTGAATGGCCTAGTGGTTTTCCCTATTTTCTTCAATTTAAGTCTCAATTTGTCAATAAAGAGTTCATGATCTGAGCCACAGTCAGCTCCCAGTCTTGTTTTTGCTAACTGTATAGAGCTTATCCATCTTCGTCCATAAAGAATATAATCAATCTGATTTTGGTGTTGACCGTCTGGTGATGTCCATGTGTAGAGTCTTCTCTCTGGTTGTTGGAAGAGAGGTTTGCAAAACTCTGTTAGCCTTTGCCCTGCTTCATTTTGTACTCCAAGGCCAAATTTTCCTGTTACTCCAGGTAGCTCTTGACTTCCTACTTTTGCATTCCAGTCCCCTAGCAGCCCATGCCCATGGTGGTGACTTGTTAGCCACGTGTGTGTGGAGTTAGGTCTGGACAGCAGGATCCAGGAGGCATCCCGACTGTCTCCTGAGAACCCTAAGATCCCAGAAGCATGAGCTGGAAGGGGCTGTGGAGAGAGTCTCGTTCTATACTTTCTCTCACTTGACAGATGGAGAACAGAGGCCAAACAGGGGTATTGACTTGTACAAAAAGACTTGCCATGCATTATGTGGGATCTTAGTTCCAGGACCAGGAAATGAACTGGTGTCCCCTGCAGTGGAAGGGTGGAGTCTTAACTATTGGACAACCTGGAAGTCTCAGAGCCCCTCTTGTGGGATACAGTTTCCCAACCAAGGATTGAACCCTAGGCCAGGGCAGTGAAAGAGTCCTAACTACTGGACTGCCAGGGAATTCCCTACAAATGAACTTTTCAATAATAATTATACTTTATGGATGTCTCTCCCATCAGGAAACTTCCATAAGTCTCTTATCCTTATTCATTAGAGGGTGGACAGATTGAAAACCATAATCACAGAAAGCTAATCAAACTGATTACATGGACCACAGCCTTGTCTAATTCATTGAAACTATGAGCCATGCCATGTAGAGCCACCAATGACAGATGGGTCATGGTGGAGAGTTCTGAGAAAACACGGTCTACTGGAGAAGGGAATGGCAAACCACTTCAGTATTCTTGCCTTGAGAACCCCATGAACAGTATGAAAAGGCAAAAAGATATGACCCTGAAAGATGAAATCCTCAGGTCTGTAGGTGCCCAATATGCTACTGGAGAAGAATGGACAAATAACTCCAGAAAAAATGAAAAGACGGAGCCAAAGCAAAAACGACACCCAATTGTGGATGTGATTGGTGATGGAAGTAAAAGTCTGATGCTGTAAAGAGCAATATTGCATAGAACCTGGAATGTTAGGTCCATGAATCAAGGGAAATTGGAAGTGGTCAAAAGGGGAGATGACAAGAGTGACCATTGACATTTTAGGAATCAGTGACTAAAATGGGCTGGAATGGGCAAATTAATTCAGATGACCATTATATCTACTTCTGTGGGCAAGAATTCCTTAGAAGAAAGAGTAGCCCTCATAGTCAGCAAAAGAGTCTGAAATGCAGTACTTGGGTGAAAGCTCAAAAACGACAGAATGATCTCTGTTCATTTCCAAGGCAAGCCATTCAATATCACAGTGCCACCTGGGAAGCCATAATTTAATTGTTCAATTCAATTAATGATTCTGCAACATATGAAACATTTATCCTCTGTTAATAATCAGATGATTTGGGAATTTCATGACAATAGAATTATTTAGTATATTATGTTAAATTGTTAGTATTAAGATCTTTCTATACCCACTCACACATATTCATTCACTCATACCTCATACACACAAACAGTAAATATCTCCCTTCTTACCTTTTCCCCCTGGAATTGCAGTTTGAGTCATGTAAAGCTAGCTTGTTGTTGTTGTTGTTTAGTCTCTAAGTCCTGTCAAACTCTATTACAACCCCATGGACTCTGGTTCCTAGCAGCTGATTAGAGAGAGCAGGCACTACAAGCCAAATAAAAGAATAAAGAGTGTTTATCTTAATTATATATGAAGAATGTCCTCTAAAAAAAAACCAACCAAACAAACAAACAAAAAAAAAAACAACACTGTCACACTAACCCAGAAACAAGACAGATAAATTTTCTCTCTTGTTTCCTCACTGATCTAAAGCTGGTTCCTCTGTCCATGGGATTTCCAAGGCAAGAATACTAGAGTGGGTTGCCATGTCTTTCCAGGGGATCTTCCCTACCCAGGAATTGAACCCATGTCTCCTGGTCGGCATGAAAGATTCTTTACCACTGAGCCACCTGGGAAGCCCATAAAATTTGCTACAACATAGTAAATATATTTTCCTGAATAATTCATTTGACAACTCTGGCATTATTCTTAGACAAATAGTACATGATTTTTTTTTTTCCTTATCAATCCCAAGGGAAGTTGCTTATTCTTTTTGTCATTTCTAGCTTTCTTTCAAAAATACATATTTGATTATATCACTGCACACAGGAAAATAAGTGCTTTTTTTTTGTTTTTTTTGGCTGCTGTTAGAGAAAGAAGTGAGACTCATTTGAGAAATCATGGCATCAATATTAAGCTTTTAAGAAAGAATATGTCAAGAATTCTTCTGACTGACTTTCAGGAGTGGCAGATGGCAGCCTCCAGGTATTTAACTGAGGAGAGTTTAATGAGGGGTCTATTACAGAGGTGTGGGCAGTGAAAGAAAATAGACAAGAGACGGCAAACTACCCAGGGACTAGTTGCACAGGCTAGCTGATACCAACTGAACTGGAGGGACAGAGAGAAGGGACAGTGTTATAAGGGACCAGAGAGACCGCAGAGCCTGGAATATGCCTCCTTCCTGCAACTGTACCCATGGAACACAGTGCATTCACGTCTGTGGCAAGACGGGGGAGGGATGAATAGAAGCAATAGTTATTTCAATCTCTCTTTGCTCAGAGTTCCAGAAAGTACACAGTTACCTATAACCACCTCTGGGGTTGTTGGAGTCCAATGTCATATAATGCTCTCACCTCACTTCTTCCTAATCTCCTTACACGTGTAAACACTTTAATCGATAAATTCAAATAAAATATGCATTTAGATGAATTTCTTAAGCAATAAAACCTAAGAGAAAAAAGAAAGCAGCTTTAGATCAGTGAGGAAACAAGAGAGAAAATTTATCTGTCTTGTTTCTGGGTTAGTGTGACAGTGCTTTTTTGTTTTTTAGAGGACATTCTTCATATATAAATAAGATAGACACTCTTTATTCTTTTATTTGGCTTGTAGTGCCTGCTCTCTCTAATCAGCTGCTAGTCATATGCTAGTTTGTTGTTGTTGTTGTTAATTTTTTGTTTATTTTTGCGGGTTTTTAAAGAATATATTAGCATTCTTAGAGAAAACCCTTTTTAAAGTCTAAAGTTTTAAAGTCTAAAGGTGTTTTCTCAATGCTCAACCAACTCTTCATTTTAGTCATCATCTTGTTGCCAATGCCCCAACATCCTTCACTCTACGTTTTGGATTTGTGTACAGACACCTCTCCCCAGGCTTGGGCATGGATTTCCAGGTCTTTGGGATTTGTGTCAAGCTAGTGTTAAAGACCTTTCAGAATGCTGGCCAATTTTTTAATAGGTTTTATCCCCTTAAGATACAAACTCGCAGGACTTCCCTGATAGTCCAGTGATTAGGACTGGCATTCTCACTGCTGAGAGCCCAGAATTCAGACACTGGTCAGGGAACTAAGATCCCACAAGCAACCCACCTCCAAAAAAATAATTAAAAATATACAAACTCTCATTCATTCAATCAGCAATTATTTAATGCTGAATAATTCTTCCTACACAAAGAATTGGGATGGGTACATGGAATACTGCAATATTCTTGAGAATACTCAGATTTTTGTTCCTTTCCCCCTGCTTATACAGGGATGCATTTGAATGAAGTTTATTTTTTTAAACTTTTTATTTTGTATTGGAGTATAGCCAGTAAATGGTCTTCCCTTGGCCAGGAACATCCTCTAGAGAAGGAAATGGCAACCTACTCCAGTATTCTTGCCTGGGAAATCCCACAAACAGAAGAGACTGATGGACTGCAGTCTGTGGAATTACAAAGATTGGGACATAACTGAGCATGCACTCACAAATAACTAATTAGCAATGTTTTGATAGTTTCAGGTGAACAGTGAAGGGATTTATATATATACATAAGCAGTTTCAGGTGCTGTCCTTGTGGTTATCCACTTTAAATATAGCAGTGTGTACATGTCCATCCCAAACTCCCTAACTATCCCTTCTCCCATCCTTCATCCAGGCAACAATAAGTTTGTTCTCTATGTCGGTGTCTCTCTTCCTGTTTTATAAGTAAGTTCATTTGTATCATTTCTTTTTAGATTCTACATATAAGGGATGTCATACAATATTTCTCCTTCTTTGATTTAAGAATGAAGTTTATTCTTGTTTTTGTTTATATTACTAGTTCTTAATACCAAAATTTAAGAAGTATAATTATAAACATATGTCCATCAGAGCAAAACAATGAATATGATATGGGATATGACTGTTAGAGGTAAAAAAGTTTAGAGTCCAGAGTGAAAAAAATTTGAGAACTACCCCCAATCTTTTTCCATTAACTTCCACTTTTGCAACAGTGGAAAATATGAGTACTATATAGGTGTAGGGGAGAAGCCTAATTTCATTTTCCCTTTTCTTTAACAGAAGTATCAGTGAAATTTTTTTTTATACTTTTCTTAAAAACATAACTTTAATATTATGTTTTAGTACTCTGAAAAACAATTTCATACTTTTCATCTTAATCAGAAAAGCAACTTCATTTCTTCATTGTTGCTTTCCCTTTCTAAGCACACTCATTCTTCCAAGTTTTGTTATAACATGATTAATCTATTATTATGATGTGTATCAATCAGTTCAGTTATGCCTAACAAAAACACAAAGATTATTAAACTAAAATCATTATGTTCTGAGGTTTTTGCACAAAGAATACATGATTATTATGAAATTAATTTTGATATACATCATATAGCATATAGCCTTCTTTTGGAATATAATTGAATAGTAAAGTAAAGCACATTCTATCTATAATAAAACTAAATTAAAAATGCAAGCACTTGCATCAAAACTGAATTTATAATAATAGTCTCTGTGCACTTGTTACTTATTTTTGCAGGAAATTTGTATGACGTTTTAACCAAAATCTAAACTGTAACTAAAATGAGGTGATTCATAGAAGAAATCAAAATATACATAGAAATGAATGAAAATGAAAACACAGCAACCCAAAATCTATTGGACACTGTAAAAGCAGTGCTAAGGGGAAGGTTCATAACAATACAGGCTTACCTCAAGAAACAAGAAAAAAAGTCAAATAAATAGCCTGACTCTACACCTAAAGCAACTAGAAAAGGAAGAAATGAAGAACACCAGGGTTAGTAGAAGTAAAGAAATCTTAAAAATTAGGGCAGAAATAAATGCAAAAGAAACAAAAGAGACCATAGAAACAATCAAAAGCTAAAAGCTGGTTCTCTGAGAAGATAAATAAAATTGACAAACCTTTAGCCAGACTCATCAAGAAACAAAGGGAGAAGAATCAAATCAACAAAATTAGAAGTGAAAATTGAGAAATCACAACAGACAACACAGAAATACAAAGGATCATAAGAGACTACTATCAACAACTATATGGAAATAAATTGGACAACTTAGAGGAAATGGACAAATTCTTAGAAAACTGTAACTTTCCAAAACTAAACCAGGAAGAAATAGAAAATCTTAACAGACCCATCACAAGCACAGAAATCAAAACTGTAATCAGAAATCTCGCAGCAAACAAAAGCCCAGGACCAGACAGCTTCACAGCTGAATTCTACCAAAAATTTAGAGAAGAGCTAACACCTATCTTAC
Organism: Cervus elaphus; assembly: GCF_910594005.1. Taxonomy (NCBI): domain Eukaryota; kingdom Metazoa; phylum Chordata; class Mammalia; order Artiodactyla; family Cervidae; genus Cervus; species Cervus elaphus. The sequence continues at coordinate 50,835,369 of NC_057822.1, forward strand.
TCAAACTCTTCCAGAAAATTACAGAAGAAGGTAAACTTCCAAACTCATTCTATGAGGCCACCATCACCCTAATACCAAAACCAGACAAAGATGCCACAAAAAAAAAAAGAAGAAGAAAATACAGGCCAATATCACTGATGAACATAGATGCAAAAATCCTTAGCAATATTCTAGCAAAAAGAATCCAACAACATATTAAAAAAAATCATACATCATGACCAAGTGGGCTTTATCCCAGGAATGCAAGGATTCTATAATATCTGCAAACCAGTCAATTCAATACACTACATTAACAAATTGAAAGATACAAACCACATGATTATCTCAATAGATGCAGAAAAAGCCTTTGACAAACTTCAACATTTATTTATGACTAAAAAAAAAAAATTCTTTGGTCTAGTTCTGTGAAAAATACCGTTGGTAGCTTGATAGGGATTGCATTGAATCTATAGATTGCTTTGGGTAGATTGCTTTGGGTAGAATAGCCATTTTGACAATATTGATTCTTCCAATCCATGAACACGGTATGTTTCTCCATCTGTTTGTGTCCTCTTTGATTTCTTTCATCAGTGTTTTATAGTTTTCTATGTATAGGTCTTTTGTTTCTTTAGGTAGATATACTCCTAAGTATTTTATTCTTTTTGTTGCAATGGTGAATGGTATTGTTTCCTTAATTTCTCTTTCTGTTTTTTCATTGTTAGTATATAGGAATGCAAGGGATTTCTGTGTGTTAATTTTATATCCTGCAACTTTACTATATTCATTGATTAGCTCTAGTAATTTTCTGGTAGAAGACATACAGATGGCTAACAAACACATGAAAAGATGCTCAACATCACTCATTATTAGAGAAATGCAAATCAAAACCACAATGAGGTACCATTACACGCCAGTCAGGATGGCTGCTATCCAAAAGTCTACAAGCAATAAATGCTGGAGAGGGTGTGGAGAAAAGGGAACCCTCTTACACTGTTGGTGGGAATGCAAACTAGTATAGCCGCTATGGAGAACAGTGTGGAGATTTCTTAAAAAACTGGAAATAGAACTGCCATATGACCCAGCAATCCCACTTCTGGGCATACACACCGAGGAAACCAGATCTGAGAGAGACACGTGCACCCCAATGTTCATCACAGCACTGTTTATAATAGCCAGGACATGGAAGCAACCTAGATGCCCATCAGCAGATGAATGGATAAGGAAGCTGTGGTACATATACACCATGGAATTTTACTCAGCCGTTAAAAAGAATTCATTTGAATCAGTCCTAATGAGATGGATGAAACTGGAGCCCCTTATACAGAGTGAAGTAAGCCAGAAAGATAAAGAACATTACAGCATACTAACACATATATATGGAATTTAGAAAGATGGTAATGATAACCCTATATGCAAAACAGAAAAAGAGACAAAGAAATACAGAACAGACTTTTGAACTCTGTGGGAGAAGGTGAGGGTGGGATGTTTTGAAAGAACAGCATGTATACTATCTATGGTGAAAGAGATCACCAGCCCAGGTGGGATGCATGAGACAAGTGCTCGGGCCTGGTGCACTGGAAAGACCCAGAGGAATCGGGTGGAGAGGGAGGTGGGAGGGGGGATCGGGATGGGGAATACGTGTAAATCTATGGCTGATTCATATCAATGTATGACAAAACCCACTGAAATGTTGTGAAGTAATTAGCCTCCAACTAATAAAAAAAAATTAAAAAAAAAAAGTAAAATAAAAATAAATAAATTTAAAAAAAAAAAAGAAAGAACTCTCCAGAAAGCACAACAAAGGAAACTATAAGCAAGGTGAAAAGACAGCCTTCAGAATGGGAGAAAATAATAGCAACTGTAGCAACAGACAAAGGATTAATCTCAAAAATATACAAGCAACTCCTGCAGCTCAATTCCAGAAAAATAAATGACCCAGTCAAAAAATGGGCCAAAGAACTAAACAGACTTTTCTCCAAAGAAGACATACAGATGGCTAACAAACACAGGAAAAGATGCTCAATATCACTCATTGTCAGAGAAATGCAAATCAAAACCACAATGAGGTACCATTACACGCCAGTCAGGATGGCTGCTATCCAAAAGTCTACAAGCAATAAATGCTGGAGAGGGTGTGGAGAAAAGGGAACCCTCTTACACTGTTGGTGGGAATGCAAACTAATACAGCCACTGTGGAGAACAGTGTGGAGATTCTTTAAAATCTGAAAATAGAACTGCCATATGACCCAGCAATCCCACTGCTGGGCATACACACTGAGGAAACCAGAAATGAAAGAGACACGTGTACCCCAATGTTCATCGCAGCACTGTTTATAATAGCCAGGACATGGAAGCAACCTAGATGCCCATCAGCAGACGAATGGATAAGAGAGCTGTGGTACATATACACCATGGAATATTACTCAGCCATTAAAAAGAATGCATTTGAATCAGTTCTAATGAGGTGGATGAAACTGGAGCCTATTATGCAGAGTGAAGTAAGCCAGAAAGAAAAACACCAATACAGTATACTAACACATATATGTGGGATTTAGAAAGATGGTAATCATAACCCTAATTTGAGACAGCAAAAGAGACACAGATGTATAGAACTGTCTTTTGGACTTTGTGGGAGAAGGCGAAGGTGGGATGATCTGAGAGAATGACATTGAAACATGTATACTATTATATATGAAACAGATTGCCAGTCCAGGTTTGATGCATGAGACATGGTGCTCAGGGCTGGTGCACTGGGATGACCCAGAGGGATGGGATGGAGAGGGAGGTGGGAGGGGGGTTCAGGATGGGGAACACATGTACACCCATGGATGACTCATATCAACGTACGGTAAAATCACTACAATATTGTAAAGTAATTAGCCTCCAACTAAAATAAACAAATTAAAAAATTAATAAATAAAATAAAATGAGGTGATTACTAATAAGTCATAAAAATAGATACATAAATATCTAAATACTATCAGGAATGTTTGTTTTTATTTTATGTATTTGGTAGCTCATTACTCTTTTGGTTTATATTGTCAACTTTTATAACATAGTAGTTATTGTGATTTTTCTGACTCTAAGAATGTAAAATAATATATGATAAAATTTTTCAAGCTAGTCTGATCAAAATAGATCCTTTTCAACTATATAATTTTGTCTCCCTTTTCTTCTGATTTCTTCTACTGTCTTCCTCAAAAAGAAAAGAAAAAGCCTGTTTTTTGTTTGTTTTTTTTCCTAATTCCTGTAGGGAGTAGAATCTTGGAATTTTTTTTTTTTTTTTTAATTTTGGAAATGTTATAAAGCAACACAGACTAAAGTGGATAGTTCAGTTGTTAACCTGTCAGTCAATGCCCTTTTTACACTAAAACTGTAGTGTCAGACTTATGTATGACAAACTTTCCTGTCAACCAGTTTTTTAAAAAGCCTTATATGTTTTATCAAACTCAGTAGTAAGAAATCTGTCTGATTGACAGTTGAGACACATATAGTTTGGGGAAAAATATGTTACAATTAAGTGTTCTTCCCTTAAAAAAATAAAATTCAGGTATGCCCATCATTTGAGTGGTTGTTAATGGGTTATTCACAGATACTTGCAGTTAATGCTGTATTCAACTTTTGAAATTTCTTCACTGTTTAAAAACAAATAATACAATCATGGTTGCAAGTATGCATGGAATAAGCAGCCCAGACAGGTCGCTTTATGATGACTCCAATTATGAAAAAAATAGCAGTAACTGTTAATCCTTGCTAATGTTCATATAACAACTTTTGTATAATCACATAGAACACAAATATGTTCATATTTAAATTTTTTAATGGAAAGTTGCAATAACGACAAAATGCATGTGACATTGGTTGGTGATAAATTTCATGAAAATACAGTCCCTAAATGTTGAGGAATTTCAATTTCTGCCTGCATTTGCTGACATTTACTTAATGTCTTCCCATTAAAAAACCCCTTAATTTAAGAGGAATCGGGTGGAGAGGGAGGTGGGAGGGGGGATCGGAATGGGGAATACGTGTAAATCTATGGCTGATTCATATCAATGTATGACAAAAAAATAAATAAATAAATAAAAATTAAAAATAAAATAAAATAAAATAAAATTCTGATGCAAATTCCCTGGTCGTCCAGTTGTTGGTCACTTTCACTGTGGGGGCAGGGTTCAATACCTGGCTGGAAAAGTAGGATCCCACAGGCTCAGTGGCATGGCCAATAAGTAAATAAATAAATAAATAATTTGAGGATGTTTTGGTGAAATATCTTCTTCCTTTCTTAGACCTTCAAAGTAGGAATTGTCCAACCTTACTTTAGACAACAAAGTATATCCTTGATATCTTTCCCTCAATTCCAGCCCTGAGATATGACCCATTTCTACTGCTTATCATTCAGTATGTAACCCAGACCATGTACTACCATTAAAAGATATAGGATTGTCCCCATTATTTCAATACAAATACATATTTTACGAGCCTTTTATGTGATAAGTGGTGAGTTAAGGGTAGAAAGTACAAAAATTAATTTTATAATGCTCTCCCAAAAAGTCACTATTCTATGCATGAACTGATGATAACTTCATCCTCTTTTCCTAAATTTCATAAATCTTCAGATTATAAAACACACAAACAGAGTCAAGGGAGTTTTTCGTCTTTAGATGAAACAATAAGAACAAGCCCTGAAGAAGCAGTAGCATCCTACAGAATTATTGGAGTACTTTAAGAGAATGTTTAACAAGCAATCCACTCAATGGTAAATAATGAAACAATGCAGGTTTCAGTGTGTAGAGCATTATTCTGATAAGACTGAAGTTATTTTTAATTGCTAAATGGTTACTATAGACTGAATGCTTGTGTCCCCTTCAAAATTCATATGTTAAGTCCCAACTCCTAGTGTAATTGTAATTTGGATGTGGTACCTTTGAGGAATGATTCGGTCATGAGAGTGACCTATTCACTATCACATTTCTTTACATTTGTGTGTCTCATTACCTTCATATATTATGAGCCGCTGATATCAGAAACCATGTACATCCATTCGTATAATCTCAAAACATTTTATACATACAAAAAGTGTTAAAGCATATGTTCTCACAGAATACATCTCATTCTACTGAATGATTTGCTAGATACTGTGAGAGATGATAAGAACATATAATGCGTTAAATTTAATCGCAAATACTACATAGACTACTGGGGAGATAAAATTAACGACAGGGAGTAATAAATGCATAGTAGACAATACAGTTACAATAAAATTATATAATTATAGTTATAAAGTCTATAGGAAATCTAGAGATAAATCAATGAAGGATGGATCATTTAGGATAATAGTAGTGCAAATTCATTCAGAATTTATGTAGCTGAAAATGTGCCAAGTACTTTAAATGCATTATTTTGATGAAACTTTGTAATGATGTAAATTGTAGGTACTATTATTATTGTATTTTACATATGCAGAAATTGGAACTTGAAGGTTTTGTGAAAGATTATTAGTTGCATTCTCTATCTTTAGTGTCAGAACTATAATTTTTATTCTTCCCAGTCCCCCAACAATATTTGTAGGTGCATGTGATGGTGATATTACCTTCTGACCTATAAAATTTGAGGGATTAGGACATGTTAGACTTTTAGGAAATTCTGTTAAAGAGAAGAGTACATTTACTCTTCCCACTTTTTTTTCTTTCTGAAAATCTAGTTTGGTTTCTGCTGCAACCAACTTCTTATTCACACATGAGGTGACCTTAAGAGACAATAATCTACTGAGGATAACAAGTGTGAGCTTTTGTCCTTCATGCCACTGGGCAGCTGTGCTATCAACCCTGGACAGTCTTCTTCTGATTTTTTTTTTTTTTAATGGCAGAAAGTGAAGAAGAACTAAAGAGCCTGTTGATGAAAGTGAAAGAGGAGAGTGAAAAAGTTGGCTTAAAGCTCAACATTCAGAAAACTAAGATCATGGCAACTGGTCCCATCACTTCATGGCAAATAGATGGGGAAACAGTGGAAACAGTGGCTGACTTTATTTTTGGGATCTCCAAAATCACTGCAGATGGTGATTGCAGCCATGAAATTAAAAGACACTTACTCCTTGGAAGGAAAATTATGACCAAGCTAGCCAGCATATTAAAAAGCAGAGACATTACTTTGTCAGCAAAGGTCTGTCTAGTCAAGGCTATGGTTTTTTCAGTGGTCATGTATGGATGTGAGAGTTGGACTGTGAAGAAAGCTGAGCACCGAAGAATTGATGCTTTTGAAGTGTGGTGTTGGAGAAGACTCTTGAGAGTCCCTTGGACTTCAAGGAGATCCAACCAGTCCATCCTAAAGGAGATCAGTCCTGGGTGTTCATTGGAAGGGCTGATGTTGAAGCTGAAATTCCAATACTTTGGCCACCTGATGCGAAAAGCTGACTCATTTGAAAAGACCCTGATGCTGGGAAAGACTGAGAGCAGGAAGAGAAGGGGACAACAGAGGATGAGTTGGTTGGATGGCATCACTGACTCAATGGACATGGATTTGGGTGGACTCCGGGAGTTGGTGATGGACAGGGAGGCCTGGTGTTCTGCGGTTCATGGGGTCGCAAAGAGTCAGACACACTGAGCGACTGAACTGAACTGAATTCCCATTTAACTTGTTTAAGCTGGAATTTGTATCTTGCTCAAAGCTAATCAAATACAAACTCATATGGAACTGAACTAGAAGATTCATGCAACTGAATCTTTGTTTATAAGGGGAAATGATGTGCAATGTAAGCTACTGCTTGAATAATTTTAGCAATACTATTATGTGCATAGTTAATGGCAAGATAGTCTCATGATTATGTGAAAAATAGGAGACTGAAAAATGTAGTTGCACTCAGAACAGTTCAGAGGCATTTGAAAATTATCCTTATTTTGAAAATAATGGATAATGAAACTATGCACTGAGAGCTCTGGCTCCACTTTATGGTTATTTATGAAAAAAAAAACAAACAAAAACACACACACACTCACATCTGCCAATTGTTTATTACCTTTGGTTTTCACTTCTTAATTTCCATGTCAGTTTTACTGATTATCTCTTTCATGAAATATTTTATGTTTGAAATTATTTTCTTTGGGGACTTCTTTTATTGGCACCTGCAGCATTTAGATTCTTTCTAAACTTCAGATTCTAAATTAAGGCTAATTTACTTCATTGCTTGCAAACAAAGCATTAGTCTTTATGAATTCAGAATTGAAGTGATCTGGCTATTTGGAACATATAGCATAAGTCCACTAAAATTTTTTTATAAAGTAGATGCCAGAATTCAAATATATGCATATATTGCCATGTAATTTTCTTTTCTTTATAATTTATTTTTTAATTGAAGGATAATTGCTTTACAGAATTTTTTTGTTTTTTGTCAAACCTCAACATGAATCAGCCATAGGTATGCATATATGCCCTCCCTTTTGAACTTCTCTACCATCTCCCTCCCAAACTCACCCCTCTAGGTTGACACAGTGCCCTGTTTGAGTTTCCTGAGCCATACAGCAAATTGCTGTTGGTTATCTATTTTGCATATGGTAATATAAGTTTCCATGTTACTCTTTCCATACAGCTCACCCTGTTCTCCACTCTCCCCATGTCCATAAGTCTATTCTCTATGTCTGTTTCTCCTTTACTGCCACGTAAGTAAGTTCTTCTGTATCATTCTTCTAAATTCCGTATATATGTGTTAGAATACAATATTTATCTTTCTCTTTCTGACTTACTTCACTCTGTATAACAGGTTCTAGGTTCATAGACCTCATCAGAATTGACTCAAATTCACTCCTTTTTATGGCTGAGTAATTGTATATATGTACCACAGCTTCTTTATCCATTCATCTGTCGGTGGACATCTAGGTTGCTTCCACCTTCTAGCTATTGTAAATAGTGCTGCAATGAAGAATGGGATACCTGTGTCTTTTTCAATTTTGGTTTCCTCAGGGTATATGCCTAAGCGTGGGATTGCTCAGTCATATGGTGGTTTTATTCCTAGTTTTTTAAGGAATCTCCATACCATCTTCCATAGTGGTTATATCAATTTACATTCCCAACAGTGCAATAGTTTTCCCTTTTCTCCACACCCTCTCCAGAATTTATTGTCTGTAGACTTTTTGATGATGGCCAATCTGACAGTTGTGAGGTGATATCTCATTGTAGTTTTGATTTGAATTTCTCTAATAATGAGTGATCTTGAGCATCTTTTCATGTATTTGTTAGTCATCTGTATGTCTTCTTTGGAGAAATGTCTGTGTAAGTTTCATATAGGGTGAGATTTGTGCTGAGTTTTTGTTTGTTTGTTTGTTTTTCTTCTGAAAAGCAAAGCTGAGTGACATGGTAATCCTGTCTGCTGATGATTGGGTTTGTGTTTTTGTTTTGCTTGTTGTTTAGCTGAGGTGTCTTGCACAGGGTGTGACTGGTACTTGGGTGATACTGGGTCTTGTATTCAAGTGGTTCCTTTGGGTGAGTTCTCACTATTTGATACTCCTTATGGTTAGTTCTCTGGTAGCCTAGGGTTTTAGAGTCAGTGATCCCACTCCAAAGGCTCAGGGCTTGATCTCTGGTCAGGAATGAAGATTCCACAAGTGGTGTGTTATGGCATTAAGTGAGATTAAAACTAACATCCAAAAATGAGAAATCGAAGATGGACTGCAGGCAAATGGCAGTTACAAAATTAGGCAAATAATAATTAAAATAATGAAATATACATATACACCCATGAGCAAAGTCAAAACAGTCCAACAAAAATAATGTACAGTGGATTGACCCAGTGAACAAAGGAAATAAAAAATTATATTTACCAGTTAATAAAAAAAACAAAGCACAAACTGGAAACAAAACTAAAGCAAGGTTTCAGGTAGGGAATAAAGCAATGAAAACAAAACTAACAAATATGTTAAGAGGAAAGGAAAGAAAGAATAGATATGCAAAGTTACCTCAGTTCAGTTCAGTTCAGTCGCTCAGTCATGTTGGACTCTTTGCGACTAGATGGACTACAGCACGCCAGGCCTCCCTGTCCATCACCAACTCCCGGAGTTTACTCAAACTCATGTTAATTGAGTCAGTGATGCCATCCAACTATCTCATCCTCAGTAGTCCCCTTCTCCTCTCACCTTCAATCTTTCCCAGCATCAGGGTCATTTCAAATGAGTCAGCTGTTAGCATCAGGTGGCCAAAATATTGGAGTTTCAGCTTCAACATCAGTCCTTCCAATGAACACCCAGGACTGATCTCCTTTAGGATGGACTGGTTGGATCTCCTTGAAGTCCAAGGGACTCTCAAGAGTCTTCTCCAACTCCAAGACTCCAACCTCCTACATACAGGTAGATAAAGAAGAGTTGTTTACATTAAAGATTAACTGTAAGGGGAAAAGGACAGTAGTAAAAGCAGAAAAATAAATGTAGAAAAAAATGATAATAGGTCTAAAAAAATAAAATTAAAGAAAAGAAAAGAAAAAAGCAAACTTCACAGAAATGCAAAAGCCCAATGTAGAGGCAGAGGTTTATAACAACAATAAAAAAAAAAAAATGTGACTGAGGAAAAAAAGCTCATAGATTTCATAGTGCCAATAAAATCAACTTCAACAGAGCAGGGAAAAAAGGGAAAAAAGAAAAAAAATCCAAAAGAATCTACAGAACAAGTTAAAACATAAGAAAATAAGTGTTTTTCTTGAGTCACTGCTGTCAGAGTACTTTCCCTCGCTGGGAGTCACAGTCCACCTCACCTCCCTAGGATGCCCTCCAACACTGTGCTGATCTCTGGACCTGCTGTGGGAAAAGCTCAGATTGTATTCTGGTCCTTCTCCTGTGTGTTCTTGCCTAGAAAGTCCACAGCTGTCAGAACTAGTGCATTTTCTCTTGTGGGAGCTCTCAATGACCTTTTATATATTCCATAGACACAGGGTCTGCTTAGATGATTGTGTGGGTTTAATCTGCAGGTTGTACAGCTGGTGGGAGGGTTTTGGGTCTTCTTCCTTAGACACTGCCCCTGGCTTTCAGTTGTGGTTTTATTTCCACCTCTGTATGTGGGTCATGCACTGGGGTTCACTCCTTAGGCTGCCCTGGAGGACTTGGCTTTGCCCCTGTGAGGCTCAGGTGTGGAGGTGGTGCAGCTGCTTGGGTCACAGGGGTTCTGGCAGCAGCAGGTACTCAGAGGGGTTGGCGGCTCGGGCAGCAGGAAATATAGTGCTCCAGAAGGGTATGGCAACCGGTATTGGCCAATACGCTCCAGTATTCTTGCCCTGGAGAACTCCCCTCCCTGACAGAGAAGCCTGGCAGGCCACAGTCTACAGAGTTGCAAAGAGTCGGACACGACCGAAGTGACCCTTCACACAGACACAAGACTTTTTTTGGCTGTGGCAGCTCTGCCCCAGTGAGAGTTGAGCGTGAAGGTAGGGCAGCCACTTGGCTTTTGGGGACGATAGTGGCACCAAGTGTGCAGGGACACGGACTGTCTTCACAAAAGGAGTTATGGCCCAATCAGAGTCTTTTTCGAGCCTCTTGTAGCTGGCAATCAGAAGGCCTCTTTGGCTAGTCTTTCTCTGTAGCTCCACCCATTCAGGCACTTAGAGGGCTCCCTTGCCTGGGGTCCTTCTCTGCTGTTTGGTGCATCAGGCACATAGAGGAGCCCCCCCGACTGGGGTCCTACTGTGTAGATCCCAGTGTTAGGCACTTAAAGGGGCACCCTGGGTGAGATACTGCTCTGTAGTTTGATGCATCAGTCACTTAAAGGGGCACCCTGAGTGGAGCCCTACTTTTCAGTTCAGTGCGTCAGGCTTTGGATGGGCCAGCCTCTCTGTTGTTCAGCTGCCAATGCCAGCATGTGGGAAAGAGACTATGGTGATGGCTCCATGCCCTATGCATGACTCAGCAGTATCGCCGTGCCTCCATGGCTGCCCAGCTTTCCTCCACAGGCATTTCCCACCACAATCTCCTCCCTCACCTCCCCTCCATCTGTCTCTCCACAGTCAATAGCAGCCCTCACCCTGGGGTTGCTCCACAATCCCTAAACTCCAGCTCCCAGCCACTGCATCTTCCAGGGGACCTGCATCCCTGTTCAGTGTATGAATGTCTGTGGCAAGGACTGTCTGATTCTCATTTCATTTAGGCTGCCACAGATCAGCTGTTTCACTCTCAGCCTTAAATGTTTCTCCCCTGACTCAGACAATTGCCCTGATGTGGAGATTGGACCCTGCTTCAGTTCCCCCAGTGACCAAGGGCAGGTCCAGTCCTACTAACACTCTTGTTTTTCCCCCTAGTTCCTTTGTCCTACTGAGCTTTGAATGGTTCTATATATTCTTTTCCACTCATCAGGTGCTCCTGTCCTCTCTCAGCTGGTGTTCTGCATGCACTGCTGTGTGTGAAGGTGTATTCCTGATGTATCCCTGGAGAGAGATGCATTCCATGTCCACCGACTTCTCCACCTTCTTTTTCTGTTGCCATGTAATTTTGATTTGTTACCTTCCGTTTAAGTTTCAGATTGTGTATACATAAAGCAGAATCTTTAAATACATACAAAATCCTAGTTGAATATTTTGGAAGACAGTACAAACTCATCAAAGATGATTGAGCTAAAGAAAACTGCCTAGATGTTGGTTTTCCACAGATGTACTGAGAATCATTAGTCCTAGGTTATGATGAGCTCAAAAACATTTCAACTTCTCAAAATATAAACATCACTAGTAATGGTATGCAAATTACTGTAATGGTGGTAAAAAGTTTTAGCACCATCATAATATTCCATTTTAAAGTGAAAACATCTGTGAAATGCAGTAATTCATTTTCATCAACTGACTTTGCAGAGAGTGTTTTTTTTTTTTTCATAAGAACATCTATTTTGTAATGAGCAACAGCTGAAAAGCAAATAAAATTAATGATATCCTATTCTATGTTCCTTATTTCAGAGTGGCAACCATTTAATTATGTTTTTTTTTTAACCCTGTGTAAGGAATAGGAAAAAAAAATTCATATCACAATTGCATACTGTCTTCCAGTTTAGGATGGGCCCAGAGTAAAGGGACCAGAATCATCTCAGCTCTGTTTTCTCCTAGAAAACTCAGGACTTGCTTGTTTAGGCAAAAACAGCACTTGGGGCTCACAGGGTTTAGCTCTGCTCATCAGGGTTGTGGGTTTTACTTCAAAGTTTGGATAATGGAACCATGTTATGAGACTCAGAGTAATAATTTCCCCAGGACACACTCTCCCATGTTTGTCTTTCTAAATGTGTCTCTAGAGCAGTCTTGAATAGTCTGAGTCCTAAACTTCTGGAACACAATAACATTGATCAAATGCATTGGTTTTATATGCCATTATTATTTTACATAGGGTTTGGTGGCTAATGGTGGCTGGTGGCTCAGTTAGTAAAGAATCCACTTATAATACAGGAAATTTGGGTTAGATGCCTGGGTTGATCCCCGGGAAGATCCCCTGGAGAAGAGCAAGGCAACCTACTCGAGTATTCTTATCTGGAGAATCCCATGGACAGAAGAGCCTGGAGGGCTACAGTCCATGGGGTTGCAAAGAGGAGGACATGACTGAGCAACTGAACATGCATGCATGTATTATTCTACATAGGACTTCCCAGGTGACGTTAGTGGTAAAAACCTGCCTGCTAATTCAGGAGGCTTGAGAGATGTGGATTCAATTACTCTAAAGGGGTTAGGAAGATCCTCTGGAGGAGGGCATGAGAACCCACTCCAGTATTCATCCTTAGAGAACCCCATGGGCAGAGAAGCCTGGCAGTCTTCTGTCCATGGGTCCATGGGATCACAAAGAGTTAGACATGACTGGAGGGACTTAGCATGTGCTTGCACACACACACACACACACACACACACACACACACACACACACACACACACACACACACATTACTCTACATAATATTCATCAGGTTTTGATCCAAGTGTATTTCCATCAATGACTGCAAAGCTAGCACTTTATTTTACTTCTGGCAACCAATTAAGAAGCCTACTTTGAAAATTTTACTTTGTCGGCTGAAACACCTAAAGAAAACCACTCTGAGACTGGTGTTTATGTTACCGAATCCAAGCTCACTCTGCTTCCTACACAACAGGCCAATAAATCTGGGAAAACCAGCTGAATGAGAAGATGGCAGACTAATGTCTCAAAAAGACCATCTTGTGGGGGCCTAGATGCCAGGTTCTTTCATGGATGAGAGACAAGAGGAAGTGGGGAAACAAAGTAAAAAGACCATTTACTTCTTGGAAATGTCTCCTAGAATGGCAAGCCTCAGGCAGGAGAATATGTTAATGTATCTCTTCCAACAATATACAGGTGGACAGGGTTATGAACAAAGACACTTTAGTTTAACAGTCAGGCAGAGAGGGGCAGGGTTCCCTGAGGCAGGCCATTATGTATGATTATAATAGCAAAAGCAGCAAAACAAGGGTTAAAGCAAGAGGAATAGATTCAGCACCTTCCTGACTGCATTTACCTATTCATAAAATGCAGGGATTGCACAAGTTTAACCCTATAACTATTGTGTGTAAGGACTTTGGGGTTAGGCTTTATTCATTTTTCTTCGGACTGAGTTTTTATTGTATATGTGATTTCTTCCAAAATCTTTGGGAAAATATTTTGAAATAATAAGAAATTCTGTTAGCACATATTGTGGTGTTGTGAATAGATTTCTTTAACCTGCCATAGGAGGAAGATAATGGGGGCAGTTAAGCTTTTCCTCAATCTTGACAAAGAAAATTATTCAGAGACTGCCACAATAATATATTGTATCTTCATTACTAGAGAGAATGTAGTTTAGTGGGTGAGAATACTAGTCACAGAATTAACAGTTTGGAAACAGTGGTGGAAACAGTCATCTCTGATTAAGGAACAGAGAGAGCATTCCTTCCAGGAGCACAGGGTCCTGGCAGTGGGTTATAAATTTCATCTTTGTATACGTTGTCTCTAATCTTCCAGGCAGGCTGCTATTAGGACACTCCCATTATGACGGGAGAAGCAGAAAGCTCCTATGCTCCTCTTTTTTGGCAGCAAAGATAACAATAGTAAAAAAAAAATGTGTTCTAGGGAAACCTTTCTTGAAATCTGATTTCCTGGAAATTTTTAGAGATCATGTTGAATTTTGAAATGCACAATGGCTAACAATATAGTATCCCAGGATTTCATCCTTATAACTGAGGAGACAAAAGCTTTCATAACTGCTTGAAGGTAACAGAAAACATTTAATGGTCATGTACAGATGTGAGAGCTGGACAAAAAAAAAAAAAAAAAAAAAAGGCTGAGCACTGAAGAATTGTTGCCTTCAAACTGTGGTGCTGGAGAAGACTCTTGAGAGTCCCTTGGAATGCAAGGAGATCAAACCAGTCAATCCTAAAGGAAATTAATCCTGAATATTCATGGGAAGGACTGATGCTAAAGCTGAAGCTCCAATATTTTGGCCACTTGATGCAAAGAACTGACTCTTTAGAAAAGACCCTGATACTAGGAAGGATTGAAAGCAGGAGGAGAAGGGGATGACAGAGGACAAAATAGTTGGATGGCATCACCGACTCAATGGACACGAGTTTGAGCAAGCTCTGGGACATGCTGAAGGACAGGAAAGTCTGGTGTGCTACAGTTCATGGGGTCACAAAGAGTCAGACATGACTGAATGACTGAACAAGAACTACAATAAACTTCCAGTCATATGATTAACATTTTCCAGGAATATAATGTACAGCAAGATGATTATAGCTAATAATAGTGTATAAACATATAATTTGAAAATTCTTATTCTCATTGCAATAAAGAAATGGAAATTATGTAACAGAATGGAAGTGCTAGCTAACACTGTGGTGGTAATCATTTTGTGACATTTGTTCATTGAATCAATGGATTGTACACTTTAAACTTATAATAACAATGAAGGGAGCCAATTTTAAGTTATATTCTTAGAGGCTGCTATGGTACGAATATTTCTGTCCTCCCACAAAATTCATATGTTGAAATCCTAGCCCACAAGGTGATGATATAAGGAGGTGTAGCCTTTGGAAGGTGATTAGGTCATGAGGGTAGAATCTTCATGAATGAGATCTGTGCCCTTATAAGAGAGACAGAGAAAACTCCATTACTGTGAGATTACAGAAATCAAAAGAAAACCTTCTAAGTGGAAGTTCTTCAGGGGTCACAGAATCTACGTAATCTGTATGTGCCATTATCTTGACTTCCTACCCTCCAGACTGTGAGAAATAAATGTTTGTTTTTTATAAGCCTCAGAGTTTATAAACGTCCCAGGTGGCACAAGTGGTAAAGTTAAGTTCAGTTCAGTCGCTCAGTCGTGTCCGACTCTTTGCAACCCCATGAATCGCAGCATGCCAGGCCTCCCTGTCCATCACCAACTCCCATAGTTTATGCAAACTCATGCCCATCGAGTCGGTGATGCCATTCAGCCATCTCATCCTCTGTCGTCCCCTTCTCCTCCTGCCCCCAATCCCTCCCAGCATCAGGGTCTTTTCCAATGAGTCAACTCTTCACATCAGGTGGCCAAAGTATTGGAGTTTCAGCTTCAGCATCAGTCCTTCCAATGAACACCCAGGACTGATCTCCTTTAGGATGGACTGGTTGGATCTCCTTGCCATCCAAGGGACTCTCAAGAGTCTTCTCCAACACCACAGTTCAAAAGCATCAATTCTTCGGTGCTCAGCTTTCTTCACAGTCCAACTCTCACATCCATACATGACCACTGGAAAAACCACAGCCTTGACCAGACAGACCATTGTTAGCAAAGTAATGTCTCTGCTTTTTAATATGCAGTCTAGGTTGGTCATAACTTTCCTTCCAAGGAGTAAGAAGACTCTTTTAATTTCATGGCTGCAGTCACCATCTGCAGTGATTTTGGAGCCCCCAAAAATAAAGTCTGACACTGTTTCCACTGTTTCCCCATCAATTTCCCATGAGGTGATGGGACCAGATGCCATGATCTTAGTTTTCTGAATGTTGAGCTTTAAGCCAAATTTTCACTCTCCTCTTTCACTTTTATCAAGAGGCTTTTCAGTTCCTCTTCACTCTCTGCCATAAGTGTGGTGTCATCTGCATATCTGAGGTTATTGATATTTCTCCTGGCAATTTTGATTCTAGCTTGTGCTTCTTCCAGACCAGCATATCTCATGATGTACTCTGCATATAAGTTAAATAAGCAGGGTGACAATATACAGCCTTGACATACTCCTTTTCCTATTTGGAACCAGTCTGTTTTTCCATGTCCAGTTCTAACTGTTGCTTCCTGACCTGCATACAGGTTTCTCAAGAGGCAGGTGAGGTAGTCTGGTATTCCCATCTCATTCAGAATTTTCCACAGTTTATTGTGATCCACACAGTTGAAGGCTTTAGCATAGTCAATAAAGCAGAAATAGATGTTTTTCTGAAATTCTCTTGCTTTTTTGATGATCCAGCTGATGTTGGCAATTTGATCTCTGGTCCCTCTGCCTTTTCTAAAACCAGCTTGAACATCTGGAAGTTTTCAGTTCATGTATTGCTGAAGCCTGGTTTGGAGAATTTTGAGCGTTACTTTACTAGCATGTGAGATGAGTGCAATTGTGTGGTAGTTTGAGCATTCTTTGGGATTGGAATGAAAACTGACCTTTTCCAGTCCTGTGGCCACTGCTGAGTTTTCCAAATTTGCTGGCATATTGAGTGCAGCACTTTCACAGCATCATCTTTCAGGATTTGAAATAGCTCAACTGGAATTCCATCACAGCCACCAGCTTTGTTCATAGTGATGCTTTCTAAGGCCCCCTTGACTTCACATTCCAGGATGTCTGGCTCTAGGTGAGTGATCACACCATTGTGATTATCTGGGTTGTGAAGATCTTTTTTGTACAGTTCTTCTGTGTATTCTTGCCACCTCTTCTTAATATCTTCTGCTTCTGTTAGGTCCATAGCATTTCTGTCCTTTATCGAACCCATCTTTGCACGAAATGTTCCCTTGGTATCTCTAATTTTCTTGAAGAGATCTCTAGTCTTTCCCATTCTGTTGTTTTCCTCTATTTCTTTGCATTGATCGCTGAGGAAGGCTTTCTTATCTCTCCTGGCTATCATTCAGAGGAGAATATCTTTCCCTTTCTTCTTTGCTTTTCGGTTCTCTTCATTTCACAGCTATTTGTAAGGCCTCCTCAGACAACCATTTTACCCTTTTGTATTTCTTTTCCATGGGGATGGTCTTGATCCCTGTCTCCTGTACAATGTCATGAACCTCCATCCATAGTTCATCAGGCTTTCTCTCTATCAGATCTAGTTCCTTAAATCTATTTCTCACTTCCACTATATAGTCATAAGGGATTTGATTTAGGTCATACCTGAATGGTTTAGTGGTTATCTCTACTTTCTTCAGTTTCAGTCTGAATTTGGCAATAAAGAGTTCATGATCTGAGCCACAGTCAGCTCCCGGTCTTGTTTTTGCTGACTGTATAGAGCTTCTCCATCTTTGGCTGTAAAGAATGTAATCAATCTGATTTCGGTGTTGACCATCTGGTGATGTCCATGTGTAGAGTCTTCTCTTGTGTTGTTGGAAGAGGGTTTTGCTATGACCAGTGTGTTCTCTTGGCAAAACTCTATTAGCCTTTGCCCTGCTTCATTCTGTACTCCAAGGCCAAATTTGCCTGTTACTCCAGGTGTTTCTTAACTTCCTACTTTTGCATTCCGGTCCCCTATAATGAAAAGGACAACTTTTTTGGGTGTTAGTTCTAAAAGGTCTTGCAGGTCTTCATAGAACCATTCAACTTCAGCTTCTTCAGCGTTACTGGTTGGGGCATAGGCTAAGATTACTGTGATATTGAATGGTTTGCCTTGGAAACAAGCAGAGATCATTCTGTCGTTTTTGAGATTGCACCCAAGTACTGCATTTCAGACTCTTTTGTTGACTATGATGGCTACTCCATTTCTTCTAAGGATTCCTGCCCACAGTAGTCGATATAATGGTCATCCGAGTTAAATTCACCCATTCCAGTCCATTTTAGCTCTCTGATTCCTAGAATGTCGACATTCACTCTTGCCATCTCCTGTTTGACCACTTCCAATTTGCATTGATTCATGGACCTAATATTCCAAGTTCCTATGCAATATTGCTCTTTACAGCATCAGACCTCGCTTCTATCACCAGTCCCATCCACAACTGGGTATTGTTTTTGATTTGGCTCCATGCCTTCATTCTTTGTGGAGTTATTTCCACTGATCTCCAGTAGCATATTCGGCACCTACCCACCTGGGGAGTTCCTCTTTCAGTATCCTATCATTTTGCCTTCTCATACTGTTCATGGGGTTCTCAAGGCAAGAATACTGAAGTGGTTTGCCATTCCCTTCTCCAGTGGACCACATTCTGTCAGAACTCTCCACCATGACCCGACCATCTTGGGTGGCCCCACACGGCATGGCTTAGTTTCGTTGAGGTAGACAAGACTGTGTTCCTGTGATCAGATTGGCTAGTTTTCCGTGATTATGTTTTTAGTGTGTCTGCCCTCTGATGCCCTCTCACAACACCTACGTCTTACTTGGGTTTCTCTTACCTTGGATGTGGGGTATCTCTTCACGGCTGCTCCAGCAAAGCTCAGCTGCTGCTCCTTACCTTGGACGAGGGGTATCTTCTTACAGCCGCCCCTCCTGACCTTGAACGTGGAGTAGCTCCCCTCAGCCCTCCTGTGCCTGCGCAGCATCTGCTCCTTACCCCACCCCGGAGGTTGGGGCCCCGCCCGAGAGGAGCTACCCCACCTCCAAGTGGTAAAGTACCCACCTGCAAATACAGGACACTTAAACAACTTGGGATAGCACCTTGGGTTGGGAAGATCCCCTGGAGGATGGCATGGCAATCCATTCTAGTATTCTTGCCTGGAAAATCCCATGGACAGAGGAGCCCATGGAGCTAGAGTCCATAGGGTCACAAAGAGCTGGACACAACTGAAGCGACTAGGCACAGAGTTTATGGTATTTTAGTAAGTTGAACTGGAAAATCCCATGGACAGAAGAGCCTGGTAGGCTGCAGTCCATGGGGTTGCGAAGAGTCGGACATGACTGAGTGACTTCACTTTCACTTTTCACTTTCATGCATTGGAGAAGGAAATGGCAACCCACTCCAGTGTTCTTGCCTGGAGAATCCCAGGGATGGGGGAGCCTGGTGAGCTGCCGTCTATGGGGTCGCACACAGTCGGACATGACTGAAGCGACTTAGCAGCAGCAACAGCAGCAAGTTGAACGGACTAAGACCAGGGCAAATTATTGTTTAGAAAGAAAGTGAATGCCTTTAAATATGTAGCAAGCATGTGGAAAAATACAATTCCTCATCAACACCATGGATGTATTAAAGGCCACATACACACAAGCCACAAATAAAAATCTCAGTATCAGTGGATATTACTGATTTTCAAAATCTTTCATTTCTAAATTAATTTGTTATATGCCAGCCAGAAATAAATATAAATGTTATAAGACAATTTCTAGAAATATATATATTTTCAATTCCCCTTATGTTCTTGTATGCAAAAATAGTTTTGAGAGAATATAAGCAGACTAAATAAAGTATTAAGGAAACTGTCTACATGGGCTCTGCTATTCATTTATTATGCTTAATATGCTTTAAGCAAATTAAAGTGAAAAGGTGTTAACTAAAAATATTTACTTAATATAAATTAAAGTGATGAAACACTCTTTGGTACAATATGACACAATATTTAATTTTATCGAAATATTTTTTTTTTTTATCGAAATATTTTTGTAAGGTTTTGTTTTATGTTGTTTTGCCTGTTTGGCTGGTTAGATGAATTTGTTATTTTAAAAAGCTATTCTTTATTTCTAAATAGACCACTAAATAAATCCAGTTAATAAATAGAAATTAATGAACTGGATATAAATTCTGCTTCTACCATGAATCATTACTATAATAATTAGTGCCCCTCCCATAAACAAATAGCAAACTGGGAAAAATGTATAAAGCAAAGATTTGTCAAATATAGACAAAAGACAGTAAAACAGTGGGGGACTTGAGAAAAATAAATAAATAAAACAGGCACTACTCTTGTTTGGCTATACCCTGAAGGTGGTTTCCAAGCCATAAGCAGATAAGGGGAACTGAAACACCGTCCTAGAGTCTTATCTGGGTTGCAGAGAAGATCAGAATTGAGGGATGCTGAGTATTTGCATGGCAAAGTAACAAAAGGACTCCGCTACAGAATGGGAAAGCTGTGAAAAACTGTGAAAAAGGACAGAAAAACATCTATTTCTGCTTTATTGACTATGCCAAAGCCTTTGAATGTGGAATAAAGAGTGGAAAATTCTGAAAGAGATGGGAATACCAGACCACCTGACCTGCCTCTTGAGAAACCTGTATGCAGGTCAGGAAGCAAGAGTTACATCTGGACATGGAAAATCAGACTAGTTCCAAATAGGAAAATAGGAAATATTTTGGAAATAGAAAAAAGGAAAAGGAGTACATCAAGGCTGTATATTGTCACCCTGCTTATTCAACTTATATGCAAAGTACATCATGAGAAACGCTGGGCTGGAAGAAGCACAAGCTGGAATCAAGATTGCAGGGAGAAATATCAATAACCTCAGATATGCAGATGACACCACCCTTATGACAGAAAGTGAAGAAGAACTAAAGAGCCTCTTGATGAAAATGAAAGAGGAGAGTGAAAAAATTGGCTTAAAGCTCAACATTCAGAAAACTATGATCATGGCATCCAGTCCCATCACTTCATGGCAAATAGATGGGGAAACAGTGGAAACCGTGTCAGACTTTATTTTTCTGAGCTCCAAAATCACTGCAGATGGTGATTGCAACGATGAAATTAAAAGACATTTACTCCTTGGAAGGAAAGTTACGACCAACCTAGACAGCATATTAAAAAGCAGAGACAGACATTACTTTGTCAACAAAGGTCTGTCTACTCAAGGCTATGGTTTTTCCAGTAGTCACGTATGGATGTGAGAGTTGGACTATAAAGAAAGCTGAGCACAGAGGAATTGATACTTTTGAACTGTGGTGTTGGAGAAGACTCTTGAGAGTCCTTTGGACTGAAAGAAGATTCAACCAGTCCGTCCTAAAGGAAATCAGTCCTGGGTGTTCATTGGACGGACTGATGTTGAAGCTGAAACTCCAATACTTTAGCCATCTGATGTGAAGAGCTGACTCATTTGAAAAGACCCTGATGTTGGGAAAGATTGAGGGCAGGAGAAGAAGGGGATGACAGAGGATGAGATGGTTACATGGCATCACTGACACAATGGACATGAGTTTGGGTAAACTCCAGGAGCTGGTGATGGACAGGGAGGCCTGGCATGCTGTGGTTCATGGGGTCACAAGGAGTTGGACACCACTGAGCAACTGAACTGAACTTAATACAGTAGAAAGGGGATAAAATTCTTCAAGAGGGCTTGGTGAAGATATTGGTTGAGTACTCATGTGAATAAGTGCAAGGGGAAACCCTCAAAGATGGACAAAGAATCAGGAAAAATAGTAGGAGGAAAAATTATCAGAGATCAAACAAGCCTGGGAATAATCTGTGTTCCTAATGTGTAGAGATCTTGAAAGTTAAGGGGCAGTGGGTAGGCTTCTTTGGAATATGCTTTTAGAACAAAGCTAAATTAGACATGGGCTAAAAGATGCTCTGAAGCTACTATTAAAACAAAAAGAAACTTTAAAAGCAAACCTCAAAAGGGATAAATATGCAAGTAGCTGAAACTATGTACTAGAATAAAATTCAATACTCTAAAAATGAAAAGTGAAAGATGCTTAGTCATGTCTGACTCTTGGCAACCCCATGGACTGTAGCTAGCCAGGCTTCTCTGTCCATGGGATTCTCCAGGCAAGAATATTGGAGTGGGTTTTCATTTCCTTGAAAGAGAATGTTAGTCACTCAATCTTAGAACTTGTGTCTCAGTCATGTCTGACTCTTGGCAACCCCATGGACTGTAGCTAGCCAGGCTTCTCTGTCCATGGGATTCTCCAGGCAAGAATATTGGAGTGGGTTTTCATTTCCTTGAAAGAGAATGTTAGTCACTCAATCTTAGAACCTGTGTCTCCTGCACTGCAGGCAGATTCTTTACCGTCTGAGTCACAGGGAGGGATATAACAAATGTCTGTAGCCAAGAATGTGAAATTACAGTATCTAGAACTGAAATTGTAAATGTGCAAAGAAGCAGGAGTATAAATGATAATCAGGAATAAGCATACTAGCAATTAATAGCAATAATCTATAAATGGTGAGGATGATGAAATGAGTAGACAAGTTAAATCTCTATAAAAATAGATTCAAAAATATACAGGAGTATATATATATATATAATTTGGAGACATAGTACCTGGGAAAAATATGTTATATGACATTAAAAGAAGAGTAAACACTGCAGATAAAAAGGACTAGTGAACCTGGAGAGTTAGCAGCAGGATTTATACAAAACAAAGCATAACAAGAAGCTAACTCAATACAAATAAATATGGCTTCCATTAGAAATGGCATATAAATGAGGAAATTATACATGTAATTAGATTATTAGAAAGAGAAAAAGGGAGAGGAAAAATTAGCAAATTACTTAAAAAAATAGAAATTTTCCAATATGTTGAGATGTATAGTCTACAGACCCAAGAAAGTCAACTAAATCTAAACAAAGAAAAATAAAGGAAATTATATCCAGGTGGTCATAGTCAAATGGCTGAAAAAATAGAGATAAAATATAATTAAAAAAATTTTTAAATGTCAAGGAAATAAAAAAGCTCCAAAATAGAAAATACATGGTAAATATAATAAATATATTTTGTATTTAATTCTCTTTAAAGAATAAGTGAAAAGATAGTAAAATATGTGGTTTGTTCAGTTCAGTGCGGTTCAGTCACTCAGTCATGTCTGACTCTCAAGTACTCATGCACAACAGCACTCCAGGCCTCCTAGTCCACCACCAACTCCCAGAATTTGCTCAAACTCATCTCCATTGAGTTGATGAAACCATCCAACCATCTCATCCTCTGTCATCCCCTTCTCCTCCTTCCTTCAGTCTATCCCAGCATCAGAGTCTTTTCAAATGAATCAGTTCTTCACATCAGGTGGCCAGATCACAACAAACTCTGAAAAATTCTTCAGGAGATGGGAATACCAGACCACCTTACTTGCTTCCTGAGAAATCTGTGTGCAGGTCTACAAGCAACAGTTAGAACTGGACATGAAACAACAGACTAGATACAAATCAGGAAAGGAGTACCCCAAGGCTGTATATTGTCACCTTGCTTATTAAATTATATGCAGACTACATCATGAGAAATGCTGGGCTGGGTGAAGCACAAGCTGGAATCAAGATTGCCGGGAGAAATATCAGTAACCTCAGATATGCAGACGACACCACCCATAGAGCAGAAAGTGAAGAAGAACTAAAGAGCCTGTTGATGAAAGTGAAAGAGAAGAGTTAAAAAGTTGGCTTAAAGCTCAACATTCAGAAAACTAAGATCATGGCATCTGGTCCCATCACGTCATGGGAAATAGATGGGGAGACAGTGGAAACAGTGGCTGACTTTGTTTTTCTGGACTCCAAAGTCACTGCAGATGGTGATTGCAATGATGAAATTAAAAGATGCTTACTCCTTGGAAGGAAAGTTATAACCAACCTAGACAGCATATGAAAAAACAGACATTACTTTGGCAACAAAGGTCTGTCTAGTCAAGGCTATGGTTTTTCCAATAGTCATGTATGGATGTGAGAGTTGGACTATAAAGAAAGCTGAGTTCAAGGAATTGATGTTTTTGAACTGTGGTGTTGGAGAAGACTCTTGACAGTCCCTTGGACTGCAAGGAGATCCAACCAGTCCATCCTAAAGGAGATCAGTCCTGGGTGTTCATTGGAAGGACTGATGCTGAAGCTGAAACTCCAACACTTTGGCCACCTGATGTGAAGAGCTGACTTATTTGAAAAGACCCTGATACTGGGAAAGATTGAGAGCAGGAGGAGAAGGGATGACAAAGGTTGAGCTGGTTGGATGGCAGCACCGACTCAACAGACATGGGTTTGGGTGGACTCCAGGAGTTGGTGATGGACAGGGAGGCCTGGCATGCTGCGATTCATGGGGTCGCAAAGAGTCGGACATGACTGACTGAATTGAACTGAATTAAACTTATATTACATGATGAAAAAGGTACTTTTCCTCTATGATCGTCCTCCCCCAAACCTATAATCCCCATCTAAACAGTAAAAAGATCATCAGAGAAAAACAAGCAAAGATTTTTTACTAAATAAAGACCAAACTCTCTTCAGTACAGTAAAGATCATGGAAGACAAGGAAAGACCAAGAAACTGCCACAAATCTGAGGAGGAGATTGAAATATGACCAAATGCAGTGTGATATCATGTGTTTGATCTTGGAATAGAGAAGTGACATTACTTGTGAAATTAGTGAAATTAAAAAAAAAATTAGCTTGTTGTTTATTTAATAGTAATGAACTAGTTTTAATTTCAGTTTTGACAAATGTACCACAATGATATAACACCTTAACATTAGCAGAAAGTGAAACAAAAGTGTAGTTAGAATCTGTACTGTCTTTGTAACTTTTCTGTAAATCTAAAATTATTTTGTAGAAACATTTATTTAAAAAAAAAGAAAGCTATTGTAGAATATTATGACACATGTCACTAGGCCAAAGAATATCACCAGAGATAATAAATTAATTTCTTATTTATAAAGGAGATATTTAATCTGCCTGATTTAATTCCAGAGAACATAATAATCCCAATTGTTTTTGCACTTAATAATAGAGTTTTAAATACCTGGCACAAAATTTGTCAAAACTGAAAGCAGAAACAGACAATTTCACATTTGTATACCAATACTAAATAATTCTAGCGTAATAATTGATAAAATGCATAGATAAAAATTTAAGCAGAATATCAAAGACCTTAATAACTACCAAGCAACTTTACTAATGATTGTTAGACCATCTTCTTGCACCTTGGTGGGAAAACAGAAAAGGCTGAAGGTGCAGACAACTAACTTTTTATAGAAAAGTTGGGAGAGTGTCATGAGAGCTGAGAATGCTGTGGCATTTGACTTTACAATAACACTGGAGATAAATTTGATATAGTGCCCATGAAATCTAGGTACAGAGAAGCGTAATATCAAATTTATATTTAAGAAGTATTTGGGAAAGGGCATCACTAAAGTGGCCTTATTAGTGAGATAAAGTCATGGAACAAGAATGTGTGGCTTCATGTCTGAGGACTTGAAGTAGACCCCACATATAGAGATCAGACTGAATTTTTTCTTTCTTTCTTTCTTTTTTTTTCCCCAAGAATCCCATCCAAGACTCAGAGGTGACATCAGCAGAAAGAAGCTGAAATTCAGTACTGTGTATAGAATTGGAGGTGGGTATTCAGAAAACTAAGATCATGGCAGCTGGTCCCACCACCTCATGGGAAATAGATGGGGAGACAGTGGAAACAGTGACAGACTTTATTTTTTGGGCTCCAAAATCACTGCGGATGGTGACTGCACCCATGAAATTAAAAGATGCTTACTCCTTGGAAGGAAAGTTGTGACCAACCTAGATAGCATATTAAAAAGCAGAGACATTACTTTGCCAACAAAGGTCCATCTGGTCAAAGCTATGGTTTTTCCAGTGGTCATGTATGGATGTCAGAGTTGGACTGTGAAGAAAGCTGAGTGCTGAAAAATTGATGCTTTTGAACTATGATGTTGGAGAAGACTCTTGAGAGTCCCTTGGACTGCAAGGAGATCCAATCAGTTCATCCTAAAAGAGATCAGTCCTGGGTGTTCACTGGATGGACTGATGCTGAAGCTGAAACTCCAATACTTTGGCCACCTAATGCGAAGAGTTGACTCATTGGAAAAGACCCTGATGCTGGGAGGGATTGGGGGCAGGAGGAGAAGGGGATGACAGAGGATGAGATAGCTGGATGGCATCACCGACTCAATTAACATGAGTTTGAGTAAACTCCGGGAGTTTGTGATGGACAGGGAGGCCTGGCGTGCTGCGATTCATGGGGTCGCAAAGAGTCAGACACGACTGAGCGACTGAACTGAACTGAACTGATGGCTTCCCTGGTGGCTCAGAGGTTAAAGCATCGACTTCCAATGTGAGAGACCCGGGTTCGATCCCTGGGTCGGGAAGATCCCCTGGAGAAGGAAATGGTAACCCACTCCAGTATTCTTGCCTGGAGAATCCCATGAACTGAGGAGCCTGGTAGGCTACAGTCCACCGGGTCGCAAAGAGTTGGACAGGAATGAGCGATTTTTTTTTTTAATGGTCTAAATTAGGCAACTAGATGAAAATCAAAGCCCAAAGTACACCGTACTTGACAACTTACCAGTGGGGAAATCATTAGGAAAATTGTAAGCTCACCCTTGTTTGTTTCCAACCCCAGGATTTCCCAGATGACATATGAAACCAGTTTGAATACACAAAAGGCAAGGAGAGAGCAAAGAAAGAGGTGGATCACTCCAGATCAGTAGACTGCAAATGTAATAAGCAAGGGAACTTACATATTAATATGAGTCTTGTCTTGAGTGGCCACAAGACAAATAGATCTCCACACCCACCTGTCAGAATCCTGAGTTAATATAGAAGCTTTAACAGGTTTCACTCACGTATTTAGTCCAGATAGTCTCAACAACATTTCACTTCCTCAAAGTGGTGTCCTTGAAAGAGCTTCAGTTATGGGAACAGTGGGTGTAATGTATATTCCAAGGACAGGGAAGAGGGTAAGGAGCCTCACTGCAACAGGTCTAGCTAGCTGGTCAACTGTTGATCACATCCTCTTGATAAACTTCTCCAGCAATCCCACAGGAGGAAGCATTAGCTTTTTACACCATCTACTTTTACAGGGAGTCAACACCAGATTGTAATACTATCAATCAAGGAAATCATTCTTGACTCTTAGTTTTTCATTGACCCACCCATCTTTTCTCTGCTAAACCTAATTATTAATTTTGTCATTCTTGTTACAACTCTTGCTACCATAAATCAAGAAAAATTAACTAACTTTGAACAAAACTCAAACATCATCATTGCCTACAAATTCAGCATTGAACTCTACTCCTTATGTTTACAAGAATAAAATAGCTTTGCTGGTTCTGGAAAATATTGCTTTTAATTTCTTGAGGATAAGAAATATAGAGACAAAAATGATGAAAATGCAAAATCCAGGAAATATCCAAATCATTTTTCAGGACAAAAAGAACAGACTTTGAAGACTAGAAAAATGTAAACCATTAAATTGATGACACTTAAATGCTGGGACCTTCAGTTGACATTTGTTGTTGTTATTTAGTTGCTAAGTTGTGTCTGGCTCTCGATGACCCTTGGATTGTAGTCCACCAAGCTCCTCTGTCCAGGGGTTTTCCAGACATGAATACTGAAGTGGGTTGCCATTTCCTTCTCCAGTGAATCTTCCTGACCCAGAGCCCAAACCCACATCTCTTCCATTGGCAGGCAGATTCTTTACCACTGAGTCTCCTGGGAAGCCCTTCACTTGACAGAGGTTACTCCCAAGGCTACTTCTAGTCTCTTCCACTAAATGCCAAGAGAGAACAGAAGACCACAGAAGTGTCAGAGGTTTGTCACTGTCTTCGACAACGAATAAGGCTGTTAGGTTGCTCAGAATACTTCCATATTTGCCTGGCTCTCAACAACCAACTCTCTGCTTCCTGTTAACTTACCACCCTCACTTCCACATCCAGCTCATGGGAAGTGTGAGTGGTAAGGACTCAGTCCTGCTGGTAGAGTTGCTTCAAAAGGAGGTTTGTAGGCCATGTGAAACGAAGCATATTCTGAGTAAAAACTGAAAGGATAAGTTAAGGATACAGCTTTGCCAGAAACAAATCATGTTGCTATTGGCTTTTCCTATACTGCCTTTAATGTAAATAAATAAATAAAAATAAGCTAGGCTAGAGGAGAACATCTGAGTTATATTCTCTTCATTCAATAGAATATGAAATGAAAAAAAAATAGTTGACATAGGAAGAAGCAACCAAAACACCTACAAAAAATAATTTTAGGATAAAAGTACTCCAAGATTTTCCTTTGACTGTGTGGGTCACAAACAGCAGTGGAAAATTCTTAAAGAAATGGGAATACCAGACTACCTGACCTGCCTCCTGAGAAATCTATATGCAGGACAAGAAGCAACAGTTAGTACTGGACATGGAACAGCAGACTGGTTCCAAATTGGGAAAGGAGTACTTCAAAGTTGTATATTGTCACCCTGCTTATGTAACTTAAGATGCAGAGTACATCTTGTGAAATGCTGGGCTAGATGAAGCACAGGCTGGAATCAAGATTGCCAGGAGAAATATCAATAACCTCAGATATGCAGATAACACCACCCTTATGGCAGAGAGTGAAGAAGAACTAAAGAGCCTCTTGATAAAAATGAAAGAGGAGAGTGAAAAAGTTGGCTTAAAGCTCAACATTCAGAAAACTAACATAATGGCATCTGGTCCTATCACTTCACAACAAATAAATGTGGAAACAGTGGAAACAGTGACTGACTTTATTTTTCTGGGCTCCAAAATCACTGCTGATGATGACTGCAATCATGAAATTAAAAGGTACTTGCTCCTTGGAAGAAAAGCTATGACCAACCTAGACATCATATTAAAAAACAAAGATATTTTGCCACCAAAGGTTGGTCTAGTCAAAGCTATGGTTTTTCCAGTAGTCATGTATGGATGTGAGAAGCTGAGTGCCAAAGAATTGATGCTTTTGAACTGTGGTATTGGAGAAGACCCTTGAGAATCACTTGGACTACAAGGAGATCAAACTTGTCAATCTTCAAAGAAATCAGTCCTGAATATTCACTGGAAGGACTGATGCCGAAGCTGAAACTCCAATACTTTGGCCACTTGATGCAAAGAACTGACTCATTGGAAAGACCTGATGCTGGGAAAGTTTGAAGGCAGGAGGAGAAGGGAATGACAGAGGGTGAGATGTTTGTATGGCATCACCACCTCGACGGACATGAGTTTGAGCAAGCTCCAGGAGTTGGTGATGGACAGGGAAGCCTGGCGTGCTACAGTCTAGGGGGTTGCAAAGAATCGGACAGGATTGAGCAACTGAACTGAACTGAAGCTTATATCAGGTGTAATAAATTATAATAATGTTTAATATATGTTATGTTTTGATGATATTAAGTTTTTTTCAGCCCTGTAAAAATGTATATTTTGGTTTGATTTTTTATTTTAAATAAATATTCACTCATGTAGTTAATTTTGTTAATGATTCTTATTTTCTTGCAAAAGATGTCTCCAAATTATATAATCCTATGTTTCAATATAACTAGATTTTAATGAAAAGAAGACTGGATTATTATACACTTAGGAAAAATGAGGTAATTATTATTAGAATTATAAAAATTAGTACCTAATAAAACTAATACCCATATTTGGATATTGTTTCAAGAAAGATCACCTATATAAACAGGTGAGATTTATAAAACACTTGTACAATTATGTAGTAAACTTATTTCAGATGAAGCTCCATAGTTGAGAAATAGAGTATATTTATAATAAGCACACTGAGACATGGTTATGATGAAAGCTAATTGTTAGAATAGCTTTCCTACAAATATGTACTAGAAATTTTGAAAGAAGTTTATATATTTGTAAGAATATATGTGTTTATATATATACATATATATATATATGTAGAGAGAGAGAGAGAGAGAGATAGCTATCTCTCTCTATATATACACATACATATCTACTTGGTTTTCTCTCAGAACCTCTACTTTTGGTCTTTGTTCTGCTTAAAAATCTTCATAGTAAATTTTTGCATAGGTGACCCCTCATATTATTCAGATGTCAATTCACTTCTTAGCTTTTCTTATTACACAGTTTAAAGACAGTGTGTTCCATCCAAATCATTGTCTTCTTTCTTTCACTGCTTTATTTTGCACTCATAACTGCTCCTTATCTAAAAATACCTTTTTTGTTTTTTCTTATTTGTTATCTATTGCTCATCCTTTACATATGGATGGTCCTGTAAATAGGCAGAAGCTACTATAAATTCATAATTTAGCTATAAATTTAAATAAAATTGAAGGTGTTCTTTCTTGTCATAGTACTCACATTAAGAAGAAATTCAATACTTTTCTACCTTAATATCTAAATGTGGCTATTGTGTACCAGAGTGAATAACTTCTATCATTGCAGAAAGCTATTGGAGAGCACTGCTTTATCCGATGTCAGCTTGAAGAGATAAAATCTTTCCAATTATTTCTCTGTCATATATGGAGTCTAGAAGAGTTACACGCACACAGAAAGTATTCCATTAGTATTTGCTGAATAGATTGTTAAAGTAAATCCAGCACATTTTAGCTACCTCAGAGAACAAAATACTGCACTATTTTGCAAGTGAGAAAACAGCAAAAGGGCTTTCCTGATGACAAAGAAGATAAAGAATCTGCCTGCAATGTAAGAGTCATATAAGGCACCAGTTCAATCCCTGGGTTGAAAAGATCCCATGGGGTAGGAAACAGCAACCTATTCAAGTATTCTTGCTCGGGAAATCTCATGGACAGAGGAGCCTGGTGGGCTATAGTCCATGGAGTTGCAAAGAGTCAGACACGACTGAGCACATGAGCACAAATAGCAAAAGGACACAAGAACAATTAAAGATAATAATAATATAGCAGACCCTAGGTAAATATTTAAATTTCAGAGAATTAATTTTACTGTCTTTTACTCTCTTTTTTTTCCTCAAACAGACATATGCAAGAAAACAGGAAGCAATTATAGGAAATTTCTGTTTTATATTCCCCAAAAGATATAAGAAGATGCTGTATCCATAAAAATAGAGAAAGCAGTTATGGAGAAAAATCCATTTAGGATAAAGAGTAATTACATGTAAGTGGAAAACTTGATTGGTAGATTGGTAAATGCAATCCTTGATTGAAGCAGTAAACAGTAGACTGATTAGTACGGAAAAGTGAAGAACAAAAGTAGAACATAAAAGCTAGGACTCAAAAAAAAAAAAAAAAAAAACCACCAACTGGAAATTAAACTTGAATAAGTGAAAAACACTTCTAGGAGTTTCTATCTATATAACAAGATAAGAAGCAGTTAGATGATAGAATGAAACAAAGGTGATAATTTAAAATGCTAAATGCCAATCAATAGAAAGAAACTATTTTGAAGGAATATATGAGTTTTCAGATAGAGTTTTAGATAGAAATTAATTAACAGGTTTTCCAAAAAGCTGAATTTCAAAGAAAGATATAAAAAAATTCTAAACCTTTGTGAGGGAGGATGACTATTCCCGTCTTCCCTTCTAGATTCTTTGACTAGTACAGTAATTAAATTGGCATAAGACAGATTAACAGAAGGGAGAGCATATTTAATTTCATACATACAGGGGCTCCAAAGATATGAGGCACAGTTAGGCAATTGATGCCATTCTGAGTTAAGGAGAGTGTCATAGAGATCTGGAACTTTAAAGGAAAGGAAGATATTTCTCAGGAAGGAAGGTGTGAAAAGCAAATATTTGGTAAACAGATGCTGGTCATGTCAGGAGCAGAAGTCTTTCTGATGTAAAAAAATGTTACCTTTGATAATAGCTCTCTTCCTGGTTAGGGAACACTATTAAAAAATTTCTCTTAGGCAGTTAAGAGGTGGTGGTGAGGGGTGATAATAAGCTCTTCCTGAGTCTGTCTGGCCTTGTGTTCTGCTCAAAATAACCCTTAAGTCAAACTGGTGCATATTGTGGAGGCCTGGCCCCCATCAGCTTATGCCCTGTGTACTCTAACTGAACACACCAAAAAAACAATTTTTATACAAGAGAAGTTTGAGACTTTTTGCCACAGTAAATAAATGAACAAGTAGAGAAATGGAAAGTTTTCCTTTTTAGTGGGAGGGATATCAAAGAGGTAAATGGTGAGAATTATGAAGATTCTGTATTCACCCTATTATATTAATTTACAAAGACAATACAAAATGAGATTTGACTGCCACCCATTGTGAGACTTCTAAACAAAGTTTTTTGTCTATTCTATTAAGGATTCAAGAAGGATCAAAAATCAACAGCAGCAGCACACATTTTAATCTTACTAGAGTTTTGAGAAAGAGGTAGATAGGTATGCAGCCTTGTCTGTGATTTCTCTCTGATTTCTAATTATTTAAGAAGTGTAAGAAAATTAAGTCCCTTGATCATTTTATCAAAAAGCAACCTCCTGAAATTTTTAAGAACAGTTTTCACATTTTATTATACTCAACTTTTACATATGAATATTGGGCATATGTAACAAGACTGATAGCTGTCACAGTCAATGGATGGTATGAAAGCCTATAGGTGGAGTTTCAAATACTTAATTTATGAATTTGTACTAGCTTATACCCTTTATGAACTTTCAGGGCATCTGAATAGCAAGTTCAATTCTTTATATCCCAGTTAGACATAGAAGAGAAAGAGGTAAGAAGACAAACAAATTGACAGAAAATTTCTTACCACCTCTTTCATCATTAAAAAAAAAAAAAAAGTATTATTAACCTTCTTTAAGAAGAAGTCCAGAGACAGGGTGATTAATTTGATGACTGAACCATTTTATCCTTGATCTAGCGTCTTTCTGTCCTACCATTATCAGCTTTGACCTCAGGGTACTCCGTAATGTTGATGTGCAGTCACTAAGTTGTGTCCAACTCTTTGCAGCCTGCATGACAGGCTTCCCTGTCCGTCACTGTTTCCTGGAGTTTGCTCACGCTCATGTCCATTGAGTCAGTTATATTATCTAAGCATCTCATCCTTTGCTGCCCTCTTTCCATTTGCCTTCAATATTTTCCAGCATCAGGGTCTTTCCAATGAGTTGGCTCTTTACATCAGGTGGCCAAAGTATTGGAGTTTCAGCCTCAACACCAGTCCTTCCAGTGAACATTTAGGGTTGATTTCCTTGGTTATTGACTGGTTTGATCTCCTTGCAGTCCAAGGGACTCTCAAGAGTTGTCTCCAACACCACAATGTGAAAGCATCAATTCTTCAGTGCTCAGCCTTATTTATAGTCTAACTCTCACGTCCATACATGACTACTGGAGAAACCACAGTTTTGACTGTATGGACCTTCGTCAACAAAGTGATATCTCTGCTTTTAATACACTGTCTATGTTTGCCATAGTTTTCCTTCCAAGGAGTAAGTGTCTTTTAATTTCATGGCTGCAGCCACAGTCCACAGTGATTTTAAAGCCCAAGGGCGGGGGGTGGGGGGCGAGGAATTGTCACTGCTTCTACTTTTTCCCCTTCTATTTGCCTTGATGTGATGGGACCAGATGCCGTGACCTTAGCTTTTTGAATGTTGAGTTTTAAGCCAGGTTTTTTACTCTCACTCTTTTTCACTTTTACTCTTTCACCCTCATCAAGAGGCTCTTTAATTCCTCTTCACATTCTACCAGTAAAGTGGTATCATCTGCGTATCTGAGGTTGTTGATATTTCTCCTGGCTATCTTGATACCAGCTTGTGATTCAGCCAGCTTGGCATTTTGTATAATGTACTCTGTATATAAATTAAATATACAGGGTGACAATATACAGGCTTGTTGTACCCCCTCTTAAAGTATTAAAATTCCTGCTGTAGGTTTAGGCATCATTTGCTGATACAATGGCATTAATTGAGGAAAAAGACTATTTTCCTGTGTGTTTTCCTTTTTATGTGTCTGAAAACCTTTCCAAAATCACCCAGCAAGTGTCCTCCTTATCTAATTGATTAGTATTTCTTATGTTTCTAATTGCTAAAACTATAATAGGAATGAAATGGCTGAGGCTGACTTCAAACTGGAAATAGGTACTCAAAGCTGGTTTCTGTAAAAGTCTGTGGTTTA
Source organism: Cervus elaphus (assembly GCF_910594005.1). Lineage (NCBI taxonomy): Eukaryota > Metazoa > Chordata > Mammalia > Artiodactyla > Cervidae > Cervus > Cervus elaphus. The sequence continues at coordinate 50,869,164 of NC_057822.1, forward strand.
GATAAAAAGAAAAAAAAAAAAAAAAGGTGAACTTGGTGTTTGAAATGGCAACAATGCTGCTATACGACCCAAATCCAAAAGTTAGTTTACAATAATAAATGGCATTTATAACAAAAAGCAACCTATACAGCTTATTAAAAAGCAGAGACATTACTTTGCTAACAAAGGTCCATCTAGTCAAAGCTATGGTTTTTCCAGTAGTCATGTATGGATGTGAGATTTGGACTATAAAGAAATCTGAGCACTGAAGAATTGATGCTTTTGAAATGTGGTGTTGAAGACTCTTGAGAGTCCTTTGGACTGCAAGGAGATCCAACCAGTCAATCCTAAAGGAAATCAGTCCTGAATATTCATTGGAAGGACTGATGCTGAAGCTGAAACTCCAATACTTTGGCCACCTGATGCAAAGAACTGACTTGCTGGAAAAGACCCTTATGCTAGGAAAGATTGAAGGCAGGAGAAGAGAATGACAGAGGATGAGATAGTTGGATGGCATCACCAACTCAATGGACATGAGTTTGAGCAAACTCTGTGTGTTCAGGGAAACCCAGCGTGCTGCAGTCCACAGGGTTGTGAAGAGTTGGACATGACTGAACAGCTAAACTGAACAGATAACAAAAAGCCACCTGGTGGCTCATATGGTAAAAATCCTACAATGCAGGACACCTGAATTCAATCCCTGGGTTGGAAAGATCCCCTGCAGAAGAGAGTAGCTACCCACTCCAGTATTCTTGCCTGGAGAATTCCATGGACAGAAGAGATTGGTGGGCTACTGTCCAAGAAGTTGTAAAGAATGGGACATGACTGAGTAACTAACACTTTTGCTTTCACGGCAAAAAGCTGCCTAGACCAGTCCTACAAATCTATTGTATTTCTGCTCAGTAACTACGGCTATGGCCTCATCTTTGCTAGTTATCTGTTGACTAACAATAGAGAGGCTATCATTGTTTCAGCCTTCTCTGGGTATAACAACATATGGCAGCACCATAGGGCATGAAAGACAGGAAATTGCTATTTATAGCTTCTGGTAGAGAAACAGAAATGTCAGGAATCAGTAGGTCTTTGGAATGAGGTAATCTCTGCTTCTCTGACATGGCACCATGAAGTGCAGAACAAACCCATAGGTCCAACAAGACTTAGATCTCACTAGATGCAATGGTAAATTTTGAAATTGAAAAAGATAGATGGTTTGAGAGCAGAAACTGATTTTCTTCCAGCAAATTTGGTTGAATTGCCTAGGAGAGAACTGGAGTAAAGGTATTTCTTGTTACAGGAGCAAGTCTGTTAACTTATTCACTAAAATATTATGTATGTACATTTGTTTCTATACAGGTGTGCATGTGCTTGTGTGTGTATCTATGCTTATGCTGAAACCAGTTAATCCTAAAGGAAGTCAACCCTGAATATTCATTTGAAGAGCTGATGCTGAAGCTGAAGCTCCACTACTTTGGCCACCTGATGTGAAGAGCTAACTCATTGGAAAAGACTCTGATGTTGGGAAAGATTGAGGGCAGGAGGAGAAGGAGATGACAGAGGATGAAGGAGGAGAAGGGGATGACAGAAGATGAGATGGTTGAATGGCATCATATACTTAATGGACATGAGTTTGAGCAAAATCAGGGAAAGAGTGAAGGACAGGGAAGCCTGGTATGCTACAGTCCATGGGGTCACAAAGAGTCAGACAGGACTTAGCACCCGAATAACAAGATGTGTATTTATTTATATATCATTTTTGTATTCATCAGAGTAGTTCAAGGTCATGAAGTCCTTCAGTTTGGTATCTATAAACCTTTGCACACGTCTGTAGCTGCAGATCTGCTTAATAATACGCTCCAAGGCAGAGAAAGCCAGCCCATGTCTTCTTTTCATGAGAGCATTCTCCTAGAGTCATCTCATGCATCATTTTATATACACAGTAGAAGGAAAGATATACTATTTATTTCAAGACATTGTTGACTTTAGAAAGCTGCACAACATGAGATTTGCAAATTAAGATTTATTTGGGGCAAAATGAAGACTGCAGGCCAAGAGACAGCTCTTCAGATAAAGAAACTGAGAAACTGCTCTAGAGAAGTAATGAGAAAAGGTCAATATAATAGGATTTGATGAGAGGGGAATTCAGGCAATCAAGCACTTATTTTAGATTTTCTGCTAGTCTAAAGGGATTTAGTGCTTTTCTAGATATGAGGAGATGCAAGGATTGGGATCATGAAATCAGTTTCCGAAAACATCTGACTATCTAAAGACCTGTTCCACCAGTTCCCTGGAGCACAGAGTGCCTCATTCTCCACCCTGAACTCCCTTCAGGGTCAAAGGTCAACAGCTGCAGCAGAACAGGATTCAATTTCCGCAGAGGCAAATGGCAAATGCCCTTGGCAAGCACCAATTTGTAGTTGATAATATTGTAAGCCATAAGACATACATTTTAGTTAGAATTTTTAAAAAACATGCCAAACACTTTTAAAAATTTTTAGTTGAATTTAGCACTATAATATGAAATAATATATTATCAATATCATATATCAATTAATAACATATATTAAGTATCAGGGCTTATCAGTATAGATAACAAAAGACTAAATTTTGGGGATAAAGTTCTGCCTGCCTTCAAAAACAATATAAGTAATGGTGCACCTATCTGCCATTATAAAATGAAATCATTTTCCCTACAGTCTGTTGGGCAAAGAAATTTTTTCTTTACACTTCTAGGGTCTTTTAGTTGCCATTTCCTTCTCCAGGGGATCTTCCTGACCCAAGGATAGAACCCAGGTCTCCTGCATTGCAGACAGATGCTTTAACCTCTGAGCCACCAGGGAAGCCCCTTTAGGGTCTTCTGGATTGACTAAAAATTAAATTGATGTGAGAGGTGTTAACAGTGAGGTAGAAATTGATAGGCAGTCAGTATAGGACCTCAGACTTATTTTCAATATGCATCTCAATCCATTAGCCTAGAGCTATATCCTTTGTCCTGAATTCTTGGGTTGTGTCCTTGGTCTGATAATCAGTACTCAGATACACAAAAGAGTAGTAATTAACTTCTGTTCTATATGCCTGAGAAAAAACAATTGGTAATCCTACATACAGGGTCCATTGTAAAATAGCCAGGGGACATGAAAAAGGGTGGTGACTTAATCTGAGGATCTAGAGAAGCCACAAAGATGTAAGGTTAAGCATCTTGACCTTTAAATTTATTGGTTAAAAATGACATATTTTAAGGACAGAAGCAACCAAAAATGTACAGATTAATACTAGTAAAGATAAAACTGCTGTAATCTCTGCCTTTTGAGGGACTTTTTACCCCCTCTCAGTGTCTATGCTGAGAGTTTTGTACTTTCCTTCCCTTTAACAAATCCTATTCTATTCGCTTGCTACTGTAGAGTGTTTGCATGTTTGTGAAGTTAATTCTTTGACCTCATGAAGAACTAAGATTCCTATTTTAACAGGAGAAAATCAGACTAAAATTTAATAGCATGTATATATAGGGAGTATTAGTATTAGTCACTCCGATTGTATGTGACCCCATGGACTGTAGCGCGCCAGGCTCCTACATCTATGGGATCTTCCCAGCCCAAGGATCAAACTACTAGGGCAAGCACACTGACTGAAACCGCCCACTCTGGCCAGACACCATAGTAACCATTTGCATGGGTTGTTTTCAGACAGGAGGTCCTGGTAAGGATCACGGAATTAATAAGCCACCACCAACTGGAAGAGTTCAGGAAAGGTCAAAATGTGATACTACATGTCCAACCACCTCCCAGAATCCTCGCTGGTATCCATCTTGGTTGAACAAGGCATGCACCACTGGGAAGTACTTTGAGTCAGAATGACTGGCTAAAGACAACCCAGAAACTAATCCCATCAATATAAAACCCAAGCAGTTCTCCCGGGTCCCCTTACCCTTCTGCTTTCTGCCTGGGTGCCCCTTCCCAATAAAATCTCTTGTTTTGTCAGCACATTGTGAGGTTGCCAGGGTTAATACCATGACGGGCGGCCTGGACCTAAGTTTTAGCTTCCCCCGAAATGGTAAGATTCCCTACCCCCATCAGGTAACCTGGAGCCAGCCAATCAATATGCGCCCAGTAAGAACAAAGGGAGAGCTGAAAAGCCCGCGAAAGTCTGTACCGATAGAATTACTTTGCAAACATGTAACCAATCCGCTTAAGCCAGCTACTAACCGCTTTTGCATATCTTATAAATTTGTGTACCAAGCTTGAGCTCGGCGCTTTCTGACCCTGCACCACTGTGATGTTTGTGGCAGAAAGCCCTGGCTCGAGACAGTAATAAACTTCCCTTTTTGCGAGTTGCATTGTCTTGGAAGCCTTCTCTCTTCCCGCTCGGGGATTCGGACATCGGGCATAACATTGCACATGTGTCTGCTCAGACAATTCATTTCCAAGGGCTAGACAAAAGCCCACTTTTGGGCCCTGGAAGGGTTCCCCCTTCCTGCAACAGAACCTGGGTCTCCTGCATTGCAGGCAGACACTTTACCATCTGAGCTACCAGGGAAGTCCCAGAAAAACTAACTTGCTGTGAATGCATGCTAATGCTTCAGCTGTGTCTGACTTTTTGTAATCCTGTGAACTGTAGCCTGTCAGGCTCCTCACTCCTCTATTCATGGGTTTCTCCAGGCAAGAATATTGGAGTGGGTTGCCATTTGCTACTTCAGCAGATCTTCCCCACCCAGAGATTGAGCCTGGGTGTCTCCTGCATTGGCAAGCAGATTCTTTACCACTGTTACCACCTGGGAAGCCCAAGTAACTTGCTTGAAATGGCTGAAACTCTCACCTTAAATACGGTCTTCGGCTAAAAGTAAAAGAGGATGTTGTGGAAGGCAGTAGTGGTTTGGGACTTCAAAGGGAAAAAAGGCAATTTGTATGGAGATGGAAAAGCAAATGCTTGGTAAACAAAGACTTGCTATGTCTTATAGAGACACTGAGACACAGAGTGGACTCTGATCTCTAGGCCCTGCCTAGCATTTCCTCCAGCACACCTCCTTATTCTTTGCTAATATCTCTGATGATAGCTTTATTCTTGGAACAGACTGTCATATAAATTCCTTTAGCAGTTTGGGGTCAGGTCAAAGTTCCTTCCTGAGTCTTTGGGTCTTGATTTCAGCTCAAAATAATCCTGATACCAAAGAAATATTTGCGGGTGGCAAGTTTTTCTCCCTCACATATCCAACAATAATAAAAGAATAATTATGAAGTTCAGAACAAGTGCATTTAATTTCTACCTACTGTATCTTTTTTTCTATGTTGTATGAAAAAAATTAAATACTTAAATGCTATGTATGATCTTTTGTCCTTAAATCCTTTATACATTTTGTAGGGGTTTTTTGAAAGTAAGAAATTATTTGGAAATGAGTTGGGACTTTAATTATTCTCAGGAGAAGAAAATAACAATCGATTATTCTTAGTCATTTCTTTATATTCCACTAATAGACATTGAAAAGAGTAGAAAATATGAAAATCTACTAAAAAAGACAGACTATTTAGTATAGATGCACTAAATAAAATAGAAGTTATTTGACAGAAGTATATTGAATTAACTGAAACTTTATCACTATTAATTACTCATAAAATGAAAAAAAAATTAAAAATGCATCAAGCATAACATTTAAGAGCAATAAAAAAGAGAATTTCATCTGAAATGATACAAATAATATGACATGCTTAAAATGTATTATTTTTACAATTACAGTAATTTGGGAGTCCTGTATAGCAAAAACAATTTGGATTACAATCTCTAAGGAATAGTGCACAAAGTGGAGAGGAACTAAAGAGCCTCTTGATGAAAGTGAAAAAGGAGAGTGAAAAAAACTGGCTTAAAACTCAATATTGAAAAAACTAACATCATGGCATCCAGTCCCATCACTTCCTGGCAAACAGATGGGGAAACAATGGAAACAGTGACAGGCTTTATTTGCTTGGGCTCCAAAATCACTGCAGATGATGACTTCAGCCATGAAATTAAAAGACACTTGCTCCTTGGAAGAAAAGCTATGATCAACATAGACAGCATATTAAAAAGCAGAGACATTACTTTGCCAACAAAGGTTGGTCTAGTCAAAGCTATGGTTTTTCTAGTAGTCATGTATAGATGTGAGAATTGGACCATAAAGAAGTCTGAGTGCTAAAGAATTAATGCTTTTGAACTGTGGCACTGAAAAAGACTTTTGAGTCCCTTGGACAGCAAGGAGAACAACTCAGTCAATCCTTTAGGAAATCAGTCCTGAATATTCATTGGAAGGACTGATGCTGGAGCTAAAGCTCCAATATTTTGGCTAGCTGATGCAAAGAACCCACTTATTGGAGAAGACACTGATGCTGGGATAGATTTAGGACAAGAGAAGAAGGGAGCAACAGAGGATGAGATGGTTAGATGGCATCACTGACACAGTGTACATGAGTTTGAGTAAACTCAGGGAGATACTGAAGAATAGTGAAGCTTGGCATGATGTAGCTCATGGGCCACAAAGAGTCAGCAAGACTTAGCAACTGAACAACAACATTAAAAGGATTCAGAATGTAAGGCCAGATGAGTCAAAAACACACTGTGAATATCTTGGCTCATTGAAGTGACTCGTATTTGCCTTATTTACCAAGTGTCAAAGCATATGACACCCTTCCCACAGTTCTAGCATTAACACCATCCTGCCACACTCAATATATTCTTTTGCAATTTCAGGGACTCCCAATCTCTCAATAACTAAGTTTTAAGTCCAATCACATGTCCAGATTTAGACCTCTCAAATTGTAAATGATAAGAAGATCAATGAGTCATCATAACAATACCTCTTCTGTGCATATATAGGACTTTTCTAGAGAGATTTATCCATAAAGGGAAAAAGTTCTCTGTCTCAATTCCACGTTAGCAATTAACTGGTACATCCACAGTATTGAAACAAATTCTACCCCTAGATAAATATTGACTGAAATAGAAACTATACACATTGTTTGGATAATCAGTGTTGACTTATCTAAAGACATAGAAGAAAGTCAGGCCCAGTTGTAAACCAGTAATCATGTTGTTGATGATAATTTTTTGATTAAGGAGGGTCATATATCCACATTTGCAAGCATAGCTGTCTTTTTCCTTGTAGGAACAGAACTGCATGAAATGTGTTTGGAACACCTGAAGGAGCCCTCTAAAGAACCCATAAGAATAACTCATAGAATGAAAACAGTTATCAAAAGCTAAGTTCAGTTCAGTCGCTTAGTGTCCGACTCTTTGCCATCCCATGACTGCTGCACAACAGGCTTCCCCGCCCATTACCAACGCCCGGAGTTCACCCAAACTCATGTCCTTTGAGTCAATGATGCCATCCAACCATCTCATCCTCTGCCATCCCATTTTTTCCTGCCTTCAAACTTTCCCAGAATCAGGGACTTATGAGTCAGTTCCTCCCATCAGGTGGCCAAAGAATTGGAGTTTCAGCTTCAGCATCAGTCCTTCCAATGAATATTCAGGACTGATTTCCTTTAGGATGGACTGGTTAGATCTCCTTGCAGTCCAAGGGACTCTCAAGAGTCTTCTCCAACACCACAGTTTGAAAGCATCAATTCTTTGGTGCTCAGTCTTCTTTATGGTCAAACTCTCACATCCATACATGACTACTGGAAAAACCATAGCTTTGACTAGATGGACCTTTGTTAGCAAAGTAATGTCTGCTTTTTTAATAAGTTGTCTAGGTTGGTCATAATTTATCTTCCAAGGAGCAAGTGTCTTTTAATTTCATGGCTTCTGTCACCATCTGCAGTGATTTTGGAACCCCCCAAAATAAAGTCTGTCACTGTTTCCAGTCTTTCCCCATCGATTTCCCTTGAGGTGATGGGGCCAGATGCCATGATCTGACTTTTCTGAGTGTTGAGTTTTAAGCCAACTCTTTCACTCTCCTCTTTCACTTTCTTCAAGAGGCTCTATAGTTCTTCTTCACTTTCTGCCATAAGCATGGTGTTATCTGCGTATCTGAGGTTACTGATATTTCTTCTGGCAATCTTGATTCCAGCTTGTGCTTCATCCAGCCCAGCGTTTCTCATGATGTACTTTGCATATAAGTAAATAAGCAGAGTCACAATATACAGCCTTGACGTACTCCTTTACCACTTTGGAACCACTCTGCTGTTCTGTGTCCATTTCTAACTGTTGCTTTCTGACGTGCATACAGGTTTCTCAAGAGGCAGGTCTGGTGGTCAAGTATTCCCATGTCTTTGAGAATTTTTCAGAGTTTGTTGTGGGCCACACAAAGGCTTTGACATACTCAATAATGCAGAAGTAGATGTTTCTCCGAAACTTTCTTGTGTTTTCAATGAAACAGTGGATGTTTGCAATTTGATCTCTGGATCCTCTGCCTTTTCTAAATCCAGCTTGAACATCTGGAAATTCATGGTTCACATATTGTTGAAGCCTGGCTTGGAGAATTTTGAGCATTACTTTACTAGCGTGTGAGATGAGTGCAATTGTGCGGTAGTTTGAATATTCTTTCGCATTTTCTTTCTTTGGGATTGGAATGAGAACTGACATTTTCCAGTCCTGAGGCCACTGCTGAGTTTTCCAAATTTGCTGACATATTGAGTGCAGCACTTTCAAAGCATAATCTTTAGGATTTAAAATAGCTCAACTGGAATTCCATCACCTCCACTAGCTTTGTTCATAGTGATGCTTCCTAAGGCCCACTTGACTTCACATTCCAGAATGTTTGGCTCTAGGTAAGTGATCACACCATTGTGATTATCTGGGTCGTGAAGATCTCTTTTGTATAGTTTTTCTGTGTATTCTTGCCACCTCTTCTTAATATCTTCTGCTTCTGTTAGGCCCATACCATTTCTGTCCTTTATTTCATTCCCATCTTTGCATGAAATATTCCTTTGGTAGCTCTAATTTTCTTGAAGAGATCTTTAGTCTTCCCCATTCTATTCTATGTTTTTCATCTATTTCTTTGCACTGATCACTGAGGAAGGCTTTCTTATCTCTCCTTGCTATTCTTTGGAACTCTGCACTCAAATAGGTATGTCTTTCCTTTTCTCCTTTGCCTTTGCTTCTCTTCTATTCACAGCTGTTTATAAGGCCTCTTCAGACATCCATTTTTCCTTTTTGCATTTTTTTCTTTGGGATGATCCTGATCCCTGCCACCTGTACAATGTCACGAGCCTCTGTCCATAGTTCTTCAGGCACTCTGTCTAACAGATCTAATCTCTTGAATCTATTTGTCACTTCCACTGTATAATCATAAGGGATTTGATTTAGGTCATGCCTGAAGGGTCTAGTGATTTTCCCTACTTTCTTCAATTTAAATCTCCATTTGGCAATAAGGGGTTCATGGTCTGTGCCACAGTCCACTCCTAGGCTTGTTTTTACTGACTGTACAGAACTTCTCTATCTTTGGCTGTAAAGAATATAATCAATCTGATTTCAGTATTGATGTCCATGTGTAGTCTTCTCTTCTGTTGTTGGAAGAGGATGTTTGCTATGACCAGTGTGTTCTCTTGGCAAAAATCTGTTAGCCTTTGCCCTGCTTCATTCTGTACTGCAAGGCCAAATTTTCCTGTTATTCCAGGTATCTCTTCACTTCCTACTTTTTCATTCCAGTCCCCTATAATGAAAAAGACATCCTTCTTGAATGTTAGTTCTAGATTTGTAGGTCTTCATAAAACTATTCAACTTCAGCTTCTTCAGCATTACTGGTCAGGGCATAGGCTTGGATTACTGTAATATTGAATGGTTTGCCTTGGAAACCAGGAGAGATCATTCCATCGTTTTTGAGGTCTCATTCAAGTACTGCATTTCGGACTCTTTTGTTGACCATGATGACTACTCCATTTCTTCTAAAGGATTCTTGCCACGGTAGTAGATATAATGACAATCTGAGTTAAATTCACCCATTCCCATCCATTTTAGTTTTCTGATTCCTAAAATGTCTATGTTCACTCTCGTCATCTCCTGCTTGATCACTTCCAATTTGCCTTGATTCATGGACCTAACATTCTAGGTTCCAATGAATGTCGACATCCTAGGAATCAGCACGGGAGGACAGAGGATGAGACGGCTGGATGGCATCACTGACTCGATGGGCATGAGTTCGAGTAAACTCGGGAAGTTGGTGATGGACAGGGAGGCCTGGCATGCTGTGATTCATGGGGTCACGAAGAGTCGGACACGACTGAGAGACTGAACTGAACTGATGCAATATTGCTGTTTACAGCATCGGAGCTTGCTTCCATCACCAGTCACATCCACAACTGGGTGTTGTTTTTGCTTTGGCTCTGTCTCTTCATTCTTTCTGGAGTTACTTCTCCACTGATTTCCAGGTGCTTATTGGGCACCTACTGACGTGGGGAGTTCATCTTTCAGGGTCATATCTTTTTGTCTTTTCATACTATTCCTGGTATTCTCAAGGCAAGAATACTGAAGTGATTTCTCATCCCCTTCTCCAGTGGACAATGTTTTCTCAGAACTCTCCACCATAACCCGTCCATCTTGGGTGACCCTATATAGCATGGTTCATAGTTTCATTGAGTTATACAGCCTGTGATCAGATTGTTGTGATTAGATGTGGTCCATGTGATCAGATCAATTTCCAACAGAAAATTGGATTAAAGATTTACTGAATATGGCCCTGCCCATCAGAACAAGACCCAATTTCCCCCTCAGTCAGTTTCTCCCATCAGGAAGCTTCCATAAGCCTCTTATCCTTCTCCATCAGAGGGCAGACAGATTGAAAATCACAAAAGTTAAGAGGAGTCAACAAATAGCATAAGGAAAAGACCTTACTTACATCCTTTACCCGCATCTGTCTTCATTAATTAGTTCTGTAAAAGAAGAAATTTGAGTAAAGGAAGAAGATAGGAAGGATGGAGGGAGAGACTACTGGAGCCCCTCGTAAATAAGGGATGGAATGGAACAAGAAGAATTAGAGAACAGACATCAACTAAATCACTACTCCACTGCTGGTCTTAAAAATTCTCCAGGCAGTTTAAACTGCTGCTGCTGCTGCTGCTGGCGATGGGGTCATTGAAATGTATTACAGATTAATACAGAGATTTGAAGTTTTCATATTCAGTTTTGGGTATTAAAATGAAACTGCTCAGACCTGAAAGTGTATGGATTCTGTTCTAAATGTCTCTCATGTTCATGGTAGGAAGATGTGACAAGAAAACCAAATGTCTACACTACAAATACAAATTAAAATAATTTTCTGTTTGAGTCCTGTTAAATACAGTCCATTAAGTAAACCAATACAAATTATTTTTCTTTATGTACATTGCTTAATAATATCCTTTGCCTGTTTATTTATTGGGCTTCCCATGCATGATATACAAAATAAGATGATTCACTAATTTAAAATAAGTTAGACATTGTAGAAATAGGTAAATGTTTATGTTATTTGTTAGCTCTTAGAAAGCTCAGTATATTGAGGAAAGATAACAAAATAAAATTTACCATCATCGTGTACAGTAACATGTAAAAAATAAAATAAAATTTTCACTAGGTTTATGTGAGAATTTGATGATTCTTTTCATTATTTTAAAAGATTTAGACTTTTCCATTCTCTTTTTAAAATAAAATTGGTTGAATTGGCTAAAAATTAAAGGTGTTTGGCTTTTAGAAAAGGAGAGTTATATAGCATTATCAGACATCTAACCGAATCAAAAAATTGTTTTACTTCACATTTCCTAAAGGACAATTTAAGAATTAAAAGTCACATTGATAAAACTTGAAGTTGATGCTTTTTAATATACTTTAAGCTTCTTGATTCCTAAAAGAATATATATTTGACAGATTTTCTACAAGAAAGAGAAAACTGACTTAAAGTATTACTTGGACAGAACTGTCTATATGATCCCAAAGTGTTTTGACATTCTTTAGTTTAGCTCACTCTTTCTGAGTGACATCAGGCTCTTAGGAATCAGTACAAATGGGGTGAGAAAACATTACTCTCCAAGAATGTCCTGTCCTTGCAAACTAAAGGTATATATTATAAAGGAACATTTAATTCTTGCACTTAAAACAAGTGAAGTGTAGTTAGTTGATATATGATAGATGTTTTGAGAAGTCAGTGATCTTGTGTACAATGGCTGTTTTGTACATTCTTACTTAAAATAATTTCTAAGATAAATGGTATATATAAAATATATTATGCATGTATGTACTCATATATATTATTAAACATCTCAAATGCTGGGAAACCATTTTTTTTTTTGCAGATTTTCATTTTATACTTAATGAAAATTCTTGTTTTTTAAAACTGACTCATTCCAATAGCATGATCTAAATATTTCTAAAAGCATTAAGAAGGAAATGAATCACACAGGTCCATTTTGTGCCTGCAAATACATCCGAAATTTCTTGATAAAATTCAGAGGCTATGAAGTCTCATGGACTAAGTTATTTACCTAAATGTTAAAACTCTCTTTATAGTTTTACGTACTTGTTTCGCTGGGGTCATTGGATTGGGATTTTCCTCCATGTCAACAAAAAAGTGGTGTTGTTTCCCTGATGAGCTCAACTCGACTGTAGTATATTCAATTTACAATGTAAAAAATATTTTGCTTTGCCTTATATAGATTCTTTAAGACAGCTTCGTAGCCAAATGGCCAAGCTAAAATTTTCAGAAGCAGTTGGATAGGTCAATTTCCAGTATCAGTCTAAAACTGAAAGCTGACATAAAACAGAGACGATTTCTGTTGAAACTTGTTACATATAGCCCTTGTATAGCACTAAATTCTCAAATGCCTCTGCTAATGTAATCACTTGTACTAGAGTCTTCTCTTTAATTGTTGCCTGGTTTGGCTTATTAAATACCCCTCCACACACGGAGCTTCATTTTGAGGATAGATGTTTCAGCCTCAGTCTTGTGTCATCTGTTTGCTCTTTATTTTCCATCTTTTAAATTTCAGATCTGATTTAATAAGCAGGTAGTCACAACAAAGCAGATGCTGGGAAAGATTGAAGGCACGAGAAGAGGGTAACAAAGGAAGAGATGGTTGTGTTAGGTAGTTAGAACAGGAGAAAGGAGTCCAGAATTGTGGTGGCTAAAAGACAAAGAAAGGAAAAAGCCTGTGAAAATAGAACAAAGGAAGGTCCAAGGACGAGAGTGAGAACCTCAGGTAAAACAAACAGCCTTCCTGGCTAGCCCAGTTTACATAGGGCAGACTCAGGGGGAGGAGGGGGAAAAAAAATATATATATATATATATAAAGAGGAGCTAAAATTGAGCCAGGGCCTCCCTTCTCTTAGCGTCTTTTGGGTTGGCCCACCCTCACGCCTTGAGGATGTATTTTCCTCTGCTTGCCAAACAAAAGTGAGCTGTAACACTGGTCCATCCGTTGCTTCAAATGTTTGCCGCTGCAAGACAGAACCGAGGAAATTACAAACTCCCCCAACATACATGGTGCTGTGACTCAGATTTAACCTGGCTGAAACAACCTTGTTTTGGGCCCCCGTGACGTGCAGGGCAAGCACAGAAGAAGCCTAACTTGGTGAAACCTCCTGCGATGGAAGCTGAAACTGAAAGCGAAGAAAATCCTCTGCAGTGGAAGCGACAGGAAGCCCAGTGTGCTGGAAGCTGGGAGAGCAAAAAAAAATTTGGCAGAAAGCTTACATGGCTCAGTCTCCAGTTCCAGGAGACCTCCAGTTAAGGTAGGAAGTCCTTGCTCCTATGGCTGAAAGGACATATGGCTAAGAAAATCTTAATTTCTTTATAATCTCTTGTTTCTTGCTGTGCTATGCTTAGTCACTCAGACACATCCAACTGGGACTTGAGCCTGGCCAAAACACACAAAGCCTTGTTTTAGGACCTAATGAAGTCTCATTGCAAAAAATTAAGTGAGAGACACAGTCTTAGTAAGAGATAGATTTGTTCAGAGGTGGATTTAGAAAGATGCACACTCTGCAGGGTGGGCCATTGCAGAGGGTGAGTGGAATGTGCTGTGGTTAGTTTTTGCCAGCTGGGTGATTTCATATGCTAAGGGGTGGGAGGATAATCCCAACAGTTGGGGAACCATCCACTCCTCTGTCATAGTGTTTTGACAGTGCCTTGGAACTGTCCTGGTACCTCCGGGTTTGTCATTTAGCTTGCAGATTGAGGATCAAGGTTTAGTTTAATTTGACTTGTCATCTTGGACCCATTTGATTTTAATCAGTTTATGTTATGCCCTTGGGCTATGTCATTCTTTCAAAAGTTGTGCCCTGCCCCCTTCCATCCTGTTTCATGCTCTTTTCCTGAGTCTCAACTGTGCCCACAATGTTGCCTTTACCCTTTTCTGGAAGGGCAACCAGAAAATAGCTGGCCCTTGGGAAAGCAATACTGTATAATACCCAATATCTCTAGATATTCTGGCCTTCACCTTCCATGTTTCCTAAAACATGTGCAACAACAGCATGTCTCAGTGAACCCGCTAGGGCAGATGACAGGCACACAATGCCTGCTAGAAGTTCCATCTGTTGGTGGCATCCCTTCAAGAGCAATTGGGCTCCCAGGGATAATGTTTGCCACTTTGGGAGTTAGCCTTGCAGGCTGTTTGGGCCCAAACCCTTACCACCCTTCTTCTAAAGTTACAAACATATCCATGGATCAAATTTCCACTCCACTTTTATGGAACATCTTGTCTGTTGCCTCTTATCAATTTGTTTGTAAGCCACTTACTAACTCCTACAACCAGGACTCTACCCCCTTGTAGGCAACATTGCTCTACACTGCTTATTATTAAAATACTCTTAATGCCCCTAACAGGACCAAAAAACCACTCTTTTGTCATTATTTCTGTTGTTACCTAGAGTGGCTCTCTGACAATGAAATGTTTACCATTGGAAGCACCCTAAACTGCTCTTATGGAGGACTAGGTGGAGAAATCAGTGACTTACATTCCCTCAAAGCAATAAGAGGATAAAGCTTATGGCTATAAGCTTTTTTCCCCCAGTCTCAGGGCAGACTTGGATTACTTTACATCATGGTGGACATATCATGGAGGTATGTCCCATCTGCAACGGACAAAACAGCAATGAGTTAAGATTACAGTCCCTTAATCCTACCTGGTACTGGTCACGCTGGAGACCTTGGGGACACCCAACTCCAGTCAGGGGGTCCCAGGAGGTCTACCTTCCTTGACTTGCCTATCGATCTGGTCCTTGGAAGGTTGTCACACCTCAACCTGCTCAGGGATCTGCCAGTCCAGGGGTCCCAGGAAGTCCACATGCCTCGACCTGCCCAGAGACCCAATTCTTGGGAGGCCAACCTGCCTCGATCTGCCTGGGGATTTGATCTCCAGGAGGCTGTCATGCTTTAGCCTGCTTGGGGATCTGCACCCTGACCTGGGGACACCTGGCTCTCAGGTTGCAACAGCACTGGGTAGGATAAACTTCAGAAAGACTCACCCCTAAGGAAGTCCACCCATAAAAATAGAAGGAGGCCTATTCATTTTTTTCTTTTTTCTTTTCTTCCCTGTCATCACTGTCTTTCAGATGGGAAATAACCAATCTACTTCCTGACAGATGCCCTTGAGATGCATTCTTGATAACTGGAAGCTGTTTGATCCTCTAACTCTAGGGAAAAGTCACTTACAATTCTTTTGTGCCACTGCATGGCCATGATATCCTCTGGGGGACAAGGAACACTGGCCTGAGGATGCAAGTTTAAATTACAATACCATCCTATATCTAGACTTATTCTGCAAACGACAAGGGAAATGGACAGAGACCCCCTACGTCCAAATTTTATTCATACTAAGAGATATGAAGAAACTCTGTCTTAAGTATGGGATTGTTGTATGCCCTAAAAGTGAGCCTACTAAGCAAATGGTGTTAGGCACAGACAACCAAGAGAAGGAAGCCCCCCCATGAAGGCTCACTTCCTATGGCTCCCGAGTTGACTGGTGCTCTTTCCTTGTATCCAAGCATGTCCTCATATCTGAAAGCACCCCTTCCACAAAAGCCAACTCAAGTATGTCCCTTAGTCGAAACTGGAGGAAGATTTGACCCAACCTGGGTCCATAAGCCCTCCTCCCTCTTAGAACTAAGATAGATCAAGCAAGACCTGGAAAGCTATACAGATGACCCAGCAATTATATAGATACATTTCAACACATTACCTTGGCCTTTGACTTGACATGGAAGGACATCGTGGTCATATTTAGTCAAACTTTATCTGACCCTGAGCATGCTAGAACCTTAAGACCCTTCCTTTAAAAGAAGCCCAAAGATATGCTATGGGGCTTCACATGTCAGATGATAAATACCCAGTAGGGGAAACTGTGGTCTCCTTCTCAGATTGTAATTGAAATTATAATGACCCTGAGCACATCTGGGAAAGGGATCATTTTCTGATCTGTGTAAAGGCAGGACTAACATCAGCCCAGCAAAAAGTAATCAGCTAATACGCCCGGGTCTTAGCAATAACTCAGGAACCAAACGAGAACCCCATTGCCTTACTGGAAAGGCTAAAAGAAGCCCTCTAAAAGTTTACCAATCTGAACTTAGACTCTTATGAGGGTCAGGTGATTTTAAAGGACAAATTCCTGTCTCTCTGTGCATCAGACATCAGGATAAAGTTACAACAGCTATAGCAGCAGGACTCTGCTGCCTCTTTAGATAAGGTGGTCCAGGCAGCCACCAGTACCTTTTATAACAGAAGACAGGAGAGGGAAGCCAAGCCAAGGCCCAGGAAAGGGAGAAAAAGAAAGGGACAAGCCATGCCCAGATGCTGGTCGCCCTCCAGGGAAGCCCTATGGCAAACCCCGAGTCTTTGAAGGACAAGGCATGAGGCAAATGCCTAATTTGTATACAGGCGAGACATTGGTTCACAGAGTGTCCAAACCGTGACAAGTCTCCTAAAATGGCTTGCTACAAATGCCATCAGTTGGGACATTGGGCGGCACTCTGCTCTTGGGATCCAAGAGCCTCAAGGTCAAGCACCAAGCCTACCCTCACAATGGTTCAACAGGACTGAAGTGGCCTGCTCCAGCCAGCCCACCTGTCACAGATAAACATCACGGGGCTGGGGCCAAGGGATGTGGCAGGTAGATCTGAGAATTTCTTGGTTCACACAGGCGGCTACCTACTTTGTCATGACTTCCTACTCCAGAGCCTTCTCCTCCCAAACCTGTACCATTTTGGGAGCTACATATAGGAAAAACAATTACAAAAAGATTCATCTGAGCATTTTGTTGCTGGGATGGATGAATATTTTCCCACTAGTTTCTGGTGGTCTCTGAGTGTCCCACTCCCTTATTGGGAAGAGATCTCTCCCTGCCTTTGAAATCTTGCAGCTATTGCAGTCCTGATAGAAGATGCTTTAAAACTTTCTCCTGGGGGCAAACTAACTATTTTTACCAGCCACCAAGTGAAACAACTCCTGAATGGGAGAGGTCATTTATGGATGTCTAATTAAAGAATTTTCAGATATCAAGTAGTGCTGATGGAAAATCCAGGCCTGGCTATATTCCCTTGTGAGGTTATTAATCCAGCTACCATCCTGCCTACCTCCATGGGCTCTCTCCCCTTGCACTCTTGCCTAGACATTTTGGACCATTGGACAAAACCCCATGAGGAATTGTCAGAAGATCCTCTGACAAATCCTGAGGAAATCTGGTACACTGATGGAAGCAGCTTTGCCTTGGATGGAAAAAGAAGAGCCAGCTATGCAGTAGTCTCCAATTTTGAGACCATAGAGGCTAAACCGTTGCCACCAGTTACTTCTGCCCAATTATTTGAGCTCATAGCCCTGACATGAGCTTTAGAACTGGAAAGAGGATAAAGAGCAGCCATTATACTGACTCCAAGTATGCCTTTCTGGTGCTACATGTACATGCTGTTATTTGGAAAGAAAGAGGCCACTTGACCACCTGAGGGTCCCCAATCAAATATGATGATCAAATCCTGAGGCTCTTGGAGGTGGTGCCCACTGGGGTTTCAGTCTCCCCCTGTAAAGGACACCAAAAAGGGAGCATGGAAGTGGCATGAGGGAATCAAGCAGCCAATCCGGCAGTTAAGAAAGCAGCATTACAGAACAACGACCTAAAAGGGTTTGCTACCTTAGTTCCACAGACTAATTTGCCAAAAACTCCTTCATATACTGAAGGTGAGACTTTTAAAGCTAAGAGTGAGGGCTTTCAAGAAGATCATATGGGGTTGTTCCAAAAGGAAGGACTCTTTTCTTCTGCCTGGGAACCTCTAATGGAAGTTGGTTAACTCCTTATTTGCCACCACTCATATAGGGGAAAAGGCCCTCCAAAGATTACTAGAAAGGTCCTTCAGAGGAACAGGCCTCCAAAAAACCTGCTCCATGAAATCATTCTGAGATTTGGTCTGCCCAGGTGACTACAAAGTGACAATGGGGCATCATTTACTTCTAAGGTCACCCAATGGGTCTCCAAAGCATTGCACATACATTACTTATTATCTCCATCATGCCTGGAGGCCTCAGTTTTCAGGAAAAGTAAAAAGAGCCAGCCAATTCTTAAAATAAGTGATTAAAAAAAATAACCTAGGAGACCTCCCTGGGATGGAAGGCAGCTTTACCAATAGCTCTCCTCTGCACCCGTATTGCTCCTAAGGAACTGGTTGGTCTTAGTCCTTATGAGATGCTATATGGGAGATCTTTTGTTTATGTCAATGACCTCTTCCTAGATCCAGAGGCTCAGACCCTTCAGTCTTATATCATGGCCATTGGGCAATTCCAACAGGATATACACTTGTAGAGTGTCAATCAGAACCCAAAAGATTCTAAAGAGTCAGCACTATATGCTCTAGGGACTCAAGTCCTAACTAAAGTCTGGAAAAATTGGTCCCCAAAGACTCAACTCCAGCCCACATGGAAGGGCCCCTACCCTGTAATACTTTCTACCCCCACAGCAGTCAAGGTACCAGGACATGACTCCTAGATTCACTACTCATGAGTCAAGCCATGGAAGAAAACAGAAGAGGACACGCAACACACCTGTGAAGCCCTGGGAGATCTCAGATACCATTCAGGACTACAAATGAGTGCCATTCTAATGAACATCCCCCCAAAATTAAGCTTCTGGGGATAAAATTTCTCAGGACAACTCTGAAGAGCCAGCTAGCTTGGCAAGGGTTGTACTCCAAAATAGGAGATAGATCTCCTGATTCCTGAGCAAGGAGGGACTTGAGCCATCTTGAATGAGACATGTTGTTTCTGGGTGAATACCTCCAGCTAAGTTAAAGTTTCAGAATCCTCAAGAAAAGCATTCACATCCTCAGTTCAGTTTAGTTCAGTTGCTCAGTCATGTCCAACTCTGTGATCCCATGAATTGCAGCACACCAGGCCTCCCTGTCCATCACCAACTCCCAGAGTCTAGCCAAACCCATGCCCATCGAGCTGGTGATGCTGTCCAGCCATTTCATCCTCTGTCATCCCCTTCTCCTCTTGCCCCCAATCCCTCCCAGCATCAGGGTCTTTTCCAATGAGTCAACTCTTCGCATGAAGTGGTCAAAGTACTGGAGTTTCAGTTTCAGCATCAGTCCTTCCAATGAACACCCAGGACCGATATCATTTAGGATGGACTGGTTGGATCTCCTTGCAGTCCAAGGGACTCTCAAGAGTTTTCTCCAACACCACAGTTCAAAAGCATCAATTTTTCGGTGCTCAGCTTTCTTCACAGTCCAACTCTCACATCCATACATGACCACTGGAAAAACCATAGCCTGACCAGATGGACCTTTGTTGGCAAAGTAATGTCTCTGCTTTTTAATAAACTATCTAGGTTGGTCATAACTTTCCTTCCAAGGATTAAGCGTCTTTTAATTTCATGGCTGCAATCACCATTTGCAGCAATTTTGGAGCCCCCAAAAATAAAGTCTGACATTGTTTCCACTGTCTTCCCATCTATTTCCCATGAGGTGATGTGACCAGATGCCATGATCTGACTTTTCTAAGTGTTAAGCTTTAAGCCAACTTTTTCACTCTCCTCTTTAACTTTCATCAAGAGGCTTTTTAGTTCCTCTTCATTTTCTGCCATAAGAGTGGTGTCATCTGCATATCTGAGGTTATCGAATTTCTCCCTGCAATCTTGATTCCAGCTTGTGCTTCATCCAGCCCAGCGTTTCTCATGATGTACTCTGCATATAAGTTAAATAAGCAGGGTGACAATATACAGCCTTGATGTGCTCCTTTTCCTATTTGGAACCAGTCTGTTGTTCCATGTCCTACAGGATCTCAAAGAACAAGCTTGAGAGTTCTCAGGTGGCTACAATCTGTCTTTGGGGGATCCTTCTCCTGGAGAGGGGTAATTTGGAGTTATCCTTATTATCACCATATTGATGCTATTTATGATTGCTCTATGTATTATCAATTGTCTAACTATTTTGTCTCTTCCCAGGACAACAAGCTACACATACAAGGATATATAAAACTACAGGCGACCACAGAAAATATCATTCACCCTTAGATGGACACCACCATAAGGACTCGGGCCTGAGACTTGCAAGAAAGGGAAACCCAATGCCCCTCTCCATCCCATTTCAGCAGGAAGTAGCCAAATAGACCTCAACATCCCTATTCCCGAAGAATTGGGCCTCCCATCTCTTGAGAGGAGAATGTTAGGTAGATAGAATAAGAAAAAGGAGCCCAGAACGGTGGTGGCTAAAAGACAAAGAAAGTAATAAGCTCATGAAAATATAACAAAGGAAGTTCCGAAGATGGGAGTGAGAACCTCAGGTAAAGCAAACAGCCCTCCTGGCTAGCCCAATTTACATTGGGCAGGCTCAAGGGGAGGAGGAAAAAAAATATATATATATATATAAAGGAGCCAAAATTGAGCCAGGGACCTCTCTTCTCTTTGCGTCTTTTGGGTCGGCACACCCTCACACCTCGAGGATGTATTTTCCTTTGCTTGCCAAACAAAACTGAGCTGTAACACTGATCCATCTGTTGCTTCAAATTTTTGCTGTGGCGAGACAGAACCAAGGAAATTACAAACTCCCCCGACAGTTGTATGGCATCATCAACACAATGGACATGGGTTTGAGTAATCTCTGGGAGACAGTGAAGGATAGGAAGCCTGGCATGCTGCAGTGCATAACTTAGTGACTGGATAGCAACATATAAGACTGACTAATTGTTAAGTAATGCAAATAGATAAAGCAATTCTAAGACAATTGATTTCACATTGGCTAATTTATAAGGCACACATTATAATTTTTTAAGTGATAAATAGCTCTTCCACACTTCTTTGGGTAGCAGTACATATTTATGAATAAATAATAGCTGTATAAATGTGTTTGTACTCAGGGGAAAATTGAAAATAATTAAGTTTAATTAGAAGCTGAATTAGAAACTGATTTGGATAGGGGAATGACAATTTAAGCTATGTATAGCTTTATTGTTGTTGTTATTGTTGTCATTGCTGTTTTTGAATTCCTGAAACTCCCAGATGGGGATCTACTAACTGCATATTATCATGGTTATTATTAGCATTGCTATTTTAGATGATGTGACATGTATGATAAGCTCAACTGTGATCCCAGAAACATGGATTCACTCTAAATTTTCCTCTTCTAAAATTAACTGTATTCATTTTACTAAAATGGCACATAAATGGAGATTTATCATATAATTATAGGGAAACTATTCACTATTTTAGAACAAGAATTGACTTGTTTTATAGTTTAAGACACCTCTGACTGTCTCCTGCTGCTTGCTCACATTATTAACTGCAGTCTTCCTGCAGGGGGTTTTGTATCCATCAGGGTTTAGGCAGAAAAACAGACACACTTTTACATTTTTTAAAAAAAGAGGAAAATGTCATGCAGGGAATTGGCTACACAGTCTTGGAAAAACTGAGCTCACACTTGAGATTCACAATTGCAAGAAGCCATGAAGCTAATACTCTCCCTAGATGAAGAAAACAGAGACCAGTGCTCCTGGAGGCCAGAGCCTGGGTCCCCTGGGGATGAAGGAGCCAGGGTGTGTTCCTCTCCAAAGCAAAACCCTGGAGAGATAGAGCCTGGGTAAGAGAGGAATAGGGAGAAAAACCTGGCTTTGCTGAGGTTCTACCCTCTCATCTTGCTAAATGCCTTTGTTGAAAGTAAACAGACATGCCCGAGAAAGGGCCAGCTGCCCAGCGACGCAGAGCAGAGCGAGGAGGAAGGCAGGCCCTGGATGTGCACCGTGCCCCAGGGCACTGGCACTTTCCTTCTGCCCAGACACCTCTGATCCTGCTCTGGCTTGTCGATAAGGAAAGCCTCATACTGAAAGCAACATAAAGGTACAGGTCTTTCCATCTTGGAGACAATGTTTTTCTAAGAAATTTAAACACATACCATATGAGCTGAGTAATGTTCTTTCTCCTTAATGATACAACAGTGAGAAGTATCACTTCAACAAGAAAGTCCAGGTGATCTAGTTATGCTCAAAATATATTTCTGTTCTGTTGCCTAAAGATGATGAGTAGATAAAATGATAGGCTTTCTTAAAGCCATTCAGAAAAGTTACAAAATATGAAGTTTTCTTAAATTCTCTTTGGCCCTGCAGCATAAATGATAAACAAGGCTGGGCACAGTTTAAAAGTAGTGAGGATATCCTATACGGTTGGTGGGAATGTAAATCGGTGCAGCCATTTTGGAAAACAGCACTGAGTTCCTCAAAAAACTAAAAATAGTGTTGCCACATGATCCAGCAATCTCACTCCTGGGCATATATCCAGACAAAGGTATAATGCAAAAAGACACATCCACCCCTATTTTCACAGTAGCACTATTCACCAAGACATAGCTAACTAAAATGTCCATTGACAGATGAATGGATAAAGAAGATGTAATATTTATACACAATGGAATACTACTCATCCATAAATAAGAATGAAGTAATGCCATTTGCAGGAACATGGATGGACCTAGAGATTCCCAAACTAAGTGAAGTCAGAGAAAGATAAATACAATATTGTCACTCATGTGTATTCTAAAATATAACACAAACTAGCACAACATTTTAAATCAGCTATTGTTACTGTTGCTTAATCTCTGAGTAGTGTCCAGCTCCTTTGTGAACCTCTAGTCAGTAGCTCACCAGGATCCTCTAACTATGGGATTTCCCAGGTAAGAATATAGGAGTGGGTAGCCATTGCTTTTTCCAGGGGATCTTCCCAACTCAGGGATCAAACCTTCATCTCCTGCATTGGCAGATGGTTTCTTTACCAGTCAGTCACCAGGGAAGCCCCAAATCAACTGTAATATAAAATAAAATGAAAGTCAGATTAAGCACTAAAAAATAAAATAAATTATGACACAAGTGAACTTATTTACAAAACAGAAACAGACTCACAGACGTGGAAAATGAGTTTATGGTTACCAGAGGGGAAAGGAAATGTGGGAGGGATGAAGTACAAGCTTGGAATTAGCAAATGCAAACTACTATATTTAAAATAGATAAACAACAGTGTATATCATAGGAAACTATATTCAATATATTATAATAAACTGTAATGGGAAAGAATATAAAAAAGAAAATGTGCACATGTTTATGGGGTTTCCCAGGCAGAACTAGTGGTAAAGAAAGTAGGGGACTTCAGTTCAGTCGCTCGGTCTTGTCTGACACTTTGTGACCCCATGGACTGCAGCACGCCAGGCTTTCCTGTCCATCACCAACTCCTGGAGCTTGCTCAAACTCATGTCCATCGAGTCAGTGATGCCATCCAACCATCTCATCCTCTGTCATCCCCTTCTCCTCCTGCCTTCAATCTTTCCCAGCATCAGGGTCTTTTCAAATGAGTCAGTTCCTCGCATGAGATGGCCAAAGTATTGGAGTTTCAGCTTCAGCAACGGTCCTTGTAATGAATATTCAGGACTGATTTCCTTGAGGATTGATTGGTTTGATCTTCTTGCAACCCAAGGGACTCTCAAGAGTCTTCTCCAACACCATAGCTCAAAAGAATCAATTCTTTGGTGCTCAGCTTTCTTTATAGTCCAACTCTCACATCCATACATGACCACTGGAAAAACCATACCTTTGACTAGTCAGACCTTTGTCGGCAACGTAATGTCTCTGCTTTATAATAGCAGGAGACATAAGAGAAACTACCAGCGACAGAAGAGATGCTGCTTCGATCCCTGCATCTGGAAGATGCCATGGAGAAGAGTATGGGACCCCTCTCCAGTATTCCTGCCTGGAGAATCCCAAGGACAGAGGATCCTGGCAGGTTACAGTCCATAGGTTTCAAAGAGTAACACAACTGAAGCGACTTAACAACACGCATATATGTGTATAATTGAATCACTTTGCTGTACACCAAAACTAACATAATATTGTAAACCAGCTATACTTTATTTATTTATTTATTTTTAAGTAGACGTGATACATGCTATTCAATAACTTTTGCAACAGAGAAGAGGGTCTAGTGTGGACAAAATCCAATTTTGTTGAAACAAAAGGCTAGAGACTTTTTAAAGGCTGAAATGTGTGAAGGGAAAGGTGCTGAGATGTATTAAGGGGGTTGATCCACTGACAGCCTAGACCATCTGGGTTTGTTAATTGGCAGTCATCCAAAGGAGAGAAATAACCTCCTAGCTTTAGGACAGGAGGCAGTCCTGTTAAGTTAGAGCAAGTCTCCCATTAATTCATGCCTTTATCCTCCTCAGGGACTGGGAGGGAGAGGGAAAGCTATCTCTGAATGTTCACATTTCAAAAAGACAGCTTTCAAGTCCTTTGGGGAAACAGTTTGTGGAGGTAGATTTACATCTCAAAGAGCAGAGAAGGGATTTATAATTACTGGCTTTCAAAAGAAATTGCTCTAAGAAGGGGTTCACAGCCTATCTGCCTATCATCAGATTTTGGCTGGAACAAATAGTAAATCTTCTGCTGGGCATTTTAAGGAGACCTGGGGTCATTCTAAGGATATGAAAGAAATCTTACCACAGTCTGGGCACATCTTTAGTGCAGTGATCTGGACAGAGTTATGAGATCGACATTCTCATCAGCTCTTTGCTAATCACACTTGGATGGTTTAAAATTGTTCTGTAAATTCTTTGCCCCCACCCCAAGCCAGATTTTTTTAGCCAGTCCCCATCATAATACTTACTAGATGGTTTTGTACCATGTATTTGAAATATCAGAATCTCCACCTATACAAAGTAAACATTCAGAGAGGAGCCTCTGTATTCATTCTTTTCCAATCTCTTTATTTAACATGGGAACAAGTATAAATAATAATTCTTAAACTGTATTAAATTTTATTGCACACACCAAGCACTCCGATAATTGTGACTATTGCCTCATATTATTTAATCTTCCCTGTGGTTTTATTCAGGAAAGGCCTGGAGGTCCTTATTTGTCAAGGATAGTTAGCATAAGAAAATGGAAACTGGAAAGTTAAAGAAACTCCATGTAAACTGGAACCACTGAATATCTAATGTTAAAATATATATTGGAAATTTAGCTTAAAAAAAAAAACCTGCCAGTGAAAATGTTTACTTTACCTTTCATTTAGTGAAAAGTAGGTAGTAATTGCCATTATATGCTAATTCTTAAACATAAAAATATCAGGGCACAATTTTTAAAATAGTATACAATAAAACATGGCATTCATTACCTCATTTTACTTTCACAATGTAATTATTTTAAAAAATCCTGTAAGAAATGTTTAGCAATTGACAAAGTCCTTTATTTTTTTAGAAACATATATCCTTGTATATTTTATAAATTTCTTTGTAGATTTTCTCTTCTTCTTTGCTATTTGTCCAACTCTGTCAAACCTTCATTTTCAATCACTTTACTTTGAATTCTCACATTTCTGTTACAGTGAGTTCATCAGAATTCACCACAATTCCTATATTTCAACTATTTTTCTTAATAATTCTCTACAATTGATTAATGCTATGCTTCTATTTTATCAGATATTTCAGATACCTTCAGTTTGACCAGTGTCTGTTAGCTAAGATGATCATGTGGCCTGGTAGAGTCTTTGGCTATGTTCAGGAATTATTTTAATGGAGCACCTTTTATCTCAAAGTGTCACAATTTGGATCATTGATTATATACTGGCCTTAATAGTAGTCAACCTCAGAGAATGCTTATTAAGCACAAGCATGCTTCTAATAATAGTAGGCTTTTATTAATGCTAAGTAGGCTTCTATTAATGCTCACAATGACTCTGTGAGGTAAGGAGTACTGGTATTTTCATTCTACTAGAAAAGATACTGAGACAAAGCTGGCTTAGGTATCTTGCTCAGAAGATACAATTAAGACACATTTTTCCTATCTAAACCCAGGTGGTACGGCTCCAGAGCCAAAGCTCTTAACCAAATTCACAATTTACTGTTCCCTTGGCCCCAAAACACATTTTATTAATGAGCAAGTCTAAATGCTAATGTGCACGACAACAAAAAACGTTACCACAGTTCAAAAATACTTTTGGTTTTTATTCAAACTGGCAACATTGCTTTTCTATCAAAAGTATAATTTATAAGAAATCTGTATTATTATATAATTACTATAGATTAAAAATCAGAGGGTAGAAGAAGTTAAATCTCTTATCCTCATTCAGCAAGTGAGCATGTAGATGAGCTGAAATGTAAACACAGGACACCTGGCTTTAGAGGTGACTCCCTCTTACACTGACTCTGCCTTACTGCCCAATATTGAGACGGAAGTCTTCAAATATTTGTTTCAACAGTGAATAAACAAGGATTCAATATAGTTGGGAAAGTTTCATAATTTATCTCCAAAAATGTACAGAAAATGTAGTTATAAACTTGAGTAGAAAATAAAGGTATGATCATAAACTGTGATTGACATCTATAAAATAAATTTCAAACTGTATTGATGCTTAATGTGTTGTAATGGTATGTAAGACCTTATCTGAAACACAGATAGGTTTAAGCATCTAAGGTAGTATTTAAAATTCCGTGTCCAAAACAAAAGAGGGGCTATTAGATATAAATTGGAATCTCACACATACACAAAAACAAATAGAAAAATAATGAAAAGATTTTATCTCTAAAAGTTAACTTGATTTATAGATGACATAATTCTGAAGATTACTTTTATATCAAAGAAAATTTGATAGATATTTTCCTTCCTATAAATAAATGGGAGGGGGGGAGTGCAAACAGTTGCAGATTTTATTTTCTTGGGCTTCAAAATCACTGTGGACAGTGATAGCAGCCACGAAATTAAGACTCTTGCTCCTTGGGAGAAAAGCTATGACAAACCTAGACAGCATATTAAAAAGCAGAGACGTCACTGCCGCGTCCAGCAGAGCCGGTGAGAAAGACCTGAAACGGGGGCCAGCGCCTAAGGAAAAGACAAACAGATAATTTGGCAACTGGGGAGGAGAGGGCCCTCCTGTCAGGAAGACAAAATGGCTTCTTTCAGCCCGCACTTCATTAGCAGAAGTCACATGAGATCATTAGGGAATAGCGATACTGGGGAGTTTGATTAGCGCAGGCTCTGCTGTCTATCAGGAATATCTTGTTTTGTTTCCATGGACACGGACGCAGGGGTAGGCAGTGAAGCAGAGCGGAAAGCATGTCCCGCTCCAAGAATGTCCATTCGGCATGCTTACTAGGACAATCAGGAGGGCGCAGTTTGCTACACCCCCGAGTCATGGGGCAGGTTCTGGTCTCCTCTCGGCCAGGCTGCAACACATCACTTTGCTGACGAAGGTCCAAATAGTCAAAACTATGGTTTTTCCAGTAGTCGTGTATTGATGTGAGAGTTGGACCATAAGGAAGCCTGAGTGCCAAAGAATTGATGCTTTAGAATTGGAGTGCTGGAGAAGACTGTTGAGAGTCCCTTAGACAGTAAAGAGATCAAACCAGTCCATCCTAAAGGAAATCAACCCTGAATATTCATTGGAAGGACTGATGCTGAAGCTGAAGCTCCGATCCTTTGGCCACCTGATGTGAAGAGCAAACTCATTGGAAAAGACCCTGATGTTGGTAAAGACTGAGGGCCGGAGAAGGGGAGACAGAGGATTAGATAGTTAGATGGCATCACTCACTCCATAGACATGAGTTTGAGCAAGCTCCAGGAATTGGTGATGAACAGGGAGGCCTGGTATGTGACAGACAATGGGGTCACAAAAAGTTGGACACGACTTAGTGACTGAGCAACAGTACTATGATAAAAGGTCTAGCATATTTAGAATCATTTTCATTTTTATTAATTGTTCTAATTTATTCAAAGGGTATGTAAGACAGATAAAATAGATTTGTTTTAAAATCATGTATTATTGATCTTTGCAAAGATTTTTAAGCTTTTGAAAATAGCTTTCTCTTTTTTATATTTAAAAAACAATCATGCATTCAATAAAATAACATATAACAGGGCTTGGTGCAAAATACACAGTGACAATGAAATGGTTAAAGAAATAGTATTTGTTAAGAGAGGCTTCCCAGATGGTGCAGTGGTAAAGATTCCACCTGCCAGTGCAGGAGACACGAGAGACTTGGGTTTGAACCCTGGTTTGGAAAGATCCCCTGGAGTAGGAAATGGCAACCCACTCGGTATTCTTGCCTGGGAAACTGTATGGACAGAGGAGCATTTTAGGCTATAGTCCATGGTGTCTCTAAGAGCCTGACACAACTGAGCACACACATATATACATTTAATAAGAGAGCTTACAAGGCGCATTTGATAAGAAAGAAAGGACTAAGTCCTGCCATCCTTCTATTAGCCTGCCAGTTGCATCTTGTGACCAAGGCCCTATCAAACATTCATGCGGGCTGTGGAACATATGGGAGACCATCATGCTGTTTCTTTCATTTTGTATTGAAGTGTGAAGATTTTTTTTTTTTAACTTGGAATACTATTTGAGATTCATGCAGTTTAGTTTAGATATATGCTTTTGAATGACCCAGTGTTTATAGTACCTGAAGAAAAGGAATCTTTGGTAAATTGCTGCGCCCTCATATAGGGACGAGGAAGCCACCCTGACCCAGGGGAGGCTGAGCTCCCTTGTAGCCCCCTCCTGCTTGGAGAGAGACAATGCTCTGTTCCCATTTAGCACAGGGAATTCAGACTGAGAAAATGGGGCCACTTTCCATCAGGTCTATTCATTAGGCAATATAAGCATTGGTGAGCCTACCAAAAGAGAAGCTCTGGAAATTTACCTAAACATCCATGCATACTTGGACTTCCCAGGTGGCGCTAATGGTAAAGAACTTGACTGCCAATGCAGGTCTAAGGCGTTCAGGTTTGATCCCTGGGTGGGGAAAATTCCCTGGAGGAGGGAAGGCATGGCATCCCACTCCAGTATTCTTGCCTGGACAATCCCATGGAGAGGAGAGCAGTGCAGGCTACAGTCATAGGGTCACAAAGAGTCAGACATGACTGTAGTGACTTAGCACACATGCACACCATAGATGCTTCCATTTAATCAGACATTCAGACTCTTCCATCTGAGTGTGTGTGTGTGTGTGTATGAGAGACAGAGACTGTTCTTATCAGGGTTACCATGAGTAGTATGAAAGTGGAGTAAACAAAAATTGAGAAAACCATTCAATTTTGCTATAAGATGGAACCAAATTAAAAAGAGGTACATTATACTGGTTATTTTCCTAGCAATATGCTAAAGTTTCATAGGTTTCCTTTGGCAAAATAAATAAATAAGTAAGTTCTCTATGTTAAGGAAGCACAAATTAAGCCTGAGCTGATAAATCCATTGTTCTCTTTCTAGTTGCAAAATTGCTTTATGAAATATGTGGGGGAATAAATGTTGCTGTAAGAAATCAATGTTTCTATGTGTTTGTTGTCCTAGAAATATTTAGGTGGGCATTTTATCATTATTTTAATAAAAATTCAGAAATATTTAAAAAATTATAGTGATGACAACAATTTATGGGTATGCTTAAGAGCAAGTGCATGTGCTATAAAAGATCAAAATAAGACTCAGAGAATTTATGTGAGAATTGACCTTAACTAAGCAATTGCATACTTGATTGTTTTTTACTTGAACTGTGATACTTCTGACTCAAGAATTTGTTTTGAGAAAATGTAATAAATATATTAAGGAAAGAAAAAATTTAAAATATGTAGAATTAAATATTCCAGGTTTACAAAGTAAATTTTTAAGACACTGCTAACATTTTAGTCTGTGTAAAAGAAGTTGTAGTATAAATATTTTCTACCAAACATACAGAATTTCTTTTTCACTTCAACAAATTTAGTCTATACATAAATCAAGGTAACTTTAAGTTTCTATAAATGAAACATCTAACTAAATAAATAAAAGCTGAGACCTTTAACAAGGTGGCATTTTTGTTTAGTTCTTTGTTGCTGAAAAAGTCTGGTTGTTGGTGCAGCTACACACGCATATCTCAGTATGCTAGGTAATAATTACCTACTCTATCATCTAATTATTTGGGGAAATACTTACAATGTTCTGAGAAAAATTAATGTGCCAATTTACAGTATCAATAAAGAGGCAGAATATTGCTTTTTAAAAACTCACAAAATGCACAAATGTCTTATAGCAGCAAAATGCAATTAAGACAAATTTTTATCATTATATCAGAACATTGTAAAATTTCATGAATGAGAATTGTCGGAGCACTCTTTGGGATACCTTGTCAGAATTAATGTCAGAAGGATCAATTTAGCTGATAGCATAATAACTAACAGGAAATCAAACAGTAAAATGCATGTGCTTTTTTGATATTGAGCTAATGTTTTGCTCCTGCAAAATGCTACCATGTAAACCAATTGAAAGTAATGGTAATTTAACTGATTTATCATAAAATTTACATCCTATTTAAATTTTGATTTAAATGTAAGATGCAAAACATTTCTGTGAGCACAGAAATCTAAGTAACCATAAAATGCAATTAGTGTTGGCAGTTTTAGTGTTTTACACAATAGTAAAGTGAAGAATGATCTATTGATACACCAGTAACCAAGCACCCTTACTTTATTGGTTGTAGAAAGAAAACTAGCCAGTGGCTTACCCATAATACGTTAAAGAGTTACCAAGTTTTCTCGTAATAATCTTTTTTATTTTAGTATTTTAACCCCTCATTGTTTGATAGCAGTAATTTGAAATAACCACTTTTAAAAAATTCTAAACATCCACAGTACTCAAAATAAGTGCTAAACTTTAGTTCATAGGAATTCTTGAAGTTAGCAAGATAAAAAATACACAGAAAATCATATTGTCCAATCTTCTAATATGCTTTAAAATTTCACCATGGTTGTTTAATATACATTTTAAAACTTGGTTGGTTAGACAGTTAATATCTTAGTTGATTGCATCTTAATAAAAAACCCTCTTCTAAATTACTCCATAATATAGCAGGAGCAACAGCAACAATAAATGTGACCAAGGAAAGCAGAATTTCCTCAGACAAACTTTCAGGCTGTTCTTCACTAATTCTTCATCTCCATTTCTTCTCTTGTCTCCTTGGTTCTCCCTTCTGTATTCCTAAATTGGGTTGTGCTGTTCTGCTTTTTTATTTCAGTGATATGTTCAGATTATGTGTCCCTTTACCTGGTTCTCTTGAACTCAGATGCCCATAAAATAGCATCCCATTGTTTGTTTGTTTTAACATCAAGGGGGAGCCAGGGTGGATGGGTGTAGGGATCCCCAGAAAGGCAAATAAGGTGCAATTGGAACCTGAAGTGTGTGTTGCTGTGGTTTAAGGAGTGTGCAGATAAGTGCAGGTCCTTTTGGAGGGAAAGCGGGAAGGGACAGTCTGGGATGCGCTGAATCCTAGGGGCAGCTCAGAGAATGATAGTGTCATGCCCAAGGTAACATAGCTGAGATCACTCTCCAGAATAAGTTTGATCTTCTGAGATCTTGAGCCAGTTGGGGAGTCCTGCTGAAGCTGCTGAAGGTCAGTAGTCATTAGGAGTCTGGTTCATGCCATTTATCACACAAACCCCAATGCTCATAGATGCCTGTCTGCGGTACAGGAATTTATATACCTCATTTTCTTTATCCATTCATACGCAAAGGACATTTAGGTTGTTTTCATATCTTGGGTATTATAAACAGTGCTGCACTGAAGAACGTGGGAGTACAGATACTTCTGGGATATCCTGATTTGTTAGTGTATTTATTTGGTTAATTTGTAATCAGTGGTAGACAGAAGATAATAGAAAAAACTGGGGAAGTTACCTGAAATTTAACTATTTCTCCCTAAAGGTATAAAAGACCCATGTTTCAATGGTCAGTAGACCATAAGAAGGGCTTCCCCCATAGCTCAGTTGGTAAAGAATCTGTCTGCAATGCAGGAGACTCAGGTTTGATTCCTGATATGGGAAAATCCACTGGAGAAGGGATAGGCTACCCACTCCAATATTCTTGCCTGGAGAATTCAATGGACTGTATAGTCCATGGGGTCCCACAGAGTTGGACACGACTGAGTGACTTTCACTTTCAGACCATAAGCAAAAGGAAATCTATTTTCACCCCAGTTAGTAGAGTTTGTTTAATGACAAGAATTATTGCCTTATCTCATTGTCAAAGACACTAAATGCAACTCTATTTTTTTATTCATCCTTATTTTCAATTACACATATACACTGCTAGTAATGCATCAAGCAAGCTTCCCTGGTGAATCAGATGGTAAAGAGTCTGCCTAAAATGCAACAGACCTGAGTCCAATCCTTGGATTGGGAAGATTCCCTGGAGGGGATCCCCAAGAAAAAGAAATGCAAAAAAAACAAAATGGCTGTCTGAGGAGGTCTTACAAATAGGTGTGGAAAGAAGAGAAGCTAAAGGCAAAGAAAAAAGGAAAGATATACCCATTTGAATGCAGATTTCCAAAGAATAGCAAGGAGAGATAAGAAAGCCTCCCTCAGTGATCAATGACAAGAAATAAAGGAAAACAATAGAATGGCAAAGACTAGAGATCACTTCAAGAAAATTAGAGATACCAAGGGAATATTTCATGCAAAGATGGGATCAATAAAGGACAGAAATGCTATGGACCTAACAGAAGCAGAAGATATTAAGAGGTGGCAAGAATAAATAGAAGAACTGTACAAAAAAGATCTTCACAACCAAGATAATGATGATGGTGTGATCACTCACCTAGAGCCAGACATCCTGGAATGTGAAGTCAAGTGGGCCTTAGGAAGCATCACTATGAACAAAGCTAGAGGAAGTGATGGAATTCCAGTTGAGCTATTTCAAATTCTAAATGATGATGCCTTGAAAGTGCTGCACTCAGTATGCCAGCAAATTTGGAAAACTCAGCAGAGGCCACAGGACTGGAAAAGGTCAGTTTTCATTCCAATCCCAGCCAAAGAAAGGCAATGCCAAAGAATGCTCAAACTACCACACAATTGCAATCAACTCACATGCTGGTAAAGCAATGCTCAAAATTCTCCAAGCCAGTTTTCAGGAATACGTGAACCATGAACTTCCAGATGTTCAAGCTGGTTTTAGAAAAGGCAGAGGAACCAGAGATCAAATTGCCAGCATCAGCTGGATCATCAGAAAAGCAAGAGTTCCAGAAAAACAGCTATTTCTGCTTTATTGACTATGCCAAAGCCTTTGACTGTGTGGATCACATTAAACTGTGGAAAATTCGGAAAGAGGTGGGAATACCAGACCACCTGATCTGCCTCTTGAGAAACCTGTATGCAGGTCAGGAAGCAACAGTTAGAACTGGACATGGAACAACAGACTGGTTCCAAATAGGAAAAGGAATATGTCAAGGCTGTATATTGTCACCCTGCTTATTTAACTTATATGCAGAGTACATCATGAGAAAAGCTGGGCTGGATGACGCACAAGCTGGAACCAAGATTGCCGGGAAAAATATCAATAACCTCAGATATTCAGATGACACCACACTTATGGCAGAAAGTGAAGATGAGCTAAAAAGCCTCTTGATGAAAGTGAAAGAGGAGAGTGAAAAAGTTGGCTTAAAGCTCAACATTCAGAAAACTAAGATCATGGCATCCAGTCCCATCACTTCGTTGCAAATAGATGGGGAAACATTGGCTGACTTTATTTTTCTGGGCTCCAAAATCACTGCAGATGGTGATTGCAGCCATGAAATTAAAAGACATTACTCCTTGGAAGGAAAGTTATGACCAACTTAGATAGCATATTAAAAAGCAGAGACATTACTTTGCCAACAAAGGTCCATCTAGTTAAGGCTATGGTTTTTCCAGTAGTCATGTATGGATGTGAGAATTGGACTATAAAGAAAGCCAAATGCTGAGGAATTGATGCTTTTGAAGTGTGATGTTGGAGAAGACTCTTGAGAGTCTCTTGGACTGCAAGGAGATCCAACCAGTCCATCCTCAAGGAGATCAGTCCTGGGTGTTCATTGGAAGGACTGATGTTGAAGCTGAAACTCCAGTACTTTGGCCACCTGATGTGAAGACCTGACTGATTTGAAAAGACCCTGATGCTGAGAAAGATTGAGGGCAGGAGAAGAAGTGGGTGACAGAGGATGAGATGGTTGGATGGCATCACCGACTCGATGGACATGGGTTTGGGTGGACTCCAGGAGTTGGTGATGGACAGGGAGGCCTGGCGTGCTGCAGTTCATGGGGTCGGAAAGAGTCGGACACAGCTGAATGACTGAAGTGAACTGAACTAATTCATCAAGCGCACAGTAAATATTTATTAACTTTTATAAACATGTATTTATAAGTAAGCACTCCTGGGATATAATATAGCTAGATTAGATGCAGTACCAATAATTTAAATGTGTGATATGTTAGCTTCCAACATTATACTCTTATGGAAAAAATGTCTCCTTTTTTGTTTATCTTTAAAAAATGTTAACAAAAGCCCTTTGAGATATACAATTCCCAGTATAATTTTGTAAGCCTTCATGGATACATACAGTAAAGAGGAAAGCCATAGGATTATCAGAGTTTTTGACTTAGGATTTTTTGATTTGGTCTTGATGAGTCTCAAGAATTGAAATTGACTGTTTTTTTTTTCTTTTTCCCCTCAATTGGAACAACTTTTTTTCCTTCAAAGATTTGGGATGCATGATTTTTTATCAGGTGTAAATAAACTATATTTAGCTTCTGCAAGGTAAAGGGGAAAAAAAAAGTAATGAAGCTATGTGGTTGTGTGTATGTTTAACACATCTGTTTAAAAGTAAGATAAGCTAGCCAATGAATAGCTCACTTCAATATTGTCATTATATGCATATTTTGCTACTTCTCTCTGTTAGGGATATTCTTCTAGAATAATATACATGGAAAGACATGGAAATGAACACATGCATACTGTTTTCTTCATATCGAATAAGATGTTCATGCTATAGCATTTCCCTTCTATACCTAATAAATTAAAGATCGAATTCAGACTTTTCCTTGAAAAGTTAGCCATATAATTAAAAGCATCAGACATTTTTGGCAAATGTCAAAATTCTTCTAAGAGTTTTATACCCAAGAAGAGCACATGAAACATACAATTCAGTTACTGTGGTATGGAGAGAATTCTAAATGTTTTTATTCTCTTTGTTCAAAATCAAAATGTCTAAAGCCAGAAAAACTACATTTTTATTCTACTAGTTATCTGCTAATTATTTAAAATGTATCTAAATAAATTAATTTGTTAGATAATATAATTATCAAAAAGCATATGAAAGTCTCCACCAATATGTCAAATGTATGTAATGGTCTAGAAAATATGATTTGCAATTTTTATGCACAATATGGTTCTGCTGTTAAAATAAGCACTCCGCTTTTATATTAATGGTGTTCTTAATTAAAAGCTTAATTTTACCTATCTTTTTCCCTTTTTTTTCTTCCAGTAAGGTTAACAAATGTACTGTTTGTTTCTGTAATTTTAATATTTAAAATATAGATATCTTTCACCAGATTGTCTGCAAGAAACACTCGGGGCTAAAAAATCAATTTACATTGAAATACTTAAGGTGCACAAGTTTTAAAAAAGTGCAATCAGAATAAAGATTTTTCAGTCTGTATTACTCTAGAATGATCCTTTTCCTGTGGAATTTCTCAGAGCTGTCATACCTTAACATGTCATATTTGCTTTACCAGTAACTTCCATTTACTAATAGCAATATAGATTTTTGGTAAATATATAAATAACAATGATTTTCAGGGATCTGATTCTCTTTTCTCTAAGACAGTTACAGGCAGTAATAAAAGGCCCACTAGAGTGCATTAGGCTTGTTTAATGTGTTTTGGAAAATGATATCCAAAGTACAGACTCCTATTAGTTTACTACAAAGTGATACCAACACCCTGATGCCCTGGGGTTGCCCACAAGTAGAGCCCTGTGGAAGCTTAGAGCTTATTGCTTGTTTTCCACCCATGCCAACTCCTTACAAGGTTCTATCTTCAGAGCTGGTTTATGGAAATTTTGGCCCAGTCATCGTCATATTAGGTTGTGTTTCTGAATAAATGAATTAGTTTTTGGCTAAAAGGAAATAGTGAATTTTTTATTTTAAAAGTGGCAACTATCTAGTTTTATCTTTTCCTGGAATTAGGGTTTATAAGTCAACAACTATCTTTTATTTTTTATTGTCTAAGAAAATTTGTACTGCTTTTCTGTTCTTGTGCATAAGCCTTCATATCAACATCAAATTATGCTGTGAATGACATTTTCAAGCTAACTACCTATTGTTTCCATAAAGCACTTTAAAAGACAATGATTTTCATCTTTTCTGTAGGTATCTTGTTTAAAGGTACTCAAGGAATTTGATTTTTATTATATTGGGGGAAAAAAGATAAACCAAAGTATTTTTTTAAGGCCTATTGCTTCTAAATAAACAATAGAATAGGGCTTCCTAGGTTGCCCTAGTGGTAAAAAACCCACCTGCCAATGTAGGATATGTAACAGATGTGGGTTAGATCCCTGGGTCAGGAAAATTCACCAGAGGAGGGCATGTCTACTCACTGCAGTATTCTTGCCTGGAGAATCCCATGAACAGAGGCACTTGGCAGACTACAGTCCATAGGGTTGCAAAGAGTTGGACATGACTGGAGTGGCTTAGAACCCATGCACAAGAGTAGAAGTAAAGAAAGATTTTTGAACAGGTCCCAAAGTTTGACCTAGGAAGCACTATGATCTTTCATGGGCAAACTGATGAATTTCCTGGATTAAGAAGAGCATCTGAAAGTTTAGACAATAGCATGACCTTTAAGTTTTCTTTGAATTCTGAATCTACAACGTTCTGGATAAAACTTGAGCCTAAAGAGTGGTTGAGAATAAACTGTGGCAGGTGACCCTGTTACAGACTCTTCAAAGAATTAGAGCCACCCACTTGCAAAGATGATGGAGTATGTAAAGACAATATAAGGTCAGTGGGCAACCAGTGGGTAATTCAAGGCACAAGCCTTCTGTTGTCTAGCAGTCTGGTGTCATCGTGGTTGATTCACTTGATGTTTGGCAGAAACCAACACAGTTCTGTAAAGCAATTATCCTTCAAGTAAAAAACATAAATAAATTTAAAACAAAAAAAGAAAAAGGATAAGAGAGCAAACAGCGATGTGTTTTGAGCCCAGGCTAGGTAAGAGGCCACTGCCATTTCTGCATCATTCTTATGGCTAAAGCAAACGACTCAGCTAGCCCAGCTCAAGAGGTTAAGAAAAGTTTGTTGGGTGAAGCTGCAAAGTTTCAAGGTAAGGGTAAAAAATAGAAATAAATTTCTACTAAATCAATCCAACATCCTTGTTAGAGAATATACTTTATTATTATTATTTGTTCACTTTACTTTCCCTATTTCATTGATCCCTTTTGGATCTCCCACCTTTTCCTTAAAAAAAAGACAAAAAACTCTAGACAAAATTCTAGAAAGCAATTAAAGAGACTCTTTGGTTAATTATTAAAAGATTTCATACTCCAGATAATATTTTACCTGAGTTTAAAGCATTTAAAATATTTTTAAGCATTTTGAAAATATTTGTCCACTTTATTCTGTGATATAGCATTTTTATTAGGGCTTTGCTGGTGGCTCAGATGGCAAAGAACCTGGGGTTTGATCCCTGGGACTGGAAGATCCCCTGGAGCAGGGAATATTAAATCTGTTATAAAACTGTTGTTTGTTCTTTTGCATTTGACCTTCTTTTTTATTCTGCATTTGACATTTCAAGGATTTGTTTCTAATGGTTTGTTTTTCTGCTTCCATACCTAAGAGTGGACCACCAGGGAAGTCCCACATTTTGTCTTCTTGAGGGTTTACAAAGGCTTTTGATATTGCTGTTGGCTATGTGTGTATTTTATAGTTGGTATTTGCCTCTGGAGTGTGTCACACTCCCTCTCATTTCCATGTCACCTCCAGTCTTTAAGTTTGAGAATAGCCAGCAGCTCTTTCTTTTGTGCCATTCCATTTGGAGGCAACTTTTGAATAACTGTTATTGCTCTCACCTTAAAATTAGGAGTGCTTTCTGAGCGCAGTTTAAATATTCTTCTTCAGTTTTGGCATGGCACTTCTTATAAATGCCTCTTTTTCATGTGAAAAATAATATTTATTGACTTCTCCAGTGCTTTCTGAAGAGCAGCCCCACTCTGTGGTCAAATTTCTCAAACTTTGATATTAATAATTTACATCCTCAGGCCTGGAGTAAGGCATAGAGGTATGCAATTAAAAAAAAAATTATCCTGGGTAGTTCTCATTTACTTGGTTCACAGCCCATCCTGTAAAGTAATTGTAAGGACATTCTCAACTCAGTGAGAAAAGCATAGTAGAAGCCAAAGGATATCTCTTAGAAACCCCAATTCCCCTTCAAGTAACCTGGTTGTCAGCAAATTGTATGCCCCTTAGGCTAGGATGACTAACAGTTTCCAGCATGCTACTTCACAAAGGAATTTCTTAGACATATATATTCCAGTAATCTCACATATTACAGATTATTCATGTTAAATATACCAAAAATAGTTCAAAACTAGGCTTATGTGGCCCTGAAGGATTTTGTGCCACATAGCTAGTGTGGATTCAGGCTAGCCGTCCACAGGAGAGTCAGCTGAGTTTCTCAGTGGAAACATTTTCCTCCTTTACTCAGAGACAGTCAGTCAGTTCTGTCACTCAGTCGTGTCCAACCCTTTGCGACCTCATGGACTGCAGCACGCCAGGCTTCCCTGTCCATCACCAACTCCCAGAGCTTGCTCAAACTCATGTCCAATGAGTCGATGGTGCCATCCAGCCATCTCATCCTCTGTCGTCCCCTTCTCCTCAAGCTTCAATCTTCCCCAGCACCAGGGTCTTTACTAATGGGTCAGTTCTTCTCATCAGGTGGCCAAAGTTGTAGCTTCAACTCCATCATCAGTCCTTCCAATGAATATTCAGGACTGATTTCCTCTGGGATTGACTGGTTTGAGCTCATTACAGTCCAAGTGATTCTCTAGAGTCTTCTGCAACACTGCAGTTCAAAAGTATCAATTCTTCTGTGCTCAGCTTTCTTTATGAATTCTCCAGCGCATAAATTCTTTATCAATTCTGTGTTGCTCCACTTGCTTTTCTCAGAGACAAGATATAAGCAAATGCATTTCCTTACCACCCACTTTCATGGGGGTGACTTTCATAGTATTCTGATTCCCTGAGTGTGTCCTTTGAGGCTCATGGATCTATTCAGGCGGCTCTCATCTGACTATCCTTCTGGCAAGGCTTTGCCTCAATTACCCAGTGTGATGTTAGAATTGCAGCTTGAAGTTACACGAATCTCTAGAACATTCAGAACAGTGTGCATATTGTGTTTATGATTAGAGGAAGTTTCTTTTTGGAGGGATTTCCTTAGTTATGAGGGTTTTTTGTTTGTTTTGCTTTGCTCTTATTTCAATTTCAGAGTTTTGAACTATGCATTCTGAGATATAAATTTTCTCTGCAGATACTGCCCAGAAATCAGTTTTGCCTTCTCAGTGCCCACCTGCAATCCCATGGAACTGTATATGTACACAAACTTCCCTAACAATCTTAGCTTT
This sequence comes from Cervus elaphus, assembly GCF_910594005.1. Classification (NCBI taxonomy): domain Eukaryota; kingdom Metazoa; phylum Chordata; class Mammalia; order Artiodactyla; family Cervidae; genus Cervus; species Cervus elaphus. The sequence goes on from NC_057822.1 coordinate 50,908,979, forward strand.
TAGATCCATATTGAAATAATTGCGGGCAATTCTTTTCTCTCACTCATTTATTCATTGTACTAGCCTAGCAAAGTGGCTGGTATGTATTTGGCTCTCACCAATGAGTATTGCATAAGAAGGAACCATTGGATGGACTTGAATAGATTCCCTTTCCTCATGATACTGCCCCATGGAATACAATTAGGACCTGATAATATCCAGACATATTTTTAAAAACATAACAAATAAAAAAATGTTTTTATTTCATTGAAATTTGCTATCCAGAGTCATATGCATTTTTATTATTTTGTTATTTAAATAAGTATGTATATGTATGTATCAGTTCAGTTCAGTCACTCAGTCATGTCTGACTTTTTGTGACCGCATGAATTGCAGCACACCAGGCCTCCCTGTCCATCACCAACTCCCGGAGTTTACTCAAAGTCATGTCCATCAAGTTGGTGATGCGATCCAGCCATCTCATCCTCTGTCATCCCCTTCTCCTCTTGCCCCCAATCCCTCCCAGTGTCAGAGTCTTTTCCAGTTAGTCAACTCTTCACATGAAGTGGCCAAAGTATTGGAGTTTCAGCTTCAGCATCAGTCCTTCCAATAAACACCCAGGACTGATCTCCTTTAGGATGGACTGGTTGGATCTCCTTGCAGTCCAAGGGACTCTCAAGAGTCTTCTCCAGCACCACAGTTCAAAAGCATCAATTCTTCAGCGCTCAGCTTTCTTCACAGTCCAACTCTCACTTCCATACATGACCACTGGAAAAGCCATAGGCTTGACTAGATGGACCTTTGTTGCCAAAGTAATGTCTCTGCTTTTTAATATGCTATCTAGGTTGGTCATAACTTTCCTTTCAAGGAGTAAGCGTCTTTTAATTTCATGGCTGCAACCACCATCTGCAGTGATTTTGGAGCCCCCCAAAATAAAGTCAGCCACTGTTTCCAGTTTCCCCGTCTATTTCCCACGAAGTGATGGGACCAGATGCCATGATCTTAGTTTTCTGAATGTTGAGCTTTAAGCCAACTTTTTCACTCTCCTCTTTCACTTTCATCAAGTGGCTTTTTAGTTCCTCTTCATACGTACATATATGTGTGTGTTTAATGTATATATGCATATATGTGTACTTCTATGTAGTTGTCTATAAAAATATATATTTATGCATATGTTTATATATGTATATATTGGTGGTGTGCATGCTCAGTCACTCAGTTGTGGTGTGCATGCTCAGTCACTCTTTGTGACCCCATGGACTGTGGTCCAAAGGCTCCTCTGTCTGTGGAATTCTCCAGGCAAGAATACTGGAGTGGGTTGCCATTTCATTCTCTGGGGGATCTTCCTGACCCAAGGACTGAACCCACATCTCCTGTATTGGCAAGTGAATTCTTTAGCACTGAGGCACCTGGGAATCCATATATTGGTGGTAGGAGCTAATCTTTATAGAATGAACTACAGCACCATGTATATAAAGGTGAATCATTAACAAATAGGTTACATTTCAACATACTAAGAAACACTTTTATTATCTGTATCATTTGTTATTGTTGTTCAGTCACCCAGTTGTGTCTGACTCTGAAACCCCATAGACTGCAGCACATCGGGCCTCTCTGTCCCTCACCACCTCCCGAATTTGCCCCAGTTCATGCCCATTGCATTGGTGATGCCGTCCAGCCATCTTTTGCTCTGATGCCTTCTTCTCCTTCTGCCCTCCATCTTTCCCAGCATCAGGGACTGTAACATACATTTCACTTTCATCCCACTTAGTCTGTGTCAGCACTTTTTCCAAAAAATATCAGGATTCTCTTTTCTGATCGAATGCCTTTTTATGTCTTTCTCTCTCTCCTTGTGGAACATATGAGGGGAAAACAATGACAAAATGCCTGCCTATATGGTGTTTATCTTCAAAAAGGAAAAAACACAAAAACTTTGCTTCTCTTCATACTTGCCTGATATCTAGGTGTGCAATTCCTCCAGATAACTGTTCTCAGCAGTAGTAAATAGGCTGTTGTTACAAAATAAGTTGTCAAAGGATAAGCGAGATACTATAAATACTTTCCCCAGGTCTGAGTAATAACGTTGTGATCTGTAAAATGCTAGTTTAAATCCTAGAGCTACAGCCATCTGGCCATTCACCTCAGCCTCTCAACAAGATCAGATTATGATAATAAATTTTATATTCAGAGTGGGAGCATTGTAGGTCGGTTCTTTACCTGCTGAGCCATCAGAGAAGCCCAAGAAATATGGCAGAGGCTACTAAATAATTTTATTCAAAAGTTTTTATTACCATGATTTGCAAGCAGCAGATGGGTAGGAGTCACTGAAGAATCCCTCCTTCTCATTTATCTTAACATATTAGCCAGCTCAACCACATTCGGAAGTGTCTGACTTTTGGTTTTGGCTACTAAAATTAAAATGTTTTCTACTTCAGATGCCCATTTAGAAAAAATCAAATTTATTTATTATCAAATATAAGCACACAATTCTTTTGGAGCACTTTTGTTTATCTTCCTATTTTCCTCTTTACCCATAGATTTATTCTTATCACCCATAAACACTTTTATATCACTATTTTTAATACCCTTTTTAAACAAAGTGACTCTGGTGTCACACAAAACTCTTCCATTGACTTTCCTCTGTATTTAAGAAAGAGACAGTCCTCTGAGTTGGCCAGGTATAAAGACATTTTATTTGCCATATTTAGGGGGACAGAACTTTTAAATACTATGGATAAATAGCATGGATAAATGGTCATCATTTTGTTTTTCTCTTTCTCTTTTTTTCCCATTCCCATTCCCCCTTAAGCACACACATTTTTGAAAAAGATGATTCTTGCTTCAAGACAGTCAGAATGGAAGCTAGTGTTGCTTATTTCCTCAAAGTTGATCAGACTGTGTTTTATTTGAAGGTTGTGCTAGGGAAGAATCCATTTCAAGTTCATTCCATTGGCAAAATTTGTTTCCTTATGATTGTATGACCAAGGGCCCATCTTCCTACTGGTTATTGGCTGGAGGCCATCCTGAGCTTCTAGATGCCTCATGAAGCATTTTCCTGAAGCACACTGTTTAAGTAGTTTACTACATTGACAGTTTTTTCAAGGCCACTAGGTGAGATTCTCTAGTGGAGACAGACAGACAGACACACACACACACACAAAGCTAACACTTTGCCATGCAGTGACATTTCTACACTTTTGTCATGTTTTGTTGGTTAGAAAAAAGTAACAAGAGCAACTAAAACTCAAAAAGAGGGAATTATATAAGATTATCAATCGTTGGGAGTCAACTTGTGACATTTGCGTCATATCCTCACGCACTACAATTGGTTATTTCTCCTACCATGAAGGAGTGAGTACTGAATGTCGATAGATTGAAAACAGATTTTCTATAATCAGATATTTTATAGCTTATTAGTGCTAAAATATCTTAATCTCTTCCACTTAACAAAAAATCCAGAGTCCATTTTTCTCAAATTCTAAAGGAACAAATTTTACCTCATTCTAGGAAGGAGAATAAGCTGGAGACATTTTCTGACATTTTATTTGTTGGAAAAATGAAAGTGAAGTCTTATTTACCCATTAAATTATTGAGAAAATGGATATCTAAAGTTTTTGTCTGTTCTCCTAGGCTTAAATAGTGTGCTTTTTTTTTTTTTTTTCCCTATCTACAAAATCAGGTCCTTAATAAACCACAAAAGCTTGTGTTTGGCAATGAAAAATATCAGAACTTGTTGCTTATCTAGATGTTTAATGGCATATTTTCTAAATGATATGATTTCCCACATATTATCAATCTATAACTGGAATCATCTTAATTTATTTCATCATGCTAATTTCAACAAAATCTATCAGGCACCATACTCATTTGCTTTGATAGTTTGCATTTTTAACTTTTTTTTTCTGTCTTTTTATGTGTTCCCTATGCACTTTCACTGTTTCTGTCCCAATGTAGCAATGTCATGCATTAGCAGTTTTCTTGAATAAGGCAGGGTGCACCATGAGTTTCAACATTTGTATTAACTGCTCTTTTCGGTTGGTATTTATTTCAATCTCAATACTCATGTGAGGTACAGAGGTGAGAAAAAGAAACAAAAAAACGATAGCACTTTCCTTCAAGTAACAACACAAAGTAGAGATTCAAGATAATTGAAACAGACTGATACAACAGAGCAATTAAATTTTTATTTCTTTTTTTTAATTTAGCTCCTGGCACTCAACTAATAACAAATTCACACTACAGATGAGGTAGGATATAGCTTGGGATAAAGTAGATTGAGAAAGTTTGACAATAATAAAAGAAAAAAGACCTAATTTTATTTTTATTTGACTTTCAACCAAAAGACCAAATGTTGAAATCAAAACAAACCCTAAGGCTTGTACATGCCAGTATCTAATGTACTCAACAAAGCAGCAACTTTCAGCATTATAGTAAATAAACAGCTTCTTGCCTGATGGAGAAAATAAAGCAAAAACTTGAAACAAATTCTGTCCAAATTTGGATTATAGACTTTGGTATTATGCAAAGGAAAATGACAACAATGAAATAAAAACTGAAACTAACTCAACAGGCCAGTAATGAAACTAAGCCTGTTTTCTTCGTGAGGGTAAATGCTAAATATATTCAGATTTGTGTATGGATTTTGACTTACTGTACAAGTGTATGAACTAGGAGAATGCCTTTTAAAAATAATTTAACTGTTTCTATGGAATTGTGCTGAGTCACTCAGTTGTGTTCAACTCTTTGTGGCCCTCTGGACTGTAGCCTCCCAGGCTCCTCTGTCCATGGGAATTTTCAGGCAAGAATACTGGAGTGGGTTGCCATTTCCACCTTCAGAGGATTTTCCTGACCATGGGATGGAACCAGTGTCTTCTGTGTCTCCCACATTGCAGGCAAATTCTTTCCCATTGAGCCATTTGAGAAGCGCTTATATGAAATTACATGAAACCATTTGCAGACAATATTTGCTGGTAAAGCTCTCATTATTCTATTTTTCCCCCATGAGGTTAACAGATATTCATTTTCCAAAGTTGTTTTTTTTTTCTTCCCATAAATGTTCTCACAATATCAACCCAAAGTTTTGAAGCCCATTATAGATTTGCATAAATCAAAAAATGGTTATCAATATGAACATTACACAGAATTTCCATTTCTGTTCAGAATACATGTCCTTATTTTTGAAGACTATATTTAGATATACATCATCTTTTTGATTTGTGAAATTTAGAGAAAAATTATTCTATTAAAGAAAATTTAAAAAATGCACATGACATTACTGGTTGCATAAAGTTAATTTTCTAAAGTCTAGGATATTAACTTAATGAAAAGATACAAAAAGAATGAGGTGCAACACTGTTTAGTGCAAGGCAATCTATTTACAAAAACGAGACAAGCAACAGAATTGACAAGATCCAATTAACTTCTCAAATTTAATGTATTCAAAACTGAACTTATGATCTTCTTTTCTAAATGTGATCCTCCCCTAGTGCTCCCAATCTAGAAAATGACATTTCCATTTTTCCTGTGGCTTAAACTTAGAAATCTGGTGTCATCGTTTACATCTCCCTCATGCACACTGTCTGCGTCCAGCCTTTCCTGGCTGTGCTGTTTTCTCTTGTTCTGCTTGTATGTCAAGCAGTCCTCCTTTCCCCACTGTCATTGCTGTCCCATTAGCCTCGGCTGTCATCACCCCTTATCTCTGCTACTTCACTAGCCTGACAATACCTCCTTCAACATCAACTCTTATCTTCCTCAGACCTTCCCTATTTTAGTAACCAGAGTAATTTTTAAAAACACAAATAGGATCACGTTATCCTTGGTTTTAAAACCCCTCAATGGCTTTTTAACATAATATGCTAAGGATATTAAGAATCTTAAACACAACTAACAGATTTCTGCATATTCCTGCCCCTGAATATCTCTCCAGTTTTTTCAAGCCACATTCTTTTTGTTCCCTCTGCTTGCATCACTGCCACATGTATCTTACTACCCCATGCCTTCTCTCTCCCTAGCCTCTTCACATGGCCTATTCTTATCCATCTTCTGATCAAATGCTATGATATTAAACTACTATTATAGATTATTTTCTGTTAAAACTTTGCGTTTCACGCTGTTCTAAGTAATTTTATTTATACCACTTTAACTCTAGTATTATTTCTGTAATGGTTAGCTGACAGTCATTATTCTCTGACCAGATTTTTAAGGAATATAAATCCAGAAAATATATTTGCTCCTTGTTGTAGTCCCAGTATTTGGTACTGAGGTAATTCATAACAGGCAGGTAAAATGACTGTTGAATAAACTAATAGGGGGCTAAATATCAGCATATGTTTAAAGATTTAGTGTTCAAATATCATCACAATTCTCTAGTGTGGTACATTTTGGAGAAATAATAGAGAAGCCATGGAGATTTAAAGTTGAAATAAATCTTAAAGTCTCTTAGGTTATCCTTTTATTACCAACCAAGTCTCTGAAAGAATAAAAGGCTTGTTAGATATCATGCCATTAGTTAAAGTCAAAGCAAAAACAAAAAGTAAGTTTGTCCACTTCCCAGTCTAACATCTGTGCTATTGGTAGTTTGGGTCTTATTAGCATGACTATGTATTTTTCTTTAACCCTTTTCTCAATAATGTGGGTATTATGTTTGTATCTGTAGATCTTTATAATCACTTATTTTTGTGGGAAACTACACTTTGATTTCAAAAATACCACTAAATGCTCATTTTTTTTTTTTTTTTTTAAATGCTCATTTTTTAACATCTCTGACTACTCTATTTCCACTTCTTGTTCCTGAAATGTAGCTATTATTCAAGTTTCTGTTTTTGTTCTCCCACAATTTTCATATTCTGTAGCAATTTAGGTGACTCTATATACTTTAAACCCTTCCACTACTTTATATATGATAATTGATCCAAAATATAAATCCAGAGATGACCTCTTTCCCTTGTCTTCCTGAATCAAATAACCATCTATTAGTTAAGTATTCAATAGTAGAAGTTGGAAGTAGCTGCAGTGAGAACTCTCATTACATCCTAAACAAAATAAAAATCATCATCTACTCTTCCAAAGAACATTCCCCAATCCAAGACTTAATGTACAGTATTGTCATTCTTCTGCATGTCAAAGCCTGAAAAGTCCCAGGTGTCACATTCTCTGCCTCTCCCACTCTCTGCCTCACCACAACTTGTTGAATTCTCCTTAAATATTTCCAGACTCTGCCTCCTCATCTCTATCCCTACTGTCATTTCCTTACTTCTGTTGCCTTGATTCTCTGAGCTATGTCATTGCATCACGTTTAACTACAAGTTAAATTTCCCCTTTGAACCACACTTTATGGTATATCTAGGTTACTTTTTAATCTAAAGACTTGCTATGCTGTTAATCCTGAATCAAATGCCTTATCAGCAAGCATTTCACTGGCCTTTAACATAAGAGGCAAACATGTTGGTCTGTTCCTTAAGAGTTTTAGCCACAAGTGACAAAATCAAGTGTAAATTAGTTTGAGCAAACAAAAGAAATTAAGGAAAGAGTCAATGATCAACCTACTGGAGAGGCAGAGATAAAGCTGGGCATCCGCTAAACTGAAGAAGCAGACTCAGATACCACAGAGAGACCCTTTCCTCTGTTCTCTAACTTTCCCTGACCATTAGCATCATTTTCATCTTCTTTGTACTTGCTCTTTTGAAATGAGGGAGGACAGTAGCTATATACATTTCCTCAAATTTGTATGAAACAAACCTTTTCTTCAAATTGAGGTTATGATAAGGTTTAGTTTTCTAAAACATACACTTTTGTTTAAACAGTAACAGAAGGAAGACAGTCAGGGACAAATCAAAGAAATAATAGAAAAAGGAATACCTATAAAATTACTGAACCTAAAATTTAAATCCAAAGTAACTAAATAAGGATTTAAGCAATTTAGCCAATGTAATACATACACAGTACTGTCCCATTTCAGTCATACTACAAAATTTGAACTTTATTTTCTCTTTAATAGTATGAGTTGACTTCCAATAAAAGCTGCAAACATCTTTCAGGGAAAGAAAATGGATTGTGATTTCAGAAAATATTTACAGCACACTCTTGTCCCTGCAGTGCTGTTCAATAAAAGACCACGGTGCTGCAGTTGCTCAAGAGTTGAAGCCAGATCTTGCCTACTGTTGTTTTGTTAGCAGAGTCACGCAATTGACAATGGCGTCCAAAAGAAAGTAGTTTCTCTGTGCTCCTTAATTTCCATATGTAGCCACAGAACTTGGCACAGTATGCATTTGAATCTAATTTCCTTCCTTTCTTATTTGTACATAAAATATATGGTTTCTAAATTGGTCTAATGGAAGCAATTATCGGAACAATATTCGTTGGAAGTGCTGTGTGTTAGGAAAATCCATAACAATAGAAATTACATTTTTGAGAGAGACGTGTATAACCATTTTAGCTCAAGAAGTAAGCAGATCAGCACTATGTGGCTGAACAGTGTTCCTGTTAATCTATCTTGAATTCAGAGATTTCCATTAGCCTGTAATCCCTTGAAGGTTGCTGGAGCTTTGTTTTGTTTAATACTAAACTTCCATTGCCACAAAGAGTATGCATTTGCCTATCATTTCATACATTTGTGCATGCTAAGTCACTTCAGACATGGTTGATTCTTTGTGACTCCATGAACTGTAGCCCATCAGGCTCCTCTGTCCATGTACTTACTTCTAATTTTATTATCTTTTTATTTTAAACCACTAACACCCCTATTTAGTTGTGAATCTATAACATTTATAATTAATACCTACTATATGGAAATCTTACACAAGGATCTGGTAAACATTTAAACTATATCAAGAAGGACTCTTCCATACACCAAATAACAATTTGGAAAAATAAAAGACTTTATTATTGACCTAGAGGTTTAAAAGCATGAAAAGCCAACAATTCACAGCAAGTGGACCATGCATACTTGAATGGCATGCATGGCACAGCCTCTAGGTTGAAAGAATTTGTGTTTCCCAGTCATTATTGGGTGCATAGAATAAAGAGAACAGTTGATTCTTTAATTTCAGGTCTATCCATTTCAGTAACACTAGTGTTTCTCAAATACGTGGAATATCTTTCCTACTTTTTTTTTCTTTTTACGCCAGATTGCCAGATTTATACCCCCATTTGTTCCCTTTTGAACTTCAATATTATAACAATAGCTTTACAGAGTAAAAAGATCAGGCTGAGATTTTGTTCTACAAAGATAAGAATAGAGACACTTCTAGCAGTTATCAAGAAAAAGTATTAAATATAAATGGAGTGTTGTTGAGAAATAAAAGTATTGTTGAAACTGTTATGTTGTTTGAAATATGAAAAAGTGGAATGGAAGATGAGAAAATTGATAAACTATAGGATCAATGGAAAGTAGGTTGAGAGATTCATATATGCCATTCTACTTTTTTTGCATTATAGGGATACATTTCCAACTAATTGGTGTCAAAATTATAGCAAATACTGCATTTTATGTACAGTCTTATAAAACCCCAAAATTCAGGTTGCTTCTCATAAGCCTAAGTTTAAGTTTAGTAAACCTAGAGGGAAAAAGGAGTATATTTTCTAGCATATCATTCCTGGGAAAATGTGGAAAGCTTCAGAAGTTCAGGAGAAATTACAAATACTTCAGGATAAAAGTTGATTAGAAATGTAAGAACCTAGAGGTAGTTTTGCAAAGTATTGTCAAGTTTGAAATGCTTGTTAAAGTAATCAAGTTTAAAGAGGTAGTGAGAAAAATGCAATCCAAAATTGCCCCTGGATCTCTCCATTTGCTAAAAAATCTATAGTAAAGGATGAAACTAACTCATTTCAAACTTGCAGTTTTTTAGTATGAAAATTTGAAAGCAGAAAATAGAAACTCCTCATGGCTTTTTGCAAATTGTTGAACAACGTGTTCCATTATTTGTCGCAAATGATCATTCTTGGAAACACTGCTTGTTTGTTAGCAAAGAACAGACTTTAAAAATTGTAGGCAGAAGTTATCCTGCAAGTAAACATGAAATAATTCATTTCTGGTATAATTCATAGAGAGATTAATGATACGATGATAATTAAAGAGAAAAAAATGCTATTAAATAAAAGCTACTGTTTCTCTTCTCCCATATTTATATCCCTACAGACAGGGAGACCTGGAGTGCTGCAGTCCATGGGGGTCGCAAAGAGTTGGACATGCCTGGGTGACTGAACAACAACAGCCAACATTCTCTATTAAATAATATTTAGATAGATAATCCCAAGACTACAAGCTAACAGCAAAATGTCTTCCATACCATTTCTTTTTATGATTATGGATCCATCTCTATGAACATTTTCTAGAAAGTACAATTCTTCTTGCTTCATTTCTTTGAATTAGATTTTACATTTTTCTAATTTTTGCAAATCTTTGCCTTTGAATGATCAAAAGTATAAACTATCCCAAAATCTTCCCTGATTTTCGGACTGGAAGTATTTATCCACTCATACCAATCTCTTTAAAAAATTTTTGGTTAAAGTAATTGAGTTTAAAGAGGTAGTGAGAAAAATGTAATCCAAAATTGCCCAAAATTACTTTACCACCTTTTTAGATGATATTTGTTACTAATAACTTGTATATTTTTGCATAATCTCCATGACTAAATTTTAAGTTCCCTGAGGACAATTAATTACTTTCTTTTTATGATTCACACTTAAACATTCACCTAGTACCTAGTAATCTTTATAATAAATATTTTCTGAATATTCTGTCTATATAAAAAGAGCATCACATGATTTTGATTGCTTTCTAAATATTCACACTAAAAATGACAAGATGCTTTGATTAAAGACCCTACTTGATTAATTACCTTTAGGAAAATTTATAAGTAGCCTTATTACATAATTGTCATCTTCAGTTACTTTTAATTTACACTTAGAACTCAGGTCAAAGGATGGCATTCCAGAATTTGGGACTGATCATTAGGATAAAGTCATTATAATTAACAAGGTATTTCATGAAATGTGTTTTGATTATTGTCAGTATTTTGTATGTAATCAAACCATATTATGATGCTAAACATTTAATCAAAATAACTTCTCAAGAGCATTATTTTGTAGTCTTTTTTGCTTTCATAGTCAGTTAATTGCTATAAAATGGTTAGCATTTTGATGTATATGTTTAGTATTAGTACTTTTTTAAATTATATGTCAAACAATCTTTCATTTTGGATTTTTTTGTTTTTTTCCTTCCTTTATTCTTGATTTGGTTAAGGGCATCAATGAAGGGATTTATTGGTATATCTTTTTTTAATAGAGAGAGACACTTGACACATGTGTGTTATTATAGACACAGTAATTTCCCCTAGCCACAATTTTGCTTTGTGCAGTTTCAGTTACCCATGGTCAATGGCAGTCTGAAAGCATTAAATGAAAAATTCCTGAAATAACACTTCTTAAGCTTTAAATTGCATGCCCGTTTTGTGTAGCGTGATGAGACCTCTCATCATTCAGCTCTGTCATGCTGCAGGTATGAATCAGGCCTTTGTCCAGTGTTCCCCTTTAGTTGCTTAGTAGCCCTCTTGATTATCATATTGACTGTCACAGTACCACAGCGCTTGTATTCAAGTAACCCTTATCTAACTTAGTAATGGCTCCAAAGCACATGAGTAGCAATGCCAGCAATTAGCATATGCTAATAAAGGAAACTGGAAAATACCTCCCTTCTGTGAAAGGTGAAAGTTTATGACTTTTTAAGGAAAGGCAAAAAAATCATTTGCTGTGGATGCTAAGGTCTCTGGTACGAATGAATCTCATATCCATGAAACTGTGAACAAGGAAAAAGGAATTTATGCCAGTCTTGCATATAATGCCTCAAGCTGCAAGTTTTAGTTAAGATGGAAAAGGCAATAAACTTGCACAATGGAGAAAGAGAGACTACCTTTCCGTAATTTTTACTGAAGTATATTGCTTTACTATTAGTTATTGCTATTATTCTCTTACTGTGTCTAATTTACAAATTAAATTTTGTCATATGTTTGTATGTATAGGGAAAGAACATGGTATATATACGATTTGGTACTATCCAAGGTTTCAGGCATCCACTGGGGGTCCTGGAAAATATTCCCTCAGATAAGGGGAAACTACTGTAGTCTTTTAAGTCTATGATTCCCAAATCTATCTGACCGCAACCATTTATTTGGATTTTTGTTACCTTGAATTCTTACTCTTACTTCAGAGTAAATTAAATTAGTTGGAAGTATGCAGCAGGGGACCAGGAATTTTCAATATAGTCAGATCCCAGTGATCTCCCAGGTTTAAAATCAGGACCTAAGCTATCAAAGTATGATTCATTTTGAAAGAATAAACCCATTATTTCAAAAGGGAAAATCTGAGGCAAATTTCAAGCTACACTGATCACTAAATGAACAGAAAACTCAATGGACAATTTTTCAGATAAGGCAACAAGAAACAATGTTTTAACACTGTTACATAACTATTACTAAAATCCAGTAAAATTTATAAATTGCTTTGCTATATATCATGTCAAATAGAGTGCAGTACTTAAATTGGAAATGTAATAGTTCTGTTCTTCAAATTACATTCAGTTCAGTTCAGTCACTCAGTTGTGTCCGACTCTTTGCGACCCCATGAAACGCAGCACGCCAGGCCTCCCTGTCCATCACCAACTCCCGGACTCCACCCAAACCCATGTCCATTGAGTCAGTGATGCCATCCAACCATCTTGTCCTCTGTTGTCCTCTTCTCCTCCTGCCCTCAATCTTTCCCAGCATCGGGGGCTTTTCCAATGAGTCAGCTCTTCGCATCAGATGGCCAAAGTACTGGAGTTTCAGCTTCAGCATCAGTCCTTCCAATGAACACCCAGGACTGATCTCCTTTAAGGTGGACTGGTTGGATCTCCTTGCAGTCCAAGGGACTCTCAAGAGTCTTCTCCAACACCACAGTTCAAACTCATCAATTCTTCAGTGCTCAGCTTTCTTCACAGTCCAACTCTCATATCCACACATGACCACTGGAAAAACCATAGCCTTGGCTAGACGGACCTTTGTTGGCAAAGTAATGTCTCTGCTATTGAGAGGTATTGTATTTAATACTGATAGAGAAAAAGGAACAATCCATTAAAAAGGATTATAGATTTTATAGATTACCAGTAATTTTTTATTTTTTATAGCATTTTATGCCAATCATCAACAGTAGGAAAATCTACAAAAGGCAGAATATGGCATTACTTGTCAAATTAAGTTCTTTAGCTTAATCAACGATCTAAAAGAAATAGAGAGAAGTACGTACCTACGCTTGCATTAAAACCATAAAAATTGTTTTATAAAAGCGATTTAACATATTTTAATGCTTTACAGGGTAACTTGGGAAATATATCTTTAACAAGTTTACTGAAATTCTGATATTTTTAAAGCATTTGCCTCAAAATCTTCTGTTAGTATGCTGGCACTTGCAAAATCGTGGGTACTAATGGTTTCCTTTGTATTGTTGACTCATCTGAATTATGAAAAAAAAAATCAATCTTAACACCAAAATTTTTGTTTCCAAGCAAAAGAGATCTATGAAACAATAACAATCTCATTTATATGATAACTTCAAAATCAAAACTTCAATATGGCAAATACTAAAAAGCAAAAGTTTTGTGCAAAGATTTGCCAAACCTGCAATTTCTAATTTTCAGTGATTTAGAAGGAGAGTAGATGATAACTAGGTTTGTAGCTTTGCAGAATCACTTTGTAGTGCATACAGATGCCAAAATATAGTGCTATATACCTGAAACTTATACAATAAAAATAAAAGAACAGAAAACAACAAAGATAGTCTATCAAAATAAATAAGTAAAATGCCAACTGAAGGAAAAATAAAAAGAGCTTGATATTTGTATTGCTATTGTTTCTAGAACTGGTCATGTATGTAATTTTATGACTGTAATGATTCCCAAAGATGCTGATATGAAACTGTCTATCTAATCTATCATTTATCTATGTATTTGATCAGTAAATATATATTGAGTATTCCTTGTAGTATTCTAGGAGTTTGGAGTTTCAGTGCACTACTTGATGAAGTGTGTGTATGTGCTAAGTCACTTCAGTCATGTCTGACTCTGTGCGATCCTATGGACTGCAGCTTCCCAGGCTCCTCTGTCCATGGGATTCTCCAGGCAAGAATACTGGAGTGGGTTACCATGCCCTCTTCCAGGGGATCTTCCCAACCGGGAGATCAAACCCACATCTTCTGCATTGGCAGGTAGTTTCTTTACCATTGGACTTCCCTGGTGGCTCAGAGAGTAAAGCATCTGCCTACAATGAGGGAGAACTGGGTTCATTCCCTGGGTCAGGAGGATCTCCTGGAGAAGGAAATGGCAACCCACTCCAATATTCTTGCCTGGAAAATCCCATGGATGGAGGAACCTGGTAGGCTACAAGTACATGGAGTAGCAAAGAGTCAAACACAACTAAGCGACTTCACTTTCTTTCTTTTCTTTACCACTAGTGCCACCTGGGAAATCCTTGATGAAGTATAAATTCGTTTAAACTTCCTGAAAGATAGTGTTTCAAAAGTTTTGAATATCTTTGATTCAGGAATATAGCATCCAAGAACCTAGTCTTAAACATGATGTATGTATACAGAATTTTAGCTACAGAGATATTCACTGAGACATTGTTGAAAAAAAATGATAAAGCATAACACATTAAATAATAGGAACAATTGTGCTTCCCTGGACGCTCAGATGGTAAAGAATTAGCCTGCAATGCAGGAGACCTGGGTTTGATCCCTGGGTCAGGAAGACCTCCCGGAGAAGAGAACGGCAACCCACTCCACCATTCTTGCCTGGAGAATCCCATGGACAGAGGAGCCTAGTGGGCTTCAGTTCATGTGGTTACAGAGTCAGGCATGACTGAGACTAACACTAATTGTTGGGTTGCCTTAGCAGCAGTTGCATAGGATACAGAACCTCTTGCTAACCGAATCTATACACATTTTTCTTCATTTATTCACATCATGGTAGCAGATGTATCCTTCTCCTTCTAAGATTATGGTCTATAATTATTCAGCTCCCTTTGGCTAACATTCCAGGGAATATCTGTAGGTTCCTTGGGGGATTTCCCGTTCTCAGGTCCTTCATTTGTCCTGTTAGTTTCCTCTGCTTCTTCTGCTCAGATGATACCAGGCAGGCCTTGTGGCTCTTCATGATTTGGCCCTACTTCTTTGTGTTTTAAAGAGATGCAATACAGTCAAGTTTGTTTTAACTGTTGTCCATGAATATTACCTGTTTTTACAAACAGATTCAAAATTAGGTTTCTGTCACTGCCACCATGTCCCAAAAAGTCCAATGCTTATTTTAAACATGAGAAATGTTGCTTTTTTATTGTTAAAGGTAGAAAGAAGCAATGATAACATTTCCTAAAATAAGTGTAAAAGTAAAAGAAAAGCCTTATCTTATCTGATAAGTAAAGCCTTATCACATATGTCTGCACTGACAGAATTTGAAATTGCTGCTGAACTGTCACAATGATTAACATGTTTACCATAGAAGCTTTTAAGTTTTTCCCTAATTATATCTATTACTCTGGCATAGACTGTCCTTTGAAGTTAGCCACACCCTAGAATATGTGTATCCTAGAACCAATTAAAATTGCATGACCTTTGTATGGAGGTGGTGGTGGTTTAGTCACTGTGTCCGACTCTTGCAACCCCATGGACTGTAGCCTGCCAGGATTCTCTGTCCATGGGATTTTCCAGGCAAGAGTACTGGAGTGGGTTGCCATTCCCTTCTCCAGGGGAATCTTCCCAACCCAGGAATCGAACCCAGGTCTCCTGCATTGCAGGCATATTCTTTACCAACTGAGCTATGCGGGAAGCCCAACCTTTGTGAGAGGATGCAAATTTTTCCGTAAAAACACAGGCAAATTTTGGGAACAGAGATAAAATAGCTACCTATAGCGAGTTACATATATTTGAGTTAAAAACACAAATTTGCATTTATGACTTTGAGTCATGTATTTCACTCACAAGATTTTAAAATAAATACTATATCATTAAGTGAAAGTTTTAGTCTCCTGGTGGACTATAGCCTGCCAGGCTCCTCTGTCCATGGAATTCTCCAAGAATACTGGAATGGGTAGCCATGCCCTTCTCCAAGGATTTTCCTGATCTAGGGATAGAACCTGGGCATCCTGCATTTTAGGCAGCTTTACCATCTGAGCCACAGGGAAGCCCCCATTAAATCAGTAATTGAATGCTAATAAATCATAGGTTACTATTTAACTTTCTTTGTTTTACTGCTATAGTCACTCTCTCTGACTGATGATGTAGCAGTTCCAGCCAAGAATTGGCAATAATAAGATTTAATTAATTTTCTAGTATTCTAGTATATTAAAAATCATGAAGAACAGTAGAAAAACAAGTACACAATGTTAAATTATTTATAAAATGAAGATATTAGAAAGGTAAAACCAGTAGTAAGGATTAGTTTAAAATCATAGTGAGGTCAAACTCTATAATTTTTAAGCTAAGGTTTTGTTAATGCAGAGAATTGACAACTGCTTTGTCTTCCTATTGTTGGATTAATGATTAGGATTAATATCTCTTGCTACATAACAGATTGAAAGCTTGCTCATTTAAAATTGTAAACTCCTTACCGAAGCATGGAACAAGGGGTTACATTAGTCCTGCAGCACTTTATGCAGAAAAAGAATGTAACGAATTCTCTGTGTTATATAATTTGGATCAGGATCCCAGACTGCTGCATCCCCAGTTTTCACATGCTCCCCTTGTTCTCCTTGTGGGCACATAGGAAATATTGCTCATTTGAGATCACTAAGGGTTCTGCTTTTCTTCTCCATGGACAAGATAGGGAAGGGAAAGAGAAATTTTAAAAAGCTGGGACCTGAAAGTCAAGCCTTGAAAACAATATTCACTGGATTAGTTTCAGTAAAAAGACTACATCAGTTATCATTCTCCTATAGAACATCCAGCTCCCTCCAATTTTACTAAGGCTCTACATATATTTCCTTATTACTAGAGATTGCCTGTTATTCTCCTTCCCTGGAGGCTCAGTATTAAAGAACCCACCTGCTTACTGGGTAAGGAAGATCCCTGAAGAAGGAACCAGCAATCCAGTCCAGTATTCTTGCCTGGAAATCCCATGGACAGAGGGGCCTGGCCAGCTACCATCCATGGGGTCGCAAAAGAGTTGGACATGATTTAGCAATCAAACAGCAACAACATTATGTTCTTTATTCAACTCTTTTACTTTTTGGCTTCTTTCTTCAGCCACTCTCTTTATGATTTTGTTCAAGTTGTTAAAATAGAAATAGCAATACCTCCCACTGCATAGCTCACAACTTTAAATGTATTACACTGTGTAAAAACAGTTTGGCAAGGCTTATTACTTTGTACAAATGAATGGTAATAAAATAACAACACTTCATTCCCATAAAATATTGAATTTATTCATCTATAAGCTTTTCGTAGATATTCAATCCTATGAAGTGTTTGCTAAATTGAAAGCTATTAGTACAGTTGGAAATTACAATACTTTGAGGGGAAAGTATTGAACAAATCTCATGCATAATTAATTGTGCATGCCATTGTGAACATTGCCATGTTGAGATGGAGGTCACAATTAATGAATGGCTTCAATGACAGGGCAAATAATGGATATTGCCTCTTCAAAAGGTAATGGCAGTTTCATCTGGTAATGTATTAGCAGCATTGTTTATGAATATTATCATTCATATAATAATACCTTGGGTTTTAGTTATTTGATTTTTCTATTCAGAATCTTTAACAATCTCTGACTATATCTGGACACAAAACTATATGGGTATACTTATGTATATCTGTATGCATCTTTAATGCTTTATTTTGGATAGTAAAATGAATATTCAATATGCAAAACCATTCCAGGAATAATAAATTGTTCCTACTATTTTTAGCAGTTAGGAAAGTTCATTTGAAAGTTAATGCTGGTGACTGTCATAGGTGAAGTGCTAATCAATTAGCCTCAGGAAGGCACATGACTTTCTTGGCTGTTTTACCTGAAGACTGTAAATGTGTGTTATGTTCCTATGCTTATAAATAGCATTATAAATTGCAACAATAGAAATCCCTGCCTAAATCAATTGGAAAACACTATTTTTCAGATCCTTGAATTTGAACTGCTTTCCTATCATGTGTTTTTGTATTATTAGCTGTTGTGTTAGCTATTAAAGTGAGTAAATCAACTACTACTCACTTTCAGGTGGAGTAGCAAAGGACGACAAATTTATATGAAATCTTGTTTTTTTTTTTTTTAATAATTTTGAGTTAATGTGAAGGATCTAACTCAAATAAATTGTCATCTAGTGTAGCTAATGTACATATCCATGTATCAATTAAATTGTTTATGAGATACTAGTTTCAAATATATACTATATCTCAAAATTCAAAAGAAAATTATATCAGAAATATAAACATTTAAACCTTTACTTAGCTTTTATAAGGACAACTTGGGAAGGAAGCATTTGAAAGCCTCACTTCAGCCCTCCACTAAATTCTGGTAATATACTGAACTTTTTTTTTTTCCTTCTTAATGTATTCGTAAAAGTAATTGACTCCTGAACAAACCACTCAGATGTTTTCTGACCTGCTATAACTTTCAAGAATTAGAGTAACACAAGGAGAAAAGAAATTTCAACCATCATTAATCAATGGATTGCTTTTCTTTTAAAGTCAAAGTAAAAGGCAGCATTTAAATTTACCAATGCTGTTAGGTGCATAAAAGTCATAATGACCCACACATTGTTTTGTTAATTACATTTTCTCATGTAAAAGTAAGGATGCAGAAAATAACCTGATTTTATAAAGTTTCTAAATTTCATAAACATTTAAAATATTTTAAAAATAAAAAGGATGTCAAATATAGTTTCATTCACATTATGAAGGTGAAGAGATCAGATAATCTAGTCTAAAAGCCTAACTAACTAAACTGCAAAATTTTCAATTCTCAAAATATCGGAGTACCAACTACTCGCTTCATGTCTCATAGATACATTTAAAACTGATACATTTAGAAGTCCTATCATTTTTTCCATGATGTGCAATATCCTGTAAAGCATATTTATCTCACTCATTAATTTATAACTTCTTAGTGTCATCATTTTCCTTATTATATGGTCTCACAATCTGATTATGTGTTCCACCCATAGTGTCAAATGCTTATTGCTGCCTGAGGGTAAACAAAAAGTCCTTTTAAATAACAATGTCTATATAGGCACAAGCTTATTAATTATAGAACACTAGTGAAAAGACCAGGCTTTAGATTTGTAGATATTTATTTTGGAACCTGGTGAAATATATACTGACTGATTACTTGAACTTCAGTTTCCTTATATAGAAATTTGGGGAAAATATATCCAGCAAGTAGGAAGACAGACAAAATTTATCCAGTTTTTAGCATGCAGGAAGAATGTTTCAATAAATTTTATATTTTAAAATAGTTGTACATTCAATCATTTGTTGGCCTTTTGGCTAAGATCAAGTGTAAAAATAACTGTAGATTCATAGAACAGTGAGTGTACAAATATTCGTGCTTAGTTTCTATTATTAATATCTTACATTAGTGAATACATTTTCTTAAAATTAATGAAACAATGCTGGCATATTATTATTAATTAAAATCCATTTGTTAGATTTCATTTGTTTTCACCTAATGTCTGTCTGTTTTTTCCCAGAATCCCATTTGGGATAACCCATGATGCACTTAGTCATCTTGTCTCCTTAGGCTTCTCTAGGCTGTGACAGTTTCTCAGATTTTCTTTATTCTTCATGACTTCAGCTGTTGTGCAGGGTACTGCTCAGATATTTTTACAATGACCCTCATTGGGTTGTGATATTCATGGTTAGACTGGGGTTAAGGTCCTGGGGAAAAAGGTCACAGGGGTGAAGTATTGCTTTCATCATATCATGAGGAAATGATATTAAATCATTTCATATCACTGATGAGAATGAGGTAGTGTTTGCTTAGTTTCTTCATCATTAAGTTATTCTTTGGGCCCTCTCTCTTCCAGGCTGTACCCATTGGACAGAAGTCACTAGGCACAATCACAGTTATGAGGTGGAGGGTTATAGTTCACCTTCTAAAAGGACAAGATGTACATTTTATTTGGAATTCTGCACTGATCCATATGATACTGGATTATATCAATAGTTGGAGACTGCATGAACTAATGTGTTGCTTGGATTTTGATTGCTCTCTCTTGTTATGTGTTATGGTCATTTGTTGATATCAGTATAGACTCACAGATATCTATTTTATCATTTTGATTATAATCCAACACTGTACTATTTATTTTGCTGATTCAATTGTTCTCTCTTGGCTATTGACATGCATCCATAGTTTTATTTTCCTTTGTGAAACAAGTTATGTCAGGAATGGCTGAGATGTGATCTGGGGACCTGTGGGTTTGTTGCCATGCTGAACTTCTGCTGAACAAACATCTGAAATAAAACTGCTAAAACAATGCTGAGTTGACTAAAGGAAAGAATAATGCTGAGACCGGGACTTTTTCTGGACTAAGGAAAACAGAACTTTCCCTAGTAATGGAGGAGATGCTTTCCATAACTTAGTTGTATGTGTGGAGCAGTTTTACCCTCCAGTCCAAATTCTTGACACACAGCTTGCATAAGGCTACATTAACTGACCTGCTTTTCTCATAAAAATCCATGCCCAGGGTCTTCCAGTGGGACACTTTGTGGTTTCCTCCAGAATCTGTGATCTATCCCTAAACTGTAATTCTAAGACCTAAAATAAGCTGTTATTTTGCCTCTTCACAGTTCATGAACCTTTATGCTGACACCTTTTATTTTGTTTTGTTTCATGCTTTCTGGCACTGCAAGACTCTCCAGACTTACCTTGTGCCAGCCTTAAGCTTTAGTATAAGCCATTTCTTTTTGCTCCAAAGAGACTTGATTTCTTTTATTGAAAAATAGTGTTAGAAATCAAGAGCTGAGTAATGAGTATGCTTGTTGCTACTTCAGTGTCCTTGCTTCTAGGACCTCTCAACTGAGAGGACAATGAGATATATGTGTACATAGTAAGCTGTGCATGTACACACAGCTATGAACATTTGATCTATATTATGCTACATGTGAGTCCATGCCAGTGTCTTCAACTCAAATCTAGTACCAAATGGATCACACTAGACTTCCATCTTTTCTTCTCTACAGTCACCACACCAGCAATGAGAAACTTGTCTCCCAGCATCTGCCATCTATTCACTTGTTTAATTTCAGTATACAAAAGTATTGGGTACAAATTGTTAACCCACACCTCAATGGTCAAGAACTTTGCCAACTAGTACAGTGCTTACATACCGTTCCTTTTGCCTTTTGTCTTACAGTCTCCACTCATTTTTAAAATTACTTAAGTCAGCTATTTTTGTAACTCCATTTAGTGAGGTTAGTACATTTGTAATACAATTAGATTAGTTCATTGTAGTCTACATTTCATTTTGGTATTCCCTGACATCTTAAATGATTTTTTAAATTGCATACACTTAAGTTTTACTCTTTATGATATAAAGTTCTCTGGGTCTTGACAAATGCAGAGTATCGTGCATCCACAATTATAATATCATTCAGAATAGTTCACTGCCCTTTAAAATCCTTTGTTGGTCATCTGTTCAACCCTCTCTCATCCTGACACTCCTTACAACCAGTGATCTATTTATTATCCTTAGTTTTGTCTTTTCAAGAATGTCATATAAGCATATAATGTGTAGCCTTTTCAGATTAGTTTCTTTTACTTAGTAATTTTGTGGCTTTCATTTATAGCCTTTCCCTAGGCTTAATTGCTGAGAAACTCCTGTTTAGTTTTGTCTTTTGTTTTAAATTTTCTTTCTTTCTTCTTGGACCAGGTAATTTTTCCTTTTGTAATTCACCACCCTGAACAACTAGTTTAGTATGCCTTTGTTCCTATGATTTTTATGCAATCACAGAAAAATATCTAACTCTGTATGATAGCTAATGGGCTTCCCTAGTGGCTCAGATGGTAAAGAATTTTCTGCAGTGCAGGAGATCTGGGTTCTGTCCCTGGGTCAGGAAGATTCACCAGAGAAGGGAATCACTACCCACTCTAGTACTCCTGCCTGGAGAATTCCATGGACAGTGAAACCTGGTGAGCTACATGGGTCCATGGGTCACAAAGAGTTTGACATGACTGAGCAACTAACACTTTCACATTTCATGATAGCTAATATCAATTTTGTTGTTAAGTATTTTTTAAATTGGCATAATTTCTCATGCTTATTTTATTTCATAATATTCCTTACTAAATTTTATTTTGCCCTTTGATTTTTGCTTTTTCTTCCATTTCAATCTATTCATTTTTTTGTAGTTAACATTTACTCTTTTGTTCCTTTATGTCATGTTTTATGTTTCTTTTAGCTTTATGTTTTAATCTGAACTTTTTAGGTTTTAATTTTTCTACTAAGATTTCTCTATCTTTGAGTTTATCTACACACCTTTTGAAACCAAGTAGGAAACCTATGTTCCCTGGGGACAGACACACATGCCCCTACCCTGTGAACCTTACCTCTTGTTTGCAGAAAAGCTTTAGCCTCCTATGCCTTTCCTGAGTTCCAAAGAGCAAATTTAATCAGAGAAGTGAGAAAATACAGAAACAAAAGAAAGCAGTCAAGAAAGACAGAATGATAATGTTAGCCATAAAACAAGTCAAGGACCTTTTAGTTCCTCCTCAAAGTCTATAAAGAATATCCTCCTCAAAGGCTATAAAGTAGATCCTTGTTTTGCAGATACTAAAATCCCCACTATAGCTACATGCTGACCATTAGTGCACAGAGCCCAGACCAGTTGAAACCAGAAAGCTGATGGCTGATATTCCTGAAACACCATCTCACCATCAGAGAGCTGTGCACAGACCAAACACATCCCTTGTGACTTTCTCCCTCACACCATCTTTTAAAAACTTCCCTTGAAAGTCATCAGAGAGTTCACTTCCTTTGAGCACCAGTTGCCCATTTTCCTTGCTTGATACCTTATGATAAATGCTGTAATTTCCTTCACCACAACCCAGTATCAGTAGATTGGCTTTGCTGTGCCTTGGGCAAACAGATCCAAGTTGGGTTTGGTTAATACTTTTTCCCCAAATAAATACTCTTATAATCCTTGGGTTATTTAATATCCTGATTACAATATGATATTCAGAATGAATAATTTAATTAGAAGACTATTTCCAGATTGACTAAGTGGCAAGGAGAAAAAGTGTCTACCAAAACTTAAAGATTGTAACTGTATAGGAAAACCTGCTTAAGAGCAACCACCTCATTAGGCAGGTAGAATGGACTCAGTATGGTTTGGAGAAGGCAGAGGGTGTATATAATATGACCTCATTCTCTTACCATTTTTAGTGGTTGCCCTGGGGTTATAATACATATCTTTCATTAGATAGTGTCTATCTTCAAATTAACATAACATGCAAGGACCTATTTTACATGTAGTGTAAGCATCTAGCATGGAAAGTCACAAAGCTTGGAAGTTACAAATATTGCCATGATCACATCGAACAGAGGTAGGGTCCCACTTGGAAAAACTCTTCCTGGGCAGAAATAGAAAACATGAACATCAATAAGAATAATATCTGTGGTGCATTAAATATATCAAATATGTTTATCTTTGAGTTAAAAGATAATTTAAAATAAGAAAAAAATATTGTCTAATTTTGGAGGATGCTAAATGAAGTTACTAAATATTTTGAAAAATCATTAAATAAAGAGTAAAAATAAAGAATTTCTCCTGCATCTTTCTATATGAGCTGTACCTTAAGGTAAGCAAATTGTTGATGAGATAAAATATCTTCTGGTGGTATTATAAATCAAGATTGTATATTTTAGAAAGCAATAATAATACTAAAATAGCTCAATTTGGTAACCTTGAGTAAAATGTTGGTTCTAAACAATGATCTAATATCAAAAATGTAGAAATAACCTGATATTATTATGTACTGATAGAAGCACACAATAACAACTTTGAAGTACTCTTATTAGAAAATTGACCCAGAATCTTATCAAATTTCTTAGATCTAATAGCCCATTTGAAAGAAATAGAAGAGGCAAAGAAATGTGTTCAATTATACCACAGGGAGGTCATCTGCAAAAAAATCGGACTGTGGAAAATGCTACTGAGATAAACTACTGGTTTCCTTAACAAATAAATTGCAAGAAAAAAGAATGGAGAGGGTGAACAGGAACCTATAACCTATAAACCTATAAACGAGACTTGTCAACCAATTAGAATTTATTGGTTATATTGTATCTTAATGCCAATTAGTGGTTCTCAACCAGCAGTAGCTTTACCCCAAGGGAACATTTGGAAATATCCAGATACGTTTTTGATTGTCACAACTGGGTGGGGGGAAGGAAGAGGGGGCTGTAAGGGGCATCTACAGGCTACAAGCAAGGGATGCAGCTGTCCATTTATAATGCAAGGGCCAGCCTCTCCAAAACACGTGACTGTCTGCCTTAAAGTGCCAGTAATGTTAAGGGTGAAAACCCTGATTCAAACCAACAAACTGTGTAAGGAATATCTTTTGTATACATTCTAATTCTGTAGTAGAAGGTGCAGATGTACTTGTACATAGGACAGTTGCATGAATGGCTCAGTATAAATTGAGGAATAAACAGTTTTGTTCTGTTTTCCTGGCTTATAATAGAGATTTTTATTAATCTAAAATAAGTTAAAATCTTTCAGAATAAAGTCTCTAAAAATAGAGATTTTTATTACTATTTAGAGTATTTTACTGTTTAATTAAATAATTCTACTTGATTCAGAAGGCAAAAAAACCTGAAAAACTCAATGAAAGAAAACAAAAATAACTTAAAATACCAGTAATCCAAGAAGAATCGTTTCTTTGGAGTGGACCCTTCTAAAGTTTTGCCCAGGTCTTGGATATATACTGTACAGCTAAATTATGGAAAATATATGATATATACATATATATATATATATATGTATATGTGTATAATAAATGTGCAGAAATGTGTCTAACAAAACCTAGCACTTAGAACAGATGTAACTTGCGACTAGATTTTAAAGGAACATAAATACTCACATGTATTAAATATACAATTCATGCTATTGTTCTCTTAACATTTTGGTGAGCAACAGCAAATAAATATCTCAATTCTTTAATTTTGTATGTTTTAAGCTAATAATTTTAATGATAACAGTGCCTTTCAACTTTGTTTAAATGATTTCCTCATTTCACCTGTATTTTTAATATATTTTTCAATGTTATTAAATTGATATTGAACATTAACATAAACTGGGTATATTTTATTTTTTTATTTCCAAATGCTATGAGAAAGAGAGAAACAACTTGGTATGCTCATTGAAATAAGTCCTTCTCTATCTAAAGGGCCTGCAATGATTACGGGACATGGATTAGTCTAATCTAATAAGGTGAGGATGTATTGCTGCAGGTTAAAAGATCCCTCCCAGGAGTTTGCTAAATAATTTAGTTTATTAACATGTTTCTTAAAATTATTTTCTATTGGGAGGAGAGTTAGATAATTTATATATTTTTCTTTAATGAAAATTCATTTGAGAACAAGAGACAATTTGAATTAACTGACAATTTTCTTCTTTTTATAATATTTTCTGGATTAAAAATGGGAACACACACACCATTTTAGTATACTTTGTTGTTTAGTCATGAAGTCATGTCTGACACTTTTGTGACCCCATGGACTGCAGCCGGCCAGGCTCCTCTATCCACGGGCTTCTCCAGGCAAGAATACTGGAGTGTGTTGCTGTTTCCTCCTCCAGGGGATCTTCCCGACCCAGGGATCGAACTAGTGTCTCCTTCATTGGCAGGTGGCTTCTTTACCACTGAGCCACCAAAGAAGTATACTAATTAGTACTAATAAAATATTATTTATCAAGCACTAATACATTATAGACTTTCTGGTATGACTTTGAACTCATTATCTTACTTGATTCTCAGGAATATATTTCCATAAAGAAACTTGTGAAGGGAGTGTTACCAACCACATTTTACATGTGAAACAAAGGTTAATAAGGTAAAAAGACATTCAGAATTTTTTCCTATGAATAGATTATAAAGGCAAATTCAAATCTAATTCTGTCTGATTAAAACCCATTTAATTATACATTTGCTGTACTGATACTGATAGAAACAAAATATTAATTTGAAATAATCTGCTCATTCATTTTATTCTACATGAATTTTCATAACTATAGTATGAGGGTGATAAAGGTTATCCGTATGTTGTGTTTATTCTGATTTTGATGCCCAGACCATATGGAGTATACTCTAAATAGAGTTATGAAAGAAACATGTTGAATCCCAAGAAGTATTTACTGTTATTAATTCTTATGATAGTTATATAAAATTCTGTCTTTAAACTTTCTAATGTGATCTGAAAATGTAAAGGTGGCTTGGGAACATGGGGAAGTATATCTCTGTAAAGTATTTCTTTGTTGCACTCTATTCTTGTGACAATGGAAGTTCCTAGGAAGTTGCATTAAAATATATCATTGATCTCAAAGAACTATTATGAATGAATCAATTGCATGAAACTACGAAATGATAGCCTCATTTCCATAGAAATGGTCTCATTATGACTAAATACTGAAAATGTATGAGGACAGTATTGTTTAAAGTAAGTCTTGCAGCACTTTCTTTCCCACTAACTCATATAAATATCTCCTCTCATGTTTAAAATTAAATGATTTGAATTCATCATGCACACTGGGAGACATTCTTAGATTTTCACTCTGAACCATTAGTTCTATTATTTGTGTACATTTATTTAGACCTATAATGACAATGAACTGAGTTGAATAAAATACTTTTTGCATATTTTTAAATAAAATATGCCTCTTTTCAAAGTTGTAAGCAATGTTTATGTTTTCTTCCTTCTTTTGATTTAACAAGTCCATGTACAAGATAATGATGTTATCTCAGAACAATGATAGATTGTTCTGAGAATAAAAACCTACCCCTTTCCTGTTATTTGGCCATATCCTCAAGGCTAATAACTTCTGTTAACTCAGACACTCACAGTTACAGGAACACATACAGGTTCTGTGTAAGGTCATCTGCAGGTGTACACTTATTTATGTAGTAATCACTAATAACATCTCTTGCTATCCATTCTTCATTGTTTTGGAAAGAAATGATGTTTTTACAACTTTGTCTGATGGTATATGAGAATCACCAATTTGTGGGGCCTACTTTTGAACTAACAGGAGACACGAGTTCAGTCCTTGGGTCGGAAAGATTGCCTAGAGGAAGAAATGGTAACTTACTCTAGTATTTTTTCCTGGGAAATCCCATGGACAGAGGAGCCTGGTGGGCTACACTCCGGGCAGGGGGTCGCAAAGAGTCAGATGGGACAGAGCGATTGAGCATGCACGCACAGTTGAACTAAAGGAAACCTGCAATTTGTTCTTTCAAAATTTGCTTGTTATCACTAATGTCCTCAATGAAAAAGTATAAATATTTTCAAAGTCCTCATACTAAATAAAGGAAATACAGAATATCTGCACAAAGAAAAGCCTTGTCATTTTGTAACTAAAAATCCGAAGAGAGATATATCACCCTGATGGCATCACTGATGCAATGGACATGAACTTGGGCAAACTCTGGGAGATGGTGAAGGACAGGGAAGCCTGGCATTCTGCAGTCCATGGGGTGGCAAAGAGTTGGACACTACCAAATGACTGAAAGACAACAATGAAATATTTGGAAAAATAATTGCTTATACTTACAACAACTTCCATTCTCTCAAGACCTACTGTTTTCCATGTATTGTGCTAAGTACTTTATATGTAGTAAATCAGATCTCACAATACCATTCGAAGAGATTAGTCAATAAGTTTGCTCAAAGTCTCACACCAAGCAAATGGTTGATCTAGGATTTGAAACAATGACCTTGACCTTGGCTTCAGAGTCATTAGTCAAATAAGTTTGCTCAAAGTCTCATACCAAGCAAATGGTTGATCTAGGATTTGAAACAATGACCTTGACCTTGGCTTCAGAGTCTAGCTTCTTAACTGGATGGTGGTCTATGGCAATATCATTTACTTTTATTTATTTATTTTCCCATTTATTTTTATTTGTTGGAGGCTAATTACTTTACAATATTGTAGTGGTTTTTGCCATACATTGACATGAATCTGCCATGGATTTACATGTGTTCCCCATCCCGATCCCCCCTCCTGCCTCCCTCTCCATCCTATCCCTCTGGGTCTTCCCAGTGCACCAGGCCCGAGCACTTGTCTCATGCATCCAGCCTGGGCTGGTGATCTGTTTCACCCTAGATAATATACATGTTTTGATGCTGTTCTCTCAAAACATCCCACCCTCGCCTTCTCCCACAGAGTTTAAAATTCTGTTCTGTACATCTGTGTCTCTTTTTCTGTTTTGCATAAAGGGTTATTGTCACCATCTTTCTAAACTCCATATATATGCACTAGTATACTGTATTGGTCTTTATCTTTCTGGCTTACTTCACTCTGTATAATGGGCTCCAGTTTCATCTATCTCATTAGAACTGATTCAAATGAATTCTTTTTAATGGCTGAGTAATATCCCATGGTGTATATGTACCACAGCTTCCTTATCCATTCATCTGCTGATGGGCATCTAGGTTGCTTCCATGTCCTGGCTATTATAAACAGTGCTGCAATGAACATTGGGGTGCATGTGTCTCTTTCAGATCTGGTGTCCTCGGTGTGTATGCCCAGAAGTGGGATTGCTGGGTCATATGGCAGTTCTATTTCCAGTTTTTTAAGGAATCTCCACACTGTTCTCCACAGTGGCTGTACTAGTTTGCATTCCCACCAACAGTGTAAGAGGGTTCCCTTTTCTCCACAGTCTCTCCAGCATTTATTGCTTGTAGACTTTTGGATAGCAGCCATCCTGACTGGTGTGTAATGGTACCTCATTGTGGTTTTGATTTGCATTTCTCTGATAAGGAGGCAAGAATATACAATGGAAAAAATGTCATTTACTTTTAATACAAGTGACAAATTGAAGCTAAAGCTAAGCATTGATCCCAAGGTAGAAAACTGTTGACAATATCTGACTTGATGAGAGTTGTTTGGTTATTTTACAATGCCAAATAAAAGGTTTTAAAAGGCAGTGTAATTAGGCACTGCTATTTGCTATAATATGATTTATGATTATGGCATAAACCTTTTGTCTTACTGAGGATCGCTTCATTCATTTATGTTAAATTACTGCACCTGCAAGGACTTGAGTTTCTCCAGACAAGAAAATTAATTAGGCAAAGTTCTGTCTGATAATGCTCACACAAAATAATCATGAAAAATTTTCTCATATTCAAGTTCATATCCATCTTACCCTTATTTTACACACAATCCTAACCAATATGTTTATTACATTTCCTAACATATCAATTTAGGAATAAACAGAGGGAGAAGATGTAAATGACATCTATACTCAAAATAATCACAACTGTAATTGTAACTAGCAGTGTATGTGCATGTAATATATATATATATAGTATGCATGTATGTATTTTCATTAGCTTAAAAAAAATTCAGGTGGGTTGCTATCCAAAAAGAGATGACAGTGATTGAAGTACAAATTATGACAAAGAAAAATTTAACTTTCTTTGAAGTGAAAATCAGTTTTTATTTTCAAGTAGTGGTTATGCAGCATAAGAGCAATATCCACCTTTAACTCCAGAAATAAAAGGATTTACTTATTTCTCTGCAAAAAAAAAATTCCTAACATTTGAGCTGTTCTTATTCTCACTGGCATAAATTTTCTCTTGTTGAAATTTTTGTGTGGAAACATTGGGCTATAGCAATGTCCAGAGTAAAGACAAACAAGGAAAATGTCTACTTTCTATCAAATCAATCAGCTATTCTAAATCTCTGTAAAATCTATATTATATTAAAACTGAATAAATGTGCCCATGTTAATATCATTATTATTTTGTCATAAATGTTAATGTTACTAATAATCATAGGCAATGGAGAAACTCCAAAAAAGAGACATGGGTAAATCATCCTGTGGACTTATATAGAATACTACCTTTCAAATAATAAATTTGATTTATTAAATAATTTGTTGATAAATCAAATATTTAAGCTAAGCATCCTTGTTAGAAACTTCAGGCAATTTGTCTATAGACCTAATCCTTAAATTTATAACTTCAGAAATAATTAGCTTTGCCACTGGCATGTATTGAAAAGAGAAGAACATAAACATACTATGTAAATATACCATGTAAAAAGGCAAAAAAAAAAAAAATGCATGTGTCAAGATAAATCACAATAAACTTTCCAGGGACTGAATCAAAATACTCTGAAAAATGTATTTTTTTCTTATGAGACAAGCAACTTGACAAAAGTCTCTTTGGATTCCTGTAAATGAGATTAGTGATCACCTCTTGTTTCTTCCAAAGTGTCTTTCCCTGGTAACAGGAGAGATGATGGGACTAAGGCCTTGGTTAGCAGCAGTCCTGGGTTCCTCAGGCCAGAGAAACATTCCAGCTGCGTGGTCTTACTGTAGGCTAACATCACTCATGCATCTAAAACTTCCCGGGATCCTGCAGCTGTGTCGATGATGTGTTATCTCCTAGAACACGACAAAATGCTACTCTGTAAGTCAAATAGCAATCTTAAGATAAAGTTTGTGATTAGTTCAACAAATATACAAGAGAACAACTCACAAACTACTTTTAAGCATTTCTAATATATGCAGTATACTTTAGTGGTATTTAACTCAGTGGTGAAGAATCCGCCTGGCAATGCAGGAGTCTCGGGTTTGATCCCTGAGTAAGGAAGATGCCCTGGAGGAGGAAATGGGAACCCACTCCAGTATTCTTGCCTGGGAAATCCCATGGACAGTGGAGCCTGGCAGGTTACCGTCCATGGGGTCACAAAAGAGTCAGACATGACTTAGCGACTAAACAACAGCAACAAGTGTTTGAAGCTGATCTGGTCTCTAAGTGATACACAGGTCTCCTACTTCAAATATTCTATAAACAATTATTAACCTTGGAAGCTGGAATGAGAAAAGAAAAATGTTAGTTTCCTGAACGTACAAGAAGGCTGTGAAAAAGTATAGATTCTGGAGCAAACACCCTTGCTCCAAAATCCAAGGTTTTCCACTCACTAGATATCACTTAACTTCTCTGGGCTTCCCCGGTGGCTCAGATGGTAAAGAGTTGGCCTGCAGTGTGGGAGACCGGGGTTCGATCCCTGTGTTGGGGAGATCCCCTGGAGAAGGAAATGGCAACCCACTCCAGAATTGTTGTCTGGAAAATCTCATGGATGGAGGAGCCTGGCAGGCTGCAGTCCATAGGGTCGCAAAGAGTCGGACACAACTGAGCGACTTCACTTTCTTTTCTGTCACCTTCCCTAGGGCCATTGTCACATCTGTATACTGTGTATGGCACAGATGGTATATCAGAGGGTTGTTATAAAGATTAAATAGCTAAGTCCAGTAGAATACTTAGAGCAGTATCAAGCTTTGAAGTATGTAGCTATTCATGTATTTCTCATCTTTACAACAAAGGTTGTAATGAGACATAATGTTATTTAATAAGTATAATTTGGCTCTCTCTCTCTCTCTCTCTCTCTCTCTCTATATATATATATATATATATATATGAATAGTTTGTTAGTGGCAAATAATTGAGCATTTAGTAGTCAGATCTTTACTTTTTAAGTCCTCATCGGTAGAGAGTTGGGCTTCCTGGGTAGCTCAGGCTGTAAATGCAGAAGACCCCTGTTCCATTCCTAGGCAGGGAAGACCCCCTGGAGAAGGGACAGGCTACCCACTCCAGTATTCATAGGCTTCCCTGTTGGTTCGGACAGTAAATACCCCACCTGCAATGTGGGAGACCTGGGTTTGATCCCTGGATTGGGAAGATCTCCTGGAGAAGGGTATGGCAATCCATTCCAGCATTCTTGTCTGGAGAATCCCATGGTCAGAGGAGCCTGACAGGCTATAGTCCATGCAATCGCACAGAGTCGAACATGCCTGAGCCGCTAAGCACAGCACAGGTAGAGCGTTAGCTGCACATCACACGCTTTTCTTGCTCTTCTTGGCACATTTCCCTAGTCATCAGGAGCCATATGACTGCTTTCTAGTTAATAAAATGTGAATAGAAATAAAATGCACTATATCTGGTTGTGGTCTTGTAAGACAAAATCTCCCACTTACAGTCTTCCACGTTCTTTCCTTCTCCCCTTGGCTGACTGCTGACAAGCTGAGATTTTGTAATTCATATGCCAATAATGATAGCGATGGCCTTGATCCCAGAGTTACCACTTGTAAGAGTATAAGAGAGTCACCTACCAATATAGAATACTGAATACACGTTTTGCTTATGTGAGAAACATTTATCTTTTGTCACTATTTTTATTGCTTTTGTTAGACTCTAGGGAGTTATTTTAAGTAATATATATCTGCCCTGGCTGATGTAGGTGAGAGGACACAGTGAAAAACATTTTTGTCTGGATGACAGTGTCTTTGATTTATGAAGTTTCAGAATTTTTAAACCAATTTTCAATCAAACACAACCACTACCAGTGACAAATCAAGACTGTCACATCTTAATCAATGAAGCCCTAGTGCCCAATCCTTGTCTTCTATTTATGAAAACAGCACTTAAGTCATCTAGTATAATAGAAGTTATTAAGATTTGATTTTTTTTTTTTCCTGAAATGTCTTATACCTTGCTTACTCTTTTTTGAGTTTCTTGGAAGGAAACGAAACACAGTTCAAGTCCTTAGGCTAAATTTGTTTTTTTCTGTAGTTTAAAGATTCTTGCTCATTCACATTTAAATAAAACTTCATTTTGCAATAATGAGTCAGTGAGTAGCTTACTTTAATTAACTACTTGAGGGAAGTAATAACGTGTAATTTAGTCTACTCACTTTCACAGGATAAATTGGAATCACTGAATGATTTTCTCTCTTACTCAAAAAAAAACAAAGAGAAAAAAGAAACAACCCACATAAATTTTAGGGAAGTGGTTGTTTATTTAATTTTTAAAAATTGTTCATAATATTAACTTTTTAAAAAGGTTCTATATCTGTGTACTTATATAACTAAATATTTTTGAATAAAGTACTGCAGATATTGTCTTGCAAATCATTAGGGATAATATTATTAAACACAAACTGGAGGTGGTGAAATTGTGGCAGTGAGATAAAAACTTTCACTTTAGGAAAGCAAAATAAACATGTGACTGGGCCATTTTATCACAGCCTTAATAAAGGTACTTCCCTTGAATGCATACTTAAAATATGCTTAGGTTTTCTGAATTCTAGTTATCTGCTGTAGCAGAAAAGAGAATGGAAAAATAAGAATACACTGAGTGTTTTTTCCTGTGCTCCCTGTTGCTTTATTTGATAAAACAATAGTGATTAAAATAGAAACAAAAATTAGTAAAAAAGAGGGTCATGTTACGTAATCATCCATGCTATCTTAAAACATTTTAACTTATGCTAAGTATATCACACTAACATACATTTTAAAAAAGTGACCAAAGTACAAATGAATATTCCTAATATCAAAGAGGTTTATATGACAGCTATCTATTTATTTCCTATCAGCTTCAAATTCAGTTGAGATTAGTCTGTGAAAGTTAAAATAATTTTATTCCCTTACACTTGAATTCAAATATATAAGAATAAAATGTATAAATGTGATTGGACATTATCTTTGCAAATACAACATAACAACATGAAATGATATCAAAGATAAAAGTAAAAACAGTGTATTTTTCATAAACAATTTTGGAAATTACAGTTATTTATCTATATCTATATATTTATCTATATCTATATGACCTTCTATCTCTTTATATATTATTTTAGTGATAACAGCAGAGTAAGTGTGACTTAACTTTAGGGTAACTTGAAGTTCTCATCTTTTCCTTTTTAATAATAGTGATGTTAATATTAGATTATGTGATAATTT
Organism: Cervus elaphus; assembly: GCF_910594005.1. Lineage (NCBI taxonomy): Eukaryota > Metazoa > Chordata > Mammalia > Artiodactyla > Cervidae > Cervus > Cervus elaphus. Next base: position 50,942,943 of record NC_057822.1, read on the forward strand.
GTATTTCCTTCAAAGTAGGCTAAATTGCTGTTTATCTTCACAAATTAATATCTTTATCTAATGGTAAATTTATTTGTAAGCAAGCAGACCAGAAAGGATATGATTAAATAAAACAGAAGTTTAGTGCTACCACAGATTAAAAAGTAGAATATTTTTACAGTGTGTGATAAGCAAAAGTTTCTGCCACATGTCATGGCAATTCAGATTGCTATTTTAGTATTTTAAAATATTATAAAATAGACTCTATACATAAATAAATAAATAAAATATCAAGTAGCAATATTTTACATAAAACTTTAATAAAACAAAATTATCCTTGCCACTGGGAAGTTAATTTTTCAGTCTGTTACTAGTTTTCCAGTGCCTCAGAGAGGTTGCCTGTAATCTCAGTTTTATTGGTTATTTAATCAAAGATGTCTGGGGACATGCAATTTACTCTCCTTTAATAAGGATAGTATCAATGGAGTTATCTGTGGGGAAAAAAAATTCAAAGAATTTCTGCCTTAACTTTCCTTGGCTTCTACATTTGGTTAAAAGTATGAACAGCTCTTATATTAATTTTAGAACCATCCAGTCCATCTTTTCTCATTTCTATTAAGAGTTTCTTTTTCCTTCTAGCATCCTGTTACTAAAAAAAAAAAAAAAAAAATTATTAGTTTTTTTTTTTTTAAATTTTAATGCCAAGTTAGGACCTTCATAGAGAATACAGGATTTATAAAGAAACATTCCTTTATCCAAATGCATCACTCAGATGGTGACTTCCATGCCTCACAGTGTTTGAATGTAGAGTCTCACAAGGGCCACAAAACCAGTTTGTGACACATATCCCTTTTGAGAGGAATATTCATGACTAAGGGTAGAAGTTACAAACTGCAGGGAAGTGTTTTCATTGCTGAAGTTTCCACAAAATGGTCACACATCAGTATGTTGTACTGATTTGCACTGAAATATTTCATAAAAGTTTGCAGTTACTATTTGGAAAAAAAATCCATTTTATAAGTTTATATAATTTCTAGACACATACTTTTGGCTACTCAAACAGCATTTTGGTGGCTTGGATAGTAAAGAATCCGCCTGCAATGCAGGAGACCTAGATTCTACCCGCTGAGTCTGGAAGATCCCCTGGAGAAAGGCATGACAACCCACTCCAGTATTCTTGTCTGGGAAATCCCATGGACATAGGAGCTTGACAGGCTACAGTCCATGGAGTCACAAAGAGTCGGATATGACTGAGCAAATAACACACACACACACACACACACAAAGACCCATACTTTTGACACTCAAACTGGATTCACTAATAGTGTCATAGTACAGAATTTTGTTCCATTAACCATCCTTTTATTTCGGTATATGGAAAATATTAGTTGGTATTCCCTGATAGCTCAGTTGGTAAAGAATCTGCCTGCAATGCAGGAGACCCCGGTTCCATTCCTGCACCGGGAAGATCTGCTGGATAAGGGATAGGCTACACACTCCAGTGCTCTAGTATTCTTGGGCTTCCCTTGTGGCTCAGCTGGTAAAGAATCTGCCTGCAATGCAGGAGACCTGGGTTCGAGCCCTGGGCTGGGAATCCCCTGGAGAAGGTAAAGGGTACCACTCCAGTATTCTAGCCTGGAGAATTCCATGGACAGAATGGTCCATGGTTCACGGAGAGTCAGGCACGACTGAGCCACTTTCACTTTCACAAAATATTAGTTATTGCTCTTCTTACGGAATATTAACTGTGCTTGCAAATAATAATAAACTAACATATACTTATCTCACACACATTTCCCAAATACCCACTACTTTGGGAGTAACAGTTAGGCATTAAGTAGATATTCTGGGAAGAGTAAGATTTGACTCTTCCCCTCAAGAAGTACATAAATTCAGAAATTGATAAAACAATGCATATTATACTGGGTCGGATCTTTTTATGAAACAGTCTTTAAAAAATACAGGTATTCATGGCCAATTAAAAGTAAAAGGCAGGAATATTCAGCGATGTTAAAAAATCGACTTTTCCTTTTATCCTTTTTCTTGGATAATGATGTGCTTTCCTAATGTTAAATTTGGCTCAAGAATAAGAATGTTAGAGATGAGATTCAGATGGAAAAGAGTCTACCTGCAATGTGGATAACCCTGGTTTGATCCCTGGGTGGGGAAGATAACTTGTAGAAGGAAATGGCAACCCACTCCAGTACTCCTGCCTGGAAAATCCCATGCATGGTGGAGCCTAGCAGACTACAGTCAATGGGATTGCAAAGAGTCAGATACGACTGAGGAACTCCACTTTCACTTTCAAGAATAAGAAAGGCCTAATATCAAACGTTTCCTTATACAAGTGCTTGTTTGTTAGTGTCTCTTTCTCGGTTGAAAATGTAAGCTTGAGAACTAAAAACAATAGCAAGAAAAAAAAAATTATCAGCTTCCTAACACCTGAGATGTCAATAGAGTATCTTTAGCAGTATCACATTTCATAGGAAATTCAGAGGTATGGTAAAATGCCACATAAAGGTACATTGTATCTGGATCTGCTCTGTGAGGCCTCCTTTCAGGATTGATTTTCAAATCTTTATTTAAAACCTGAGTGACTTATAATAGACATGTCTTTGTTTTCTCTTTTTCCAAAACCATATACCAAAGAATCTCGGATAAAAACATTGATCATACAAAAACATGAAAATAAGTGAACCATACAGAATATATTGTTTATCATATGCACAAAGAAATTGTTCTAAGGCTTAAATAAAATGAAACATGTCCATATGCAATTTTATTAGCCAGCTTTTATATGGGATCCAAAACTCTCAAATTTCAGTGGCTTACAACAATACACATTTGTTTCTTGATACATTATATGTGAAAGATTGTTGATCAGCTACTATGGATTTGCTCCATGAGTATTCTCGTTCCAAAACTCAGGATAAGAAATATCGCCGATTTAAGACTTGATTTTCACTAAACAAAGGGTAGACAGCAAAAGCCAACCATATAGTGGTCCAAGTGTCTTCTGAAACATGGCTTACCTCAGGTCTGCCTGCATGCATGCATGCTCAGTCATGTCTGACTCTTTGAGATCCCCATGGACTATGCCCATCAGGCTACTCCATCCATGGAATTTTCCAGGCAGGAATACTTGAATGGGTTGTCATTTCCTTCTCCAGAGGATCTTGCCAAAGCAGGGATTGAACCCACATCTCTTGTGTCTCCTGCATTAGCAGGCCAATTCTTTACCACTGACCCCACCTGGGAAGCCCTACCCCAGGTCTGCTCATGTTCTATTGGTCAGAGCAGATAGCTAAGCCCAAGAGGAATAAGGCATGGAAGTACATATCACATGAGCATCACTACAATCACAGGGTCCCAGGCCAGAATGTTTAATACTCTTCAAAGTAGCGAGAGAGCAAAGTGAGGGCAATACACAGGAATAATCTAACACACCTGGAGAAGGAAATGGCAATCCACGCCAGTATTCTTGCCTGGGAAATCCTATGGACAGAGGAGCCTGGCATGCTACAGTCCATGGGGTTGCAAGAGTCGGACACAACTTAGTAAATAATCCATCACCAATCTAACACAAGTAGGGTTAAGAAAGTTTGAGTACAAAGAATCATCTTTCAGCTCAGTTTTGATTTGACCTTGGAAGCTGGGTGGTATTGTAGGGGAGGAATAGAATACCAGATATTTTTTTTTTTTTTCTGGCAGAAGGAAATCAAGAAGTAACAGAAATAGAAAAATGGAGATTTTATCATAAAAAAGCAGGCAAGACTAAATATTGAAGCTGTTCAAGTTTGCACTATAATTATGATTAGTCTATTGGAGATTCAATAAAGCATTTCAGTGTTCAATTTATTATGAAGTCTCAGCTAATCTAAAACCATTATTTGATTAGAACTCTCATTCCTCTACCAACTTCAAATACACCATGTTTAAACCATTTTTTAACTGAAGTATAGTTAGTTTATAGCATTATATTAGTTTCAGGTGTACAACAAAGTGATTCAGGTATATATATATATATATATATGTGTGTGTGTGTGTGTGTGTGTATACACACACATATATTCTTTTTCAGATTATTTTCTATTTTGTGTGTGGTCAGTCATTAATCGTTGGAACCCCATGGACTGCAACCCTCCAGGATCCTCTGTCCCTGGTGATTTTCCAGGCAAGAACACTGGAGTGGGTTGCATTTCCTACTCCAGGGGATCTTCCCAACCCAGGGATTGAACCTGAGTCTCCTGTGTCTCAAATTGGCAGGTGGATTCTTTTCCACTAGCACCACCACTATTTTTCATTTTAAGCCCTATTTTTACATGGTGAGCCCTATTTTTCACTATAAAAGAAGAAAGTAGAAATAAAGTATTAGTCACTCAGTCATGTTCAACTCTTTGTGACCCCTTGGGTTGTAGCCCACAAGCTTCCTCTGCCCATGGGATTCTCCAGGCAAGAATACTGGAGTAGGTTGTCATTTCCTCCTCCAGGAGATCTTCCCAACCCAAGGATTGAACTCAGTTCTCTTGCATTGCAGGCAGATTCTTTCTTGTCCACTGTTTTTCATTATAGATTATTACAAAATATTTACTATAGCTCCCTGAGCTATATAGTACATTCTTGTTGTTTACTATTTTATATATAGTAGTGTATATATGCTAATCCCAGACTAATTTATATCTCCCTCAATATACTTTTAATTTACTGAAATTTTGATAGTCTTTAATAAAATGTGAAATATACAGTTTTGCCAAACCAGTCCTGGAGATGACAAGAGGCAGAGTATCACCTATGTGATCTCAGGTTTCCATATGGGGACACTGAATTAGAAGTAAGTTCCCTATTTTTCTTCTCATCTCTGCACTGGATGAAGACTAGCAAAGTTGATTGGTTGTTTTCGTGGAAATGATCAGGAAATACTGAGGCCTTCTGGTCTTTGTTTAATTTTTACGTTCAGCCTATAGAGGACTATAAGTTCAGTCCTAAGAGGACTCATTCTAGAGTTCTCTCTGTTATGAAATTAAAACCTTAGGGGAATTTTGTGTTTGTCCAGTTGCTCCTGAAACTTAGTGAATGAGTCTTCCTAAATCAAGGAATGTTAGCAAACCCTTTGTCTGCATATCCTCCAATCAGTTAATCATGACTAATGCTGATATTTTTATCTCCAGCTGACAATTTCTTCTTGTTTTGATAACCTTGTGACTAAGGAAACTGGTAAAACAGATTTTCTGAGCCTCAGAGAGGTGCATTTTCTTATTTTTTAGCAAGTAACATGTTCTAATATGTTGTAGTTTGTCCCAGAAATTCAAGATGAAGGAAAAAAAAAAAAGGAAAAACCACTGATTTTATGGAATTATTCTTCATTGTAATTAAGACTAATACAATATATAAACAGGGGGTTTAAATTAATGAAAAAAAATCCCTAAATGTGAAAAGACAGAGAGGGAGACTTCGAGTCCCTCTTTAGATGAAAAAGTCAGAAAATGTGTCCTTGTGTATTTGAATCTGGATTGGGAACCAAGTGGATGAACTCAGGTAGAAGACTGAGGGAAAAATTTTCAGTCACCCATTGGGAATTTCCTGAAATCTGAGTAAATTGCATGACATGTTCACTAAGAGGTACCTACAGGCCATCAGTAATATTTTCCATTAAGGAATTTGTGATGTGAGCACTTGGCTTCATTTCTGATTTTGTGTAGGACAAAATCGGTCTAATGCACTAGCCAACTTCAGGCTGACTGAAGACTATATGACAAATCAGGACGAAAATTTGATTTTAAGTGTTATAGAATTATAAATGGTACTGAAAGTATAGTAAAAACTTGGAAGTTCTTCTGTGCTAAACTATGGCCTTAGGAAAAGGAGCAAGTCCCAGAGAAATAGGAAAAGGATATTTCTGGGGATGTACCTGATAAACTTGAAGCCCTAGGTTATTTTTCCCTCCAGATCAGTAAAATTCCTATCTCCATTTCATAAGATTTTAGCAGCTTCCCATTAGATAAAAGCCTCACAAGAAGATGTTTGTTTCTCTCAAGTTCCACTCATGCTTATTTATTTGCTCTCATAATTGTAGTTAAGTCACAATATAGTGTGACTAGAAAAATCCAGTCCCTCTATAAAAATAATTTATTCAACAAAAGAGCTATGGTACTTGGCTAATATTTGCAGTGAGAACAAGGGAAACAATAAGGTTGATTCTGAGGGTGATGCACTGGGGTGAAGCAAAATATAAACTAGATACAATTGTTATGGCAAGGGGGCTCTCTCTCATGATTCAGGATGGTTGGTACCTTGAAGCCTGGGCATAATAGTGGCTTAGAGGAATTAAGGCGGGCTTGTTAGAACCACTTTGACAAAGTTTTGAAAAAGAAGACTGGTGCTTGTGAGAGGTGGATGTGACTATATTAGAATAGATTGCTTTTTGATTTGACTGTCTCCCAGAAATAGCCCAAGGAAACTTCTTTAATTAATGGTTTAAGATATATGCTACTGAGGAATTAAAGGCATCATTGAGAATCTTGATGATAAGTATCTTTTCTGTCAGAGTTAAGATTAGGTCTTGTTGCCATGAAAAATGTTCTTTAAATTTAATAATGGTAGTAGGAATCTGGAAGTGCAAAAGCCAGTAGGCATGAGTTAAAGTTGAGGGAGAAAGTGACATATTTACCATAATAGCCAGTAAGGCCAGAATGGCAACCAGAGAACATTGACCTGAAGTAATCTGTAGCAATGGCTAATAGACCATGATGTTCAAAAGACAGGATATGTTGCCAGCAAATAAGGTTATTCTTTGATTTATTGACTAAAATCTATCAAAATCTGGTGAACAGAAGGCTGGGATCAGCCATGAAAATAGAAAAAATTCTCACCTAATTTTCTAGTTCTGAGTCATTTCTCAGACCTAGAGACCATCAAATGAAAAGAATCTGCTTTACCCTTGAATAAGGACTCTGAAATGTTGTTGCATTTCTAACTCATTTCTCAAATAGACCCATCGCAATAGACTAGAGTAATTATGTACAGGGGGAAAAAGATACTCAGATCCTTTCAGATTTATTGGATATGGAGCTTGAGATAATAAGATACTAATTTGATTTCTGGTTTTCAAAAAATTACTAACCATCTAGTAGATCTAAGGACCAATCTATGGTTATTTTCCTGGTCTTGAGAGCCTAATCAAAATGGCTATGTAGAAGATTCACGTTAGTTTTCTGGTCTATAGTGTAAAAGCCACCTTGGTAGAAAGGTCAATGCAAGCTCTGGAAAATATTTAAAACCCTCCTATCCCATCCACCATTAGCCAATGTTAAGTCAAAAGTACCAAGGCATCCAGGTTGGGATTGCAGAAACAATCAACGCTAATCAAGACCTGTTTGGGATTGCAGAAACAATCAACACCAAGTGCTGGTCCTTATCAGAGTCTGTTTAGTTCACTAAGATGACAACTGGAAAACCTAGATGGCGATAGAGAATGACAACTGACTCCTAAAAATGTAATCAGGCAGTAGCTCTAATCTTAGTTGCTGTGCTGATATAATTTTTGCATCACTGACTCAATGGACATGGGTTTGGGTGGACTCCGGGAGTTGGTGATGGACAGGGAGGCCTGGCGTGCTGCGGTTCATGGGGTCGCAGAGTCGGACATGACTAAGTGACTGAACTGAACTGAACTGGAACAAACTGTTACGGCCTTTGGAACTTGGTATGTGACTGCTGATCTGGGGAACACATTTTGTCAGTTTACATCAGAAAAGATCAAAATAGTTTGCATTCACATAGGAAAGAGAACAGTTCATATTCTCCAGGTTATCCCAGAGCTATGTTAATTCTGCTCTCTATTACAATATAGTCTATAGGGACCTTGATTGACTTGACATTCTGCGAACATCACTCTCCTGATGACATTGTGCTTGTTGGACGCGATATACAGAAAAGGGCAGGTCCTTTGGATGTCCTTGTAAGACAAATGAATCAAAAAATCTTTGGTGTAAGCCTGAGAAAGATTCAGGGATACAAATTGATGCATTTTTAAAAAGTTCAGTCTTTTTTGTTATGTAAGAATGTCCTTTCGAAGGTAAAGCCAAACACCGGGATGAACCTTTTTAGATTTTGGAGACACCATTTTCCACACTTTAAAATGCAACATGTATCACACTATTAGAAGTATCATTTTTAAGCATGTATTTTATGGCCTAAAAGGTTTGCAGTTTTGAGTGGTGCCCTTGGAAGAGAGGGCTCTGTAACAGGTTGGGATTCTCCAACAAGCTGATTTGCACACTCAGGCAATGCTGATCTCAGGATTCTAGAAATCGTTTATGGAGTTCATGAAAAATTCGTTGAGCAGCAGTAAACTACATAGACCTGGAAGAGTATCTCCTGGGATACTAGGCCTAAACAGAGAGAGAAGCTAATCATGAAACATCAAATTACCACCTATAGGAATTATCCATCATGAAATAGAGTTTTTAATGCAGTCAAATTAAAAGTTCATATTATGGGGACTTGCCTAGTGGTCCAGTGGTTAAGATTTTGGGCTTCTACTACAGGGAGCTCAGGTTCAATCCCTGGTCAGGGCTCTGAGATCCAACATGCCATGCAGCATGGACAAAAAATAAATATTTTTATTTAAATAGAAAGCAAAAAAAAAAAAAAAAGAGTTCATAATATGATGGTGAAAGCTTATTCAGAATTTGCTTAAGCATGTCCAAGAGGTTTAATTAAGTTATATGGACAGGTGGTTCTAAATCCATGCCATTTACTTTTATTGCACTAACACTTTTATTCAGCTCAAACCTACACCTTCTTGGAGAATTTTTTTTTTTTTTTTTTATGGCATGTTGGTAAAAGAAGACAAAACATCAAACCCAGTTCATGGATTCACTTTGTTATGATGCTGAGTTGAAGGTTGACTGTTGCCTAACTGCAGCCCAATTTCAGGTTGGACAACAATGGCCTTGGAGTAGCACATGTGGTTATCTCCTTGGTTTGGAGGGAACTGGGATCCTTTGGGAACTGACTGATGGCTTAGGTGTATTCAAAAGTTTAAAGGAAGTATGATGAAATTATTGTAAAAAAAGGGAGACTTGAGAGCGTCATGCTGTTTTAGTTTTCTGTGGTTGTGCTATCAATTTACGGAAACTGTGACTTAACAAATGTATCACTTACTTTTTGGAAGTCAGATGAGATGGATATGACTGGTTTGAAATGAAAATATTAGCAGGATTACCTTCCATTCTAGAAGCTTAGGGGAGAACTGCTTTTCTTGCTTCTTCTATGGATAGTGACTGCCTGCCTTCCTTGGCTTGTTGCTCCCTTCCATCTTCAAAAACCATCAACAGTCTTTCTAGTCTTTCCCACATTGCTTCACTCTGATGCTTCACTCTGATGCTCTGATGCTCTCTCTTTTGTCTTCTTCTTCAACTTATATATGGACCCTGTGATTATATTCGGCCCACCCAGATAATCCAGGATAATCTCTTCATCTCAAGATTATCTGAAAAACAACTTTAATTCTCATTTGATGTATCAGTATAACCTAATGTATTCACAGGATCTAGGAATTAGAATTTGGACCTCTTTGGGGAAGCCATTATTCTACCTTCCATCTCTAGGACTATTCCTATGGTACTGGGCACAAAGTGTTTAGATAATTGGAGACTCACATTAGTGTTCATAAGAAAATCTCTACTACAGAAGGTGTAGCTGTTTACAGAATGATTTTTTCTTTGCATATCTCCCAACTTATATCCTAAGCCACCTAGTGCTTAATAATATGTTTAAGACCATATGCCTAGAGTGGAATCCAATTGACTTTTTATACTCCTCATTCTGTTTTCATCACTTCTTTATAATAATTTGAAAAGGAGTACATCATATATCATTCCATTATTTTTCTAAAATATAGTAATCAACATATTAGTTTTGAGAACCAAAGAGAAATTTGATTGAATCTTGACTACTATAGTAAATAATTCTATGCCTTATGATAATTTCCTTAATTTTTTTATCACTAGCTTATCCATAAAATGAAATAAACAATACTTAACTAGAGTTTTGCTATGACCAGCATGTTCTCTTGACAAAATTCTGTTAGCTTTTTCCCTGCTTCATTTTGTACTCTAAGGCCAAACAAACCTATAATTCTGTGTTTCTCTTGACTTCCTACCTTTGTATTCCAGTACCCTATGATAAAAAAGGCATCTTTTGTTTGGTGTTAGTTCTAGAAGGTATATCTTTTTGCCTTTTCATACTGTCCGTGAGATTCTCCAGGCAAGAATACTGGAGTGGGTTGTCATTTCCTTTTCCAGTGGACCTTGCTTTTGCAGAACTCTTCACTAAGACCAGTTGATTGTGGGTGGCCCTACAAGGCACGATTCATAGCCTCATTGAATTATGCAAGTCTCTTCACCATGAACATGCTTTGATTCATGAAGGGGTCATAACAAACACCTTTTACTACACCCCAACAGATGACTCAAAATCAACATCACCAGATGGTCACTACAGAAATCAGGTTGATTATGTTCTTTGCAGGAAAGATGGATAAACTCTATAATAAAGTAAAAACAAGAGCTGGAGCTGACTGTGGCTCAGATCACAAGCTCCTTATTGCAAGATTCAGACTTAAATTAGAGGAAGTAGAGAAAACCACTATACCATTCAGGTATGACCTAAATCAAGTCACTTATGATTATATAGTGAAGGTAAATTTAGATGAAAAGGATTTGATCAGGTAGGCAGAGTGCCTGAAGAGCTATGGATGGAGGTTCATTACATTGTACAGGAGGCAGTGACCAAAAGCATATCAAAGGAAAAGAAATGTAAGAAGGCAAAGTGGTTGTCTGAAGAGGCTTCGCAAATAGCTGAGTAAATAAGAGAAGTGAAAGGCGAGATGATGGATAGGGAAAGGGAAAGACATACCCAACTGAAAGCAGAGTTCCAGACAATATCAAGGAGCGATAAGAAGGCCTTCTTAAGTGAAATATGAAAAGAAATAAAGTGGGAAAGACTAGGTCAGTTCAGTTCAGTCGCTCAGTCATGTCCAACTCTTTGTGACCCCATGAACTACAACACTCCAGGCCTCCCTATTCATCACCAACTCCTAGAGTCCACCCAAACCCATGTCCATTGTGCCAGTGATGCCATCCAACCATCTCATCCTCTGTTGTCCCCTTCTCCTCCTGCCTTCAATCTTTGCCAGCATCAGGATCTTTCAAATGAGTCAATTCTCTGCATCAGGTGGCCAAAGTATTGGAGTTTCAGCTTCAACATCAGTCCTTCTGAAGAACACCCAGGACTGATCTCCTTAGGATGGACTGGTTGGATATCCTTGCAGTGCAAGGGACTCTCAAGAGTCTTCTCCTACACCATAGTTCAAAAGTATCAATTCTTCAGTGTTCAGCTTTCTTTATAGTCCAACTCTCACATCCATACAAGACTACTGGAAAAACCATAGTCTTGACTAGATGGGCCTTTGTTGGCAAAGTAATGTCTCTGCTGTTTAATATGCTATCTAGTTTGGTCATAACTTTCCTTCCAAAGAGCAGGTGTCTTTTAATTTCATGGCTGCAATCACCATCCACATGATTTTGGAGATCAGAAAAATAAAGTCAGCCACTGTTTCCTCTGTTTCCCCATCTATTTGTCATGAAGTGGTGGGACTGGATGCCATGATCTTAGTTTTCTGAATATTGAGCTTTAAGCCAACTTTTTGACTCTCTTTCATTTTCATCAAGAGGTTCTTTAGTTCTTCTTTGCTTTCTGCCATAAGGGTGGTGTTATCTGCATATCTGAGGTTATTGATATTTTTCCCAGCAATCTTGATTCCAGCTTGTGCTTCATCTGGCCCAGCATTTCTCATGATGTACTCTGCATAGAAGTTAAATAAGCAGAGTGACAATATACAGCCTTGATGTACTCCTTTCCCTATTTGGAACCAGTCTGTTGTTCCATGTCCAGTTCTAACTGATGCTTCCTGACCTGCATACAGGTTTCTCAAGAGGCAGGTCAGGTGGTCTGGTATTCCCATCTGTTTCATAATTTTCCACAGTTTATTGTGATCCACACAGTCAAAGGCTTTGACATAGTCATAAAGCAGAAATATATATATATATATATATATATATATATATATATATATATATATATATATATTTTTTAAACTCTCTTGCTTTTCTGATGATCCAGCGGATGTTGGCAATTTGATCTCTGGTTCCTCTGCCTTTTCTAAAACCACCTTGAACATCTGGAAGTTCATGTATTGATGAAGCCTGGTCTACAATAAACTTCAAGATATCATAGCAACACTTAATGCAAATATGGGCACCATAAAGGACAGAGACAGTAAGGACCTAACAGAAGCCAAAGAGATTAAGAAGAGGTAGCAAGAATACACAGAAGAACTATGCAAGAAAGTCTTAATGACCTGGACAAACACAATGGTGTGGTCACTCACCTAGAGCCAGACATCCTGGAGTGTGAAGTCAATTGTGACTTAGGAAGCATTACTTTGAACAAAGCTAGTAGAGTTGATGGAATTACAGCTGAGCTATTTCAAATCCTAACAGATGATGCAGTTAAAGTGTTGCTCTCAGTATGTCAGCAATTTTAGAAAAATAAGAAGAGGCCATAGGATTGTAAAAGGTCAGTTTTCATTCCAATCCCAAAGAAGGGCAATGCCAAAAAATATTTAAACTGCCATATAATACAATTGCACTCATTTCACAGTCTAGCAAGTTTCTCCTCAAAATCTTTCAAGCTAGGCTTCAGTAGTATGTTAACCAAAAACTTCCAGATGCACAAGCTGGGTTTCTAAGAGTCAGAGGAACTAGAGATTAAATTACCAAATTTGATGAATCATAGAGAAAGCAAGGAAGTTACAGAAAAACATCTTCTTCTGCTTTATGGACTATGCTAAAGCATTTGACTGTGTAGACGACAACAAACTGGAAAATTCTTCAAGAGATGGGAATACCAGATCACCTTATCTGTCTCCTGAGAAACCTGTATGCAGGTCAAGAGCAACAGTTAGAACTAAACATGAAACAACAGACTGGTTCCAAATTGGGAAAGAAGTATGTCAGCTGGCTTTAAACTCAACATTAAAAAAATGAAGATCATGGCATTTGGTCCCAACACTTCATGGCAAGTAGAAATGGAAAAAATGGAAGCAGTCACAGATTTTATTTTCTTGGATTCCAAAATCACTGCAGATGGTGACTGCAGCCATTAAATTAAAAGATGCCTACTCCTTAGAAGGAAAGTTATTGCAAAACTAGACAGCATATTGAAAATCAGAAACATTTTGCAACAAAAGTCCATATAGTCAAAGCTATGGTTTTTCCAGTAGTCATGTAAGGATGTGAGAGTTGGACCCTAAAGAAAGCTGAGCAACAAAGAATTGATGTTTTTGAAGTGTGGTGTTGGAGAAGACTCTTGAGAGTCCCTTGGACAGCAAAGAGATCAAATCAGTCAATCATAAAGGAAATCAACACTGAATATTCATTGAAAGGACTGATATTAAAGCTGAAGATCCAGTATTTGGCCACCTAATGTGAGCAATCAACTCACTGGAAAAGACTCTGATGCTGGGAAAGACTGAGGGCAGGAGAAGAAGGGGGCAGCAGAGGGTAAGATGATAAGATAGCATCACCGACTCAATAGACATGAATTTGAGCAGACTCCAGGAGATAATAGAGGACAGAACAATCTGGTATGCTGCAGGTTCATGGGGTTGCAAAGAGTTGGACAGGACTTAGTGACTCAAAAACTACAATAATAAATTAGAATTTAGTTAGGAAGAAATTAGAATTTAGTTAGGAAGTTTAAAGAGTAAATATGTGGAAAATTGAAAAATGTTCCAGGCAATCAAAATTTCTCATTAAATGATAGCTATGGTTATTATTTTGAGAAAGAAATGACAACGCTTATTGCCTGAGAACCTTGTGGACAGAGGAGCCTGGCAGGCTGCAGCCCATGGGATCACAGAGAGTTGAAGACAACTTGGAAACTATACAACAGCATGGTTATTATTGGTACTAGTATTAGCTAATTTTTATCATTTCCCTTTATAGAAATAAAAGTATCTAGAAGGATCATCTTAACATACTTTCAATGCTTTTTAAATGTCATGTTTAAAACACATTATTATAATTAGAAAAAAATTACTAAAAACACTATGTAATCAAAATTTTCTACCTTAATTTCTATTTAGGGAGTTTCACAGTATTCATGGTTATTGAGTTACAAGCTGCCATGGGAAAAAAATGCACTGACAGTATGCAATTGGTATATAAATAATTATAATGGCCCTGGGTCAACTCACATGGAGTACTGAGGTCAGAATTATAGATGATACAGGCCAAGACTAAGGTTATTAGGACAATAACAAATAGATTTGGGTGAAAATAACACACAAAAAGACCGATGTAGTCTATAAAATGTGACCACAGAGAAGTGTTGAAAGGGTATAGTTTTTAACAATACAAATGGAATGTGATTGTAGAGACAATGAGCTGCCCTAGTCATTATATATTATGACATTTAACCCAGGCATAAGACCTTTATTGTATTTAATGATGCAGTTACTAGGTGTAATACTTAGTGATTTGAATATCAAGCAAGAAATACTATTTAAATGACTTGAGAGACTATAATTGTGTGAATGGGTTTTGTTAATAAGCTTTGCACCTCAACTCTGCCCTTGTAGGTCAAATCTACCAAATTTGATGTGCCAAATTAAAGAATGAAGTTTTGGAATGAAAGTCAAATTCAAGAACCATCAGAGTTAAGAAAGAAAAATGAAGAGAAAGCAGAGCTGAATACCTAAATGACTGAATTCCATCACACAACTTGTTGCTCATTTAAGACTGCTATACACTTGCTCCTTGGAAGAAAAGCTATGATCAACCTTCAGTTCAGTTCAGTCACTCAGTTTTGTCTGACTCTGCAAACCCATGGACTGCAGCATGCCAGGCTTCCCTGTCCATCACCAACTCACAGAGATTATTCAGACTCATGTCCATCAAGTCGGTGATGCCATCCAACCATCTCCTCCTCTGTCATCCCCTTCTCCTGCCCTAAATCTTTCCCAGCATCAAGGTCTTTTCCAATGATTCAGTTCTTCACAGCAGGTGGCCAAAGTATTGGAGTTTCAGCTTCAACATCAGTCCTTCCGGTGAATATTCAGGACTGATTTCACTTAGGATTGACAGGCTGGATCTCCTTGTAGTCCAATAAACTCTCAAGAGTCTTCTCCAACACAACAGTTCCAAAGCATCAATTCTTCAGCACTCAGCTTTCTTTATAGTCCAACTCTCTTGGACTATATATTTTTCTGTAACTCTCTTGCTTTTTTGATGATCCAACAGATGTTGTCAATTTGATCTCTGGTTCTTCTACCTTTTCTACATCCAGCTTGAACATCTGGAAGTTCACAGTTCACATACTGTTGAAGCCTGGCTTGGAGAATTTTGAGCATTACTTGGCTAGCGCGTGAGACGAGTGGAATTGTGCAATAGTTTGAACATTTTTTGGCATTGTCTTAAAGATTGGAATGAAAACTGACATTTTTCAGTCCTGTGGCCACTGCTGAGTTTTCCAAATTTGCTGTCATATTCAGTGAAGCACTTTCAAAGCCTAATCTTTTAGGATTTGAAATAGCTCAACTGGAATTCCATCACCTCCACTAGCTTTGTTCATAGTGATGATTCATAAGGCCCACTTGATTTTGCATTCAAGGATGTCTAGCTCTAGGTGAATGATCACACCACTGTGGTTATCTGGGTCATTCACATCTTTTTTTTGTATAGTTCTGTGTATTCTTACCACCTCTTCTTAATATCTTCCGCTTCTGTTAGGTCCATACCACCCCTGCCCTTTATTGTGCCCATGTTTGCATGAAATGTTCCTTTGGTATCTCTAATTTTCTTGAAGAGACCTCTATTCTTTGCTATTCTATTATTTTCCTCTATTTCTTTGCATTGATCACTGAGGAAGGCTTTCTTGTCTCTCCTTGCTATTCTTTGGAACTCTGCATTCAAATGGGTATATCTTTTCTTTTCTCCTTTGCCTTTAGGTTCTCTTCTTTTCTCAGCTACTTGTAAGGCCTCCGCAGATAACCATTTTGCCTTTTTTCATTTCTTTTTCTTGGGGATAGTCTTGATTAGTGCTTCTTGTACAATGTCAGGAACCCCTGGCCACAGTTCTTCAGGCACTCTGTCTATCAGATCTAATCCCTTGAATCTATTTGTCACTTCCACTGTATAATCATAATCGTTATAGGAATCAGTGAACTAAAATGGACTAAAATGGGTGAATTTAACTCAGATGACCATTATATCTACTACTGTGGGCAAGAATCCCTTAGAAGAAATGGGTTAGCCATCATAGTCAGCAAAAGATTTCGAAATGCAGTACTTGGATGCAATCTCAAAAATGACAGAATGATCTTTGCTCGTTTCCAAGGCAAACCATTCAGTATCACAGTAATCCAAGTCTATGCCCCAAACAGTAATGCTGAAGAAGCTGAACGGTTCTATGAAGACCTACAAAACCTTCTAGAACTAACACCCCAAAAAGATGTCCTTTTCATTACATGGAACTTGGGTGCAAAAGTAGGAAGTCAAGAGATACCTGGAGTGACAGGCAAATTTGGCCTTGGAGTACAAAATGAAGTAGGCCAAAGGCAACAGTGTTTTGCCAAGAGATTGCACTGGTCGTAGCAAACAGACTTTTCAAACAACACAAGAGAAGACTCTACACATGGACATCACCAGATGGTCAATAGTGAAATCAGATTGATTATATTCTTTGTAGCCAAAGATGGAGAAGCTCTATGCCATCAGCAGAAACAAGACTGGGAGCTGACTGTGGCTCAGATCATGAACTCCTTATTGCCAAATTCAGACTTAAACTGAAGAAAGTAGGGGAAATCACTAGACCATTCAGGTATGACCTAAATCAAATGACCAACCTAGACAGCATATTAAAAAGCAGAGACATTACTTTGCCAACAAAGTCCTGATAGTCAAAGCTATTTGTTTCTATAATAGTCATGTATAGATATGATAGTTGGACTATAAACAAAACTGAGCACCAAAGGATTGATGCTTTTGAACTGTGATGTTGGAGAAAGCTCTTGAGAATCCCTTGAACTGCAAGGAGAGCCAACCAGTCCATCCTAAAGGAAATCATGCTTGAATATTCATTGGAAGGACTGATGCTGAAGCTGAAACTCCAATACTTTGGACACCTGATGCGAAGAACTGACTCACTGGAAAAGACCCTGATGTTGGGAAAGATTGAAGTCAGGAGGAGGAGAAGGGGATGACAGAGGAAGAGATAGTTGTATGACATCACCAACTTGATGGACATGAGTCTGAGCAAGCTCCAAGAGTTGGTGATGGACAGGGAGGCCTGGCGTGCTTCAGTCCATGGGGTAGCAAAGGGCTGGACATGACTGAGTGACTGAACTAAACTGAACTGAACTTGCAAGGTCTAGGACCATGCCTTTGCATATAATTACAGTCATTTTAGAAAGAATATGTTCAATCTCAGACTAATGATCATTTTATCTCACATGAAATATATATGACATGGATTCACACAAATACAGGTGTGTGTTAGAAACGACATTGAACTGCCTTCATTATAAGCAGGTATCTTATAGTTTAAAATAGTTTTATTTTCAAGACAGCTCTTATGATGAGTTAGAGATATCAATTTCTTGTCTCTCAGCATCCTTGGCTAGGGATATCACAGGTGGGAAACCACACATATAAACCTGGAGAGGCCCAAATATATAAAGGTAATCAATACCTTTCTAATTGCAAAAAGAGGTTGACTAACTTGTTTTCCAAAATTAGTTGACTTGAGGAAGAGCCATTCTGTTATGATTCTGTATGGCCAAAATGAAGTGAAGTCACTCATTTGTGTCCGGCTCTTTGTGACCCCATGGACTGTAGCCCACCAGGCTCCTCCATCCATGGGATTTTCCAGGCAAGAATACTGGAATGGGTTGCCATTTCCTTCGCCAGGAGATCTTCTCAACCCAGGGATCGAACCTGTGTTTCCTGCATTGTAGGCAGACACTTTACAGTCTGAACCACCAGGGGAGTCTTTACAGCCAAGTCAAAGCTTAATCCGTGTATTGATTTTTACATAAAAGACTTAATCAAAATGAATTTTTCAAATTTACACATTTTAAGTGGTGTACAGTTTATAAACTAGCAAATCTACAAATCTTCTAATACAGTCTGAACATAACGACTTCTGAACCATTTGGGATGGTTTGAATGCTTCATTTTCAGAAAACACAGTCAAATCAAAATGACACATAAATAGCACACAAGGCATTTTTCTCATATTTTGTCACATTTTTTGGAAAATTTATTCAACAAACTTTTATTAATAACTGCTATTGATGAGATTCTATAACACTGAGATTAATGGAATAAATACTGGATGGAAAAAGGTAAGTGAAATATTTTATGATTCTGGGGTGCCCTTATTTTACCTCCAATATAGATGTACATTTTTGGAAAATAATTTTATGACTAAATGTGTTGTGGACAATAGAATTAGGCTCAACGTGATAAAAAAAAAAAAAAGGAGGGATTGACCCTACTTTAGTGTTGAAGGGTAAAGAATCAAGAATGGAATGAAGAATGTACTCTTTAGAAAACAAGGTAGGATAGAGTCTTGAAATTAACATTGTATTCCAGAAATGGTCATTATTTGAAGGTGATAATAGCTTAGAATATGTGAGTCTATGTATGGATGAGTTGGGAGTGGGGAGGTCGGATAAAATTAATAAAATATGAAATAACTGCCTCATAAAGTATTAAGAGTACAGAGAATGAAGTATTTTTGCCTAAGGCATGGAGATTGAAAATCTGTCCCCAAATTCTGGCTTTTGAGATTCTTCTTGTAAGAATAATAATTTTTATGGATGTAAGAAATACAGAATTTTAACTTCCATATAACAGTATGGAGCTATCCAGAGAGAATTTGCATAAATTAATTATAAAATCATTCTATCAAAGCAATTAATTTGTTATGTCACATTTTAAAATGTCCTTGATATGAGAAAAAATCCCCACTCTACTATTTCCAGACCTAGACTTTCATATTTACTTCTGCTGAGGTTAATCTTTTGTTTTCTTGTGACTGACTCCTACTCTACCTTCATGCTTTGGTATGTTATCATTTATTTAGGCAGACTCTATTATCTACTTATTCTCTGTCACTGATCATTTTGCTTTCTTCATAATTCTTAACAGTTAATAATTATTCTCATATTTTAATCTTTAGACATATTGCTTCTTTAGTCAAGATTATCAGGGCTACAGTTTCAAGGAAATGATCCAAAAAAATTAAGACTACAATTAATCTATCACTTCTCATTCAAACTCTATGGTATTTTGTAGATCAAGGATACTTCAGATTCAAAAGTCTCTAACTAATTTGTCTTTCCTTATTTCCCTAACACAGCACTTTACATACAGTTGTTTTTCAGAAATATTGGCTGAATAAAAAAACTTTCAATTTGTTTTAGGGTGCCCTCTGCTCCATTGACCTGCTATAGGCCTACAAATGAAGGAGTCCAGATTTGGTTTTGATCAATCTGGATCATCTATGACCTAGTCTTTGTGAAAATTCTTTCTTTTCAGTAAGTTTAAGATTGGGTACTTTTAGTGTTCTTTGGTTTTATTATAGCAAGTAAAGCAATCGACTGCTTTGTGACAGTAATATCACAGTGGGTTTCTGCTTGTTGGTTTGCTTTTAATGAAAGAATCTTATCTAAGAAGAGTTAAAGTAGATGGCAGATCAAGAAAAGTTGCATATTTTTTATAATGAAATTTGGAATGAATAAAGTTGAAGTAAATGCTTCAAGGTTTTATAAATAAATTTGAAATGGTAAATTAGTAAGTGGCATTTGGATAACATGTTCTAACATCATGAAGCTATTGTGAACAAACCAGGGCTAAATAAAATGTGTATTTAGAGAGATGAACTGAAATTGTTTTGTGTGTACATAAAGTCATGCATACCTAATGAGTTGAGAATATTTACATTGGAAGGTGATCTCCATGATTATTTATTCTAAATCCATATTTTCCCACTAAGGACATGAAGGTTCAAGGAGGATAAGCTATTTGCCCAAGTCAAAAACCTATTTAAAGGCCATTGCTATGATATGAATTTAGGTAACTAATTCCCAAGTTTAAAAAAATATCATGATATGTGAAAAACAGAAAAATTTTTTGAGACTTTTTTCTGCAAAAAAAGAGCTAATAATATTTAACTTGTACCCCCCCAACCCTGCAAAAAGCAAAAACAAACAATAACAAAAACCCCTCCCAAAACACAACCATCCCCTTAGAGTTTTCTAGATAGCTCCTTCCTTAGACACAAAAATTTTTAAAGGTTGTGGAAGAGACCCTTTAACCCAGTAACATATATAAATTTAATGTCCAAGTAAAATATTAAAACCCTTAAGGACCACTTTGAAGAAGAATAGAAAACTAAGCTTGAGTCTCAGAAAAGAGAAAAAAAAATTACTCAACGTACTCAGTTACACGAACAGCTATTTTTCAAGGTGGATCAGCTCGATAAAAATTATGACCTTTTTCTGTGCCTTATTTTATTTTCTAGACCTAAAAATATCGCCAGTGCCTGAGGCATAAGTCAGAGTGAACTTCCATTATCACTCCAGATACTTGGCACTTTCCTCATTAGGCTGCGTAGTATCTGACTGAGTGACCTTGTTTGGTGAGAAGACACAGATGGAGTCTGTCAGTAAATCTTGTTAATGTAACAAGCATTCCCACCGTTAGATGAGTGTTGCACCTGATCCTGGCATTTCTTCCCTTAGTAAACAACCCCTATTCCCCTTCCAACATGGGTCTCTTCCCTCATGCCATCAGGTTTTTCAGCATCAGCTTGTTCTAAGGATTATCTAAAAGAATGTGTCTCGCTGTGAAGGGGAGATGCTCTCTCTTTCCTAGAAACAAACTCTTGTTGGCTTTTGAAAAATGTAAAGATGGCATTAAATGTATCAAACAAACCCAAACCAAGTGTGCTCTCTTTAGGCTAGAAAGCCCTTTAGACGAAAAAGAAGATTAATTTCAGTTAATCACTGCTCTAATTTGTCATTTCTCCCTGTTATCTTGTTTTGCAATGTAAAAGATACAACTTGAAGAACATATATATTCTCAACATTGGGAAAGAAAGGCTGGACTATACTTTGGTATGTATGATTATAATGGAGAAGTATAGTGGGGTGCTTGTGCTAAGTCTCTTCAGACATGCCCAACTCTGTGCGACCCTATGGACTGCAGCCTTCCAGATTCCTCTGGCCATGGTATTCTCCAGGCAAGGATACTGGCCTGGGTTGCTGTGTCCTCCTCCAGGGGATATTCACGGCACAGGGATCAAACCTGCATCTCTTAGTCTACCTGCATTGGCAGGTGGGTTCTTTACCACTAAAACCACCTGGGAAGCCCAGTATAGTGTCAGGCTGCAACCTAAATTTTAGAAAAGGTATTTATTCCCTAACAATTTTCATATCCTTATATTAATCATTATGTGAAATTGGTTAATGAATACTAAGAATTATAATTGTCTCAGTCCATTTGAGGTACTATGACAAAACAACAGAGACTGGGTAGCTTATAAATATTGAAAATTTATTTCTTACATTTTTGGATACTGGAAGTTCGAGATTTGGGTGCCAGAATGGTCAGGGGATGGACGTCTTCTGGTTTGCCAGCTGCTCCTTGTATGTGATGGAATGGGCTGGGGATATCTCTGGAGACTATAAGGTTTTATTCATTTCAAGATAGTTCTACTCTCATGACTTAAAAACCCCTCAAAGGCCTCACCTACTAATACTATCATCTTGAAGGGTAAGGATTGCAATGTATGTATTTTGGGAGGACACTAAGCCCTGAAGAATTGATACTTTTGATCTGTAGTGCTGGAAAAGACTCTTGAGAATCCCTTGGACAGCAGAGATCAGATCAGCCAATCCTAAAGGAAATCAACCCTGAATATTCTTTTGAAGGACTGATGCTGAAGTTGAAGCTCCAGTACTCTGGCCACCTGATGTGAAGTGTCAACTCATTGGAAAAGACCCTGATGCTAGGAAAGATTGAGGGCAGGAGGAGAAGGGGACAATAGAAGAAGAGATCGTTGGATGGCATCACTGACTCTGTGGGCATGAGTTTGAGCAAATTCTGGGAGATAGTAAAGTACAAGGAAGCCTGGTGTGCTGCAATCCAGGGGATCACAAACAGTTGGACATGACTGAGTGACTGAACAACGGCAACAGTGACCTTTCAGGTCTAGTGAAGGATCAAATGAGGTGGCTTAAAATAAATTATTTATAAATTATAAAACTCTATACTTAAACAGTTGACAATGGAACAACACAGGTTTGAACTGTCCTGGTCCATTTATATCGAGGTTTTTTCAAGAGCAAATACTATATTACTGCATGGCCAATCGTTTGTTAAATCTGCAGATGCAGAGGAACCAAGGATCAACTTGAACAACCAAAGAGAAAAAATTCTGTTTCCATAACTTTTCAGTTGTCTGATCTCCTGTATTGAAGAAAAAGTGCTGCACTAAAATAAGCACTGAGGGCCTTTAGGGACTCTGTGTATAAAAGGATTTGTGAGGAGAATGTTTGTTTTTGTTTATTTATTTGTTTGTTCATTTTTAGTACATACAGTAACCAAAATACTAAGGTCAAAGGAATCTGGAAGATTAAAATGTTCTTGACTATATTCTAGTAAAGAGATTCAAAATGAATTAAATATTTTGATGGACTATGAAAAGTGATAAAATTATTCCTCAGTAGCATCATATAAAATCTCAGAGGAAAGAAAGTTAATCAGATGGTGATAGACTGGAGAGAGGTCTTAATAAGGTTTCCAGTAAGTTTACACTTATGCTGAATTTTCAAAGTTGAAAGGAATTAAAGATATACAGAGGCAATGCATGCCAGGCAATGAAATGATACCTCCAGAAGCACTGAGCTTTGAAAAATTGCAAACACATTAAAAAAGAAAGCTAGAGGCTAAAACGGTCACCAAAGATGTAGGCCTGGGCCAGAGATAATTTACAGTTATATTCTAAATCAAGAAGTATGTACTTTACAAGAAAGCTGGAAAGCCAGAGGATTATAGAGGAGGAGAATGATGTGATTTAATTCTAGTAAAATCTCTGTTCAGGAAATAGCATAATTATAATTTTTGTGAATAAAAAAATGAATGTTTAAAGAAACTAACTCACCATTCAAGGTCAAAAGCTATTCTAAAGCATACATCCAGTGTAATTCAGTAGATCTGTAATGTTGAGCTACCTGTAGAAAAAGGCATATGTTAATTAAAGACAGATAATTATGCAGAGAAATACATAATGATGTCATAAAAAAGAAGAGGCATACAAGGAGGGAGACACTCTGGATAGTGCTATGATGAACTTCTTGGATCTTCTCCCCAGAGAAACAATCACAACAGATGAAAATGTAAACATACATACTTACACCCCCCACCCCAAACACATACACCTCTAGTCTCTAGAAATTGTCTTAAGATCATGCAATAAATGGAGAAATATTTATCCTAGGAAAGATGCAGGAAAAACATTTGACAAAACAACACCTTTCATGATGAAACACTAAAACAAACAAACAAACTAGGAATATAAATAAACTTCATCCTGATAAGGAGCATCTATTAAAAACTAATAGCTAACATCATACTTAATAGTGAAAGACTGCTTTCCCCCTAAGGTTAGTAACAAGACCTATTTTTGTCATTTATGGTTTATATTGTACTGAAAATTCCAGCAAGGGTAATTAGGCAATAAAAAGAAATAAAAAATCATCCATATTGTAAATGAAGAAATAATTTCTGTTTACAGATGAAATATTCTTATATATAGAAAAGCTTAAAGAAATCCTCAGAACTAGTAAATTAATTCAACAAATTCACATGATAAAGGGTCAATATAAAATATAATAAATTATAATACAATTTCAAAAATGAATAAAATAATTGAGAGTAAATTTCACAACAGAAATATATATTTTGTGCTCTGAAAATTATAAAGTAAAATTGAAAGAAAATAAAGGGTCAAATAGATTGAATAATATTTTATGTCCATGGATAGGAAAACTAAGTGTTGTTAAGAGGGCAATAATTCCCCAAATGCTCTATATATTCAAGACAATTTCTATCAAAGAAATTGACACATTGATTCTAAAATTTATGTGGAAATGCCAACTAGTGAGATTTGCTGAAAACAATCTTGAAAAGAATAAAGTTGAACAACTCACTTTTCCCAATGTCAAGATACTGTGCTTCTAGCATAAGTATAGATGTATACTCAATTCTATGGAACATTTAATTAACATATTTATTAAACCATTTAATTAAAATACACTTAGAACTAAATATATTTTTAAAATATAATTTTAAGCTAAGAGTTAGGCCCTGTGTTAAGAGCACTAAATCCTAGAGACTAAAATACAGGGTGGAAAGAACAAAACATTTAGAGAGCATTTATCAACCTTAAAACATTTTTAGAAATTTTATCCACTTTATGTATTTTACCTTCTAATGTAAACATATATTCACATTCAACATGATTTTAGCTCTTTAGTTTTATAGATGAATTTACATTTGGGAAATTGTGTGTGCTATAATATCCCCCCAGGACCATGAATGAATTGCAAATTTTTATCAAAGTAACCTTCTGGATGGCAGGTCACTAGCAGCTTGTCCTTCCTTTCTTATTGCCATCCAGACAGTGATGACACTGGACTTTCTTACAAAAATATTTTGAAACTGGAAAAGAGTTAGATTTTGAGTTGAGCTTTATGAAGTTCTCTCAACCAGAACATTAAGTTCTTCTGGGAGCTGGAAATTGAGAAGTTGATTTTAAGTAAGCGAAACTCAGCTTGACAGGGAAATAAAAAGACAAGTGAATTCATGTTTGAAATACTTCAGACAAGGAAAATTTTCAGTCAATATATTTTCCTTAAACTTGTTTCTTTACTATAAAAAATAATCTTTTTTATTTCTAAATCATATTTAATGTGTAAATTTTTTTGTGATAAGCAACAGGCAAGAGATGATGTATAGAGCGCCTTCAATAAAAGAAAAACACAAAATCAGATTTCTACTCTGTGGTAGTTACTCTGGGAGACACCATTGCAGGTTATAAATGATAATATTTTAAATTATTTTCTAGTTTTAGCAGAAATTTTAGTTTTTCTCTTCAGTGTTGCTCAGTTCACCAAGAAGCACAATCGTCCCCACCCCATCCTGCTGTGGCACTGGGGTCGGTGGGGCTCTTGCCTGGCCCAGGTGTGGCGTGAACCTGCAGGGTGAAGGTGGGCAGGGATTTCAGCGGGACATGCCTCCTGACACTAGCAAGTTAGAGGAAGAGTTCCACCATGGTGCCCAACACTGCTGGCACTAGCCGGAAAAAATAAGACTGTAAAAGTGGAACCCTCCAGTGTCCCCACCCTTGGGGAGATTCCCATCATATTCCTGTTTCTCTGGCATACACTTTAAGCTTAGTAAGTGGTCTCCTTCATGTATAGTCTGAGCCAAGCTGGTGTCTTTCAAACTGGTGTTTTTGAAACACCAAGATGAGTGAGTCTGGGCATGAGACTTTGAGAGAGTTCCTTATTCATTTTATTTCTATGGTTTTTCAAGATGTAACCCCTGTTGATTTTCAAAGTCAGGCATTTGGGAACCTTGTGTCTCCAGAATGTAATGGTTGGGATGCCTAATGTGGAGCACAAGCCTCTTGATGCTTAAGAAAAAATCTGTGTTCTTGAGTTCCCTCCCTATTGTGGATCACCATACATGTGGAATAGACTATTAGGGGACAAGAGTGTGTCTCTGCCTCTCCTATCTGCCTCCATGCTGCCCTTTACCTCTTTGTTATAGACGCTCTGTCCATCCTGTTCTCAGGTCTGTTTCAGAGACAACTATCCCATGCGTAGTTGAAGATTTGATGTGTTCAGAGGAGAAAATGAGTCCAGGAAAATATTGTAAAGGACAAAGTCCATAGGTCTGTGTGTGTGTGAATGTGTGTGCCTGTGTCTAATTTGAGTGAATATAGTGAAATCAGTGTCAGTCATTAGTTTTTAAATTACTCATTTTGAGACAGATTCATGAAAGAATTTTAGAGTACTAGTCCAGAAAAGAAAAAAATTTCATGCACAACTTGTTGAATATTTCAAACTGGTAATTAAAAAATCAGGTTATTTAAGAGATAACAGATAGAGATGTTTTAATATTAAAATTTATTATTAAAATATTTAAAAATTTTGATATAGACTATCAGATAATTAACTTTTAACAGAACTGGTTATATTATCATTATACTATGAGCAGGAGAAAAAAAGCATGGATTCCTGTAACATTTTTATGAGTTAAAGATAAGGTCTCCATCCTTTATGAACAGTAACAATGTCAATTTCTAGCAATTCCATAAGAATGCTTTAATATTTGCTAACTTTCTTCTTCCCCTGAGAAAAGCTTCTCCTTTGTTCCTTAGGGACATCAGCTAAACCTGTTACCTATTGCCATTGTTTCCTTGAATCTATTCTTCCCTTTACTCTTTTTATTTTTCCTTTATAAAACCATATGTGTCCAATAGTTTTCCTTTAACCAGATCCAAAAGATTTTTAGAGCGTTTTATCCCTGACGACAAGCCTGCCGTGGTTCCCATTTGATGACAGAAAACTCCTGTGTGTATGAAGTTCTGTGACCAGAGGGAAAGGTGCTGACTCCAGAGCACAGAAGGGGAAGTTGGCGTGCTGTCTCCATGGGGTCTCCACACAGGCCGCTCAGCTCGGAGCAAGTCATCACCTCAGTCGTTTTGAAAACACTGTTTTTTCTCATTTTCTAAATCACTATGTTCACCATAAGCAGGCCTGGTTTTCTAAAATGCTGAAACCAAATGTTGCTCATAATTTCATATAACATTTGGAAAATGTTTTTTTTGTGAACATTTTTTTACTTTTATTTATATGTTTTTAAAAGTAATAAACTTCTCTTAGAGAAGTTTTAGGTTCACAGCAAAATTGAACACAGTGGACACAGAGTGTCCATATCGGCTTTGTCCTCACACAGGTATTACCTCTCCGCTTATGGCAACCCCTTAACAAAGCAGTGCATTTGTTAAAATCGATGAAAGTGTGTTGACACAACTTTATTACACAATCCTCTGAAGTTTGCCATTGGTGTTGTATATTTTATAGGTTTCACAAGTGTAAAATGACATGTATCCACCATTACAGTGCAATGCAGGGTAGTTTTATTGTCCTAAACGTAAGAAGGAAATGGCAACCCACTCCACTGTTCTTGCCTGGAAAATCCCATGGACAGAGGAGCCTGGCGGGCTACAGTTCATAGGATTGCAGAGAGTCAGACACAGCAGAGCAACTGAGCACATAACATACTCTGGCTCTTCCTCTCCATCCCGCTCTCCTCTCTAGCAGCTGGAAACCACTCATCTTTTCACTGTCTCCATAGTTTTGCTTTCTCCAGAGATGTTGCATAGTTGGAATCATACAGGCAGCTTTTCAGGTTGTCCCGCTTCACTTGGTAATACGCATTTAAAGTTCTCCCATGTCATTTTGTGACTTGATAGCTCGTTTACTTTTAGTGCTGGATAATGTTTCCTTGTCAGTTCATTTGTCAATTCATCAACTGAAAAGCATCTGGGTTACTTCTAAGTTTTGTCAGTTTTGAGTCATGTGAAAATAACATCCACATGAAGGTTTTTGTGTGGAATAAAGTTTTCAATTCATTTGGGTGGTACCCAGGCTTCCCAGATAGCTCAAATGGTAAAGAATCTGCCTGCAGTGCGGGAGACCTGGGTTTGATACCTGGGTTGGGAGCGTCCTCTGGAGAAAGGCGTGGCGACCTACTCAAGTATTCTTGCCTGGAGAATGCCATGGACTGAGGAGCCTGGTGAGCTGCAGTCCACGAGTTGCAAAGAGTTGGACACAACTGAGTGACTAACACTTTCAGATTTCCTGGTAAGGGTATGAACAGCTTTGTAAGAAACTGCTCATCTTTCTTCCATAGAGACTGCTCCATTCAGTGTTTCCACCAGCAATGAATGAGAGTTTCTGTTTCTCCACATCCTCAACAGCATTCACTGTGGTCAGTGTTTTGGACTTTGGCCATTCTAATAGAACTGCAATGATATCTTGTTATTTTAATTAGAAATTCCCTAATGAAGTGTGATGATGAACATTTTTTCATACATTTATCTATATATCTTCTTTTAAGTAGTAGATAACAGTTTAGATCTTTTGCCTACCTTTTAATTGGTGAACTACGATGGAAAGGGACAAGGAAGATCAGGTAACTGCTCAGGAGAGTCAGCTGCTCATTTACTAAGATATCTTACATGTTGATTTTTTCTTTGGAGAATATGCCATAATTCAATTGTTTTACATATTTCTTGTCCAAGAAAATTAATATATGATAGATATTAAAATGACAAATTCAGTAGCACTCCTAGCAAGAGGTAGATATGCATTAACACCCTCCTTTCTCAATACAGCAAAATTATCTTCAGAAAAATCTTATAATAATAAAAAATATGCTCTTATTTAAAAAAAAATTACTTAAAAGAGTAAATTTTTATTTTAAAGCTATTATTTAATATTAACACACAGACTAAAATTTGCAAATACCAAAAAAAAAAATTGAATCTTGCAGTTTATATTCAGTTTTAAATTATAAACATAAATAATTTTAAGTGACCCCAGTATCACAACAGCATTTAAGTGAATCAAGTTTTGTTCCCTGCATTTACAACTACAATGCTATTATTGCTTATTTTGAAACCACTGCTTAAAATCAGGTATATAAAGAACCATAAAAGCCTAGAGACTCATATTTCTCTAAAAGCAAACTCAACAATTCTCAACCTCTTTGAACTTAATCTCAAAACAAATACCTGTTGCTGAGTTTGTGTGCAGTGGGAGTTAGCTGTATAAATGACAGTTATTAGAATTTAATTCCATGTACAATAAAATATTTATGAAAGAAAAAGTAATAAAATGTTCCAATTTGATATTTATATGTCATTAAAACTTAATAGTAATCACAAGTATTGTTAAGAATTTAGGACAATAAAAATATTTTCCGAAAGAAGTATTTTATGACTGACATTGTTTAGAATTGCAGGCACATACAAAAGTCCATCTAGTCAAAGCTATGTTTTTTCCAGACGTCATATATCGATGCTAGAGTTGGCCCATAAAGAAAGCTGAGCACAGAAGAATTGATGCTTTTGAACTGTGGTGTTGGAGAAGACTCTTGAGAGTTCTGTGGACTATAAGGAGATCAAACCAGTTAATCCTAAAGGGAATCAGTCCTGAATATTCGTTGGAATATTCCAATGATGCTGAAACTGAAACTCCAACACTTTGGCCACCTGATGTGAAGAACTGACTTGTTTGAAAAGACTCTGATGCTGGGAAAGATTGAAAGTGGGAGGAGAAGGGGACAACAGAGGAAGAGATGGTTGGATGGCATCACCAACTGGATGGACAAGAGTTTGAGTGAGCTCTGGGAGTTGGTCATGGACAGGGAAGCCTGGCATGCTACAATCCATGGGGTCACAAAGAGTCGGACACGACTGAGCAACTGAACTGAACTGATATGTGTTTATATATTTATATGCATGTGTTATATATTTATATACAAGTTATATTTATATACATGTGTGTGCTTATATATTCTATGAAAACTGTATAATCACATTTTTTCTTTCTCACAGGACTACCCCGAGCCAGATCATTTTGATTGAGGGCTTTTAGTGGTCCAAGATTTTATTTCATACATTAATCTCTTGGTTTAGTCCCACATCTTCCTAATGATACATTTGTAGGACTTTAATTTACCACTGATAGGACAATAGTGTCTCCCTTATGCTTCACCAGTGAAAATGTCATCATCTTATAATGCTTTATGCTGAGTGCATTCTTTAAAATTATGTTTTATTTCTTGTGCTTTTTCATTGACAGCAGGCTATGCATCAAAAATAAGAGTGGTGAAAAGACAACAGCAAAGATAGCCAGGAATAACACATAATTTTGAATCTAGAATTCTATACCTAGTTTTTCAAAAGCAGTGGTAGAAAAAACATCAAGATCAACAATTTATCTCTGTAGAAATTAGTGAAGTAAATGCTATAGAATATTTACTATCAAGGAGTGAGCCCAGAAGAAATGGAGTGGAAGAAAAAAACAAGTGTCAAAAAATTGCTAAACCAGTTTGCAAATTTATTATTTATCAATGGTATATAAATGGAAGAGTAACTCTATTAGTAATAGTAATAATAATAGCTAGTTTTATTTTGGCTAGACAATGAATTAAATTTTTAAATAGTAGGATATATGCAAAAAAATTTTAGAAGATGGATATAATGCATAGGATGATATTTTGTAAGAAATGTAAAAACTTGATGTATAGGTTTAACAATTTAGATTATCTGATATACAACATAAAGCCTGTTAATTCCCAAGCTATCAGAAAACAGATAAATGAGATAAACTTCTGATCACAAAAGAAAATAAAAACGGAGTAAAAAAGAGACATAGGAGAAATATGCTAAATAAGCATGAAATACATTAGAAATAATTTCAAATGCCTCTAATAGTTAAAAAAAGGCAACAAACTGGCACACATATTCCTTTATACACACACACACACACACACACACACACACACACACACGTATTATTGGAGTATATTTGACTTATGATGTTTTAGGTGCACAGCAAGGTGACAGTTATAGACATATACATATATTATTTTTGAGATTATTTTCCATTATAGGTTATAACAAGATATTGAGTATAGTTCCCTGTGCCATAGAGTAAAACTTTGTTGCTTATTGTATATTTAATTTTTTAAAATTAGAAATCTAGCATTCTGTTCATACTAAGTCAAACAAGTGAAAAAAATATCATAAATGTTTTAGTTAGGCAAAAATTCAAAATTTTTATAAAATATATATATTGTACATACTATTTATATATGTGTATACAAAAGCTTTTCTAGTATGCTTGAGAAAGAACATTAAAAAAAATAGAAGAAATGGAGAAATTGGAACACATAAACTAAATGAAATGGGAAAACTGAATATGAAATAGAAAAGTGAAACAAATCAGATAAAAGTAAAAGATAATTAGGTAGTCAGTCTAGCTGTTTTTAAATATGACTGCTCATTAGAAACATATCCCGAGCTTTGGAGAAAAAAAGCAATACCTGGACATTTGTATTTTTCAAAAAATTTCAAAGTAATTCTGATATGCATTTGGATTTTTAAAAGTGATTACAGGTTTTTCTATTAAATGGTTGTTTTGGACTTCCCTGGGAGCTCTTTTTGCAGTGCAGGAGACCCTGGTTGAATCCCTGGTTTGGGAAGAACCCCTGGAGAAGGAAATAGCAAATCACTCCAGTATCCTTTCCTGGAAAATCCCATGGACAGAGGAGCCTGTGGGCAACAGTCCATGGGGTCGCAGAGTCGCACATGACTGAGGGACTAACACTTTCACTTTTTCACTTTGGTGATATAGAATTCCATTACTTTTCTGTTGACCAAACTTGATAGAATGGTATTCAATAAGTAATAGTTACATAATCACAATAGTAAAAGATGTTTATCAATTTTCACAATCCATAGCCAGACAAAAAATAATTACAACTGCATGCCATACTGGGAACATGATTACCCTAACAATATAAAATAATTACAAACAATTTGGGGATCAAGCAGAATGATGTGGTAAGTGGAAGTGCATACATGCACATGTTTTCATCTGTCCAGTCAATCTATGCCTTTTGGTTGGTGCATTAAATTCATTTACATTTAAGGTAATTATTGATATATATGATGGTTGGATGGCATCACTGACTCAATGGACATGGGTGTGGGTGGACTCCGGGAGTTGGTGATGGACAGGGAGGCCTGGCGTGCTGTGGTTCATGGGGTTACAAAGAGTCGGACACGACTGAGCGACTGAACTGACTGACTGAGGATCCTATTACCATTTTCTTAAGTTTTGGGTTTATTTTTGTAAATCTTTTCCTTCTCTTGTGTCTCCTGTATAGAGGCGTTCCTTTAGCATTTGTTGTAAAGCTGGTTTGCTGTGCTATGCTGTACTCAGTCATGTCCGACTCTTTGTGACCCCATAGACTGTGGCCCTCCAGGTTGCTCTGTCCATGGGGATTCTCCAGGCAAGAATACTGGAGTGGGTTACCATGCCCTCCTCCAGGGGATCTTTCCAACCCAGGGATTGAACACAGATCTTCTGCATAGTAGGTGAATTCTTTACCCTCTGAGTCACCAGCGAAGCAAAGAATTTGCCCTCCAATGCAGGAGATGCGGGTTCAGTCCCTGGGTTGGGAAGATCCCCTGGAGAAGGAAATGGTTACTCATTCCAGTATTCTTGCCTGGGGAATCTTATGGACAAAGGAGCCTTGAGGGCTACAGTCTATGGGGTCACAAAATGTTGGATATGACTCAACAAGTAAACAATAACAACTCTGTGATATTCTATATTTCCCTCACTTGCTTTTTTTTTTTAATCACCTGTTGTCTCCTAAAAGAATTTCTGCCTTTGACATATTTCCCCACTATAATCCAAATAGATCTGTCTATTTTTGTAAATGATGAAATTCTGCAGAGAATGACTGAGAATTGCATTCGTCTCTTCAGATATTGTGTAATATTACTAAATTAGTACATTTAGGGTGAGCTGTGATGATTAAGTTTATGTCTAAACTTGGTTAGGCTATGGTGCACAGTTGGTTGGTCAAACATCAATCTAGATATTGTTATGAATAAGGTTAAGATGAGATTAACATTTAAATCAGGAGGGGTGTGGGCACATGTGTTTCATTAAGAAAGTTATCTCATGCAAGTAGCAACAAAACCCACTGCAATGTTGTGAAGTAATTAGCCTCCAACTAATAAAAATAAATGAAAAAAAAATAAAAAAAATAAAAACAATAAGAAATCATTGGAATAAATTTAACAAAGAATGAAAAAACATGTACAGTGAAAACCATAAGATTTTGATAAAAGATATTGACAAAGACAAAAATACAAGGAAAGATATGCTTGTTCTTGAATTAGAAGAATTAGTGTTTGAAAATGTTAATACTACTCAAAAATTGCTGAAAATTCAGGGTGATTCCAATGACTTCCACAAAGCACATTATCCTCTATAAATAGGTGAGTTTCATTCATTCAGCAGAAGATTTTAAGAGCAAAGACGGAGGCCTCCTGAAGAAATTCCACATGCAGATTGCAACACAGAAATTCTGTCTGAGTTTTCAGCCTTCCCAGTCAAGACTGCAACATCAGCTCTTACCTGAAGCTGCAAGGCAGCCAGCTTGTCCTACAAATTTCCAGATTTCCAACTTGCCAGCCCCAACAATTCCATGAGGATCAATGGTCTCTCTCTCTCTATCTATCTAAACACACACACACACAAAGAAATACATGCACATATCTTCTCTATATCTTTCTGTCTTTCCATCTTGTTCATCTCTGTCTTTTGATCCTCTTTCTTTCAAAAATCCTGCAGTTTTAGGATGTGTGTCTTTTACTATAGGATGGTTTTGGTACTTGGTGTATTTAAATATGAAAGTTTATTTATGGATAAATATATACATATTTGTATCCATAGTATATATGTGTAAATATATATCTGTAAATGTATTTGTGCATCAATAATATATGATACATCTAAGTATGTCTCCCTGAAACACATGCATATATGTATACAACTGCAAAGATGTATGTGTGTGAGATCAAAAAGCTGAAATAGAAAAATTTACACCAAATGTAAAATGATTGTCTTATAGAAAGGAAATTGTACCAAGGAAGGAAAAAAAACAAGACCTCAAATATATTTGTAATAATGTTTTGCTTTAAAAAGATGTTCTTCATGTCAATGTATGACAAAACCCACTGCAATGTTGTGAAGTAATTAGCCTCCAACTAATAAAAATAAATGAAAAAAATAAATAAAATAAAAAAAAAGATGTTCTTATACAAAACTTAATGCTTGTTACCTCAGGGTGGTAGAGGCACAAGGTTCTCTTTGATATAATTTGTTGTTTTTTTCTTAAAATTTTTTTTCACAATGATAATGGTAAACTCTTCAAAGAGCAGCATAGAGCAGTGAAATAATGGGGACTACTGGATATGGTAGCTCAGGGTTCAAAGGCTCTAGATACCTGGGTAATTCTGGACTAAAATCCAGTCTGTAGCAGAGACTTGCATCAGTTCTGAAAAATTTCCTCCCTCTCCTCCAAACAAAAATCAAAGTTACAATTTTTCACTCAGAGAAGACAACTTTTTAAATAATTTTCATTAAAAAAAAATGTCTTGCAGATAGATGACAGCCTTGTCAAACAGCATGGGAAAACACTAACTCCATACTCAAATATGCAAAGTCAGATTTAGGAAATTTTTTTTTTTTTAGGTTTTTCTTTTTTTCATTTATTTTTATTAGTTGGAGGCTAATTACTTTACAATATTGTAGTGGTTTTTGCCATACATTGACATGAATCTGCCATGGATTTACATGTGTTCCCCATCCCGATCCCCCCTCCCGCCTCCCTCTCCATCCCATCCCTCTGGGTCTTCCCAGTGCACCAGCCCCGAGCACTTGTCTCATGCATCCAACCTGGGCTGGTGATCTGTTTCACCCTTGATAGTATACTTGTTTCAATGCTGTTCTCTCAGAACATCCCACCCTCACCTTCTCCCACAGAGTCTAAAATTCTGTTCTGTACATCTGTGTCTCTTTTTCTGTCCTGCATGTAGGGTTAGCGTTACCATCTTTTTAAATTCCATATATTTGCATTAGTATACTGTATTGTTGTTTATCTTTCTGGCTTACTTTACTCTGTAAGATGGGCTCCAGTTTCATCCAGCTCATTAAAACTGATTCAAATGTAATGACTGGAAATTTATTTAATATATTTTGAATTTACATTTTCTTTTCTTCATCTAGGTATGATAGCACATTCCTCTTAGGCTGTTACAAAGATTATGTTAATATTGTCACTTTCTCTTTATTACATTTAAAAGGGTTTTCTTTCTTCAAACTAATCACCTTTGAGAATATGCAATAAAATGAAATACCATGAAAAATTGTGTTTACTTGGTTGACTTTTTTGACTTTATTCCATTAAGGAAATTTTCATGACAAATGCAGCATTGATTAAGTTAAATTTTTGAACCAGACAAAGGAAATTAAAGGTCTTAATTTAATTGGTTTTAAATTAAACTTCCATAATTTTAGAATATATTAAGACAAAATACTACTGAGAATGAATAATGATTCTACTATTTCATTATTTTTACTTATTGGTCCTTTACTTTCTACTTACCTTATTTTAAAATTGTACATTTTTATAAAAATACAGGTGAGCTTCCTCATTTGAGCCCTATAAAAGATGCATGTCTCCCAATGTCTAGATGTTTTCTAAGAGTAAAACATGGAGGGAATTTGAGACTCATTAGAACAAGCAACGAACTCTAGGAGTTGGAAATTTATGGAATTAGCAATATGATCTGATTCTTCCCTCAGTTCAGTTCAGTCGCTCAGTCGTGTTCCACTCTTTGCGACCCCATGAACCACAGCAGGCCAGGCCTCCCTGTCCATCACCAACCCCCAGAGTCCACCCAAACTCATGTTCATTGTGCCGGTGATGCCATCCAACCATCTCATCCTCTATCGTCCCCTTCTCTTCCTGCCTTCAATCTTTCCCAACATCAGGGTCTTTTCAAATGAGTCAGCTCTTCACATCAGGTGGCCAAAATTTTGGAGCTTCAGCTTCAACATCAGTCCCTCCAATGAACACCCAGGACTGATCTCCTTTAGAATGGACTGGTTGGATCTCCTTGAAGTCCAAAGGACTCTCAAGAGTCTTCTCCAACACCACACTTCAAAAGCATCAATTCTTCAGCTCTCAGCTTTCTTTATAACCCAACACTCACATCCATACATGACCACTGGAAAAACCATAACCTTGACTAGATGGACCTTTTTTTGGCAAAGTAATGTCTCTGCTTTTTAATTTGCTGTCTTGGTTGTCATAACTTTCCTTCTAAGGAGTAAGCTTTTATTTTCATGGCTGCAATCACCATCTGCAGTGATTTTGGAGTCCAAAAAAATAAAGTCTGTCACTGTTTTCACTGTTTCCGCATTTATTTGCCATGAAGTGATGGGACCAGATGCCATGATCTTAGTTTTCTGAATGTTGAGCTTAAGCCAACTTTTTCACTCTCCTCTTCCACTTTCATCAAGAGGCTCTCTAGTTCTTCTTCACTTTCTGCCATAAGGGTGGTGTCATCTGCATATCTGAGGTTATTGATATTTCTCCTGGCAATTTTGATTCCAGCTTGTGCTTCATTCAGCCCAGCGTTTCTCATGATGTACTCTGCAAGTAAGTTAAATAAGCAGGGTGACAATATACAGCCGTGACATACTCCTTTTCCTATTGGAACCAGTCTTTTGTTCCATGTCCAGTTCTAACTGTTGCTTCCTGACCTAGAATTTTGAAATATCCAAGTCATAAATGTAAAATGCATATGGTAAATTAATGTACTGCCTTGGTTGATGGTTTTTAGAAATCCTATAAAGATAGAAAAACAAATCTGATTCCTCTGTTTTTCCAAGGAATAGTGTGATAGTTATTGTGCTAAATTTCTCTACATTTAAACTTTGAGATTGCTCTGACACATTGTGTTTTACTAGTCAAGAAGATATCTGATCATGTTTTCTTCTTCCAATCTGTTTTCAAATCAGTACTATGAATGAACAAAACCATATACTTTGAATAGTCTTTCTATTCACATGCTAAACTATAAAAGCTCTTCCAGTTGGTTTTAATGTAGTTAAAAGAGTACACATAATCCAATATAATGCTTGTATCCTGATTACTTGATTCAATAATATTATAATTTTAATAAAATATATCAGACAATCACTGTTTGTCCTTTATTTTTTGTGTTAATGCTCCTACCCATTTAAGATATGTCAGAATAAAGCTAAGGCAGTCTTAATTAAAAGTGCCAGCTTTATAAGTTACAGTATTTTTGCAAGAATCACTAATATGTAACACTGATGATATTTTTTTTCTGTTTTATTATCTAAATTTATAGAACATTTAGAAAAGTATCTTTCTTATTATGGATGTAGGTCTCATCTGTCTCTTAAAAGAAACATAATCTACTACTAATCCCTCAATGCATTTTAAGTTGTTAGGTATCCACAACCCAGGTGATTAAGTCATGTATTAGAAACATAACTGGGTCAAGAAACAAACAAAACATGTCAAATTAAAAATAATCAGTAAAGGGTCCCATAAAGTGTGCATTTTTAGAAATGCATTTAGATACATATAGATGCATTTCTCTTTTAACCCTCAGACCCTCCTTTAATTTCAATAATATGATTTATGCAACATAGTGAATTGTTGTTGAGTTACAAATAGCTACTAAACAGCAGCAGCAACAGGGACACTTCTATTATGAAGAAATCTATTATTGCCATGCTGGCTATTCAGATATAGTTTTCTATGGTAATATATATCTGCATAAACTGGTTAGACTTATAACCTAACCAGTAAAAAAAAAAAAAAAAAATAAGAAAAAGTCTTTTTAAAAGCAACTTGTTCAACATATTGAGTAAATATTTGTCTAAATATCTTCAAATCATCATCTGTGCATATTTCAAATTATATTGAAAATACAGAGATTTCTGTGGTTTGTACTTGGGATTTATGCTCACGTGTTCAGACTATTCATTATGTCCAAATTTTGTTAAGGTAGCTGTGAGTGGGGAGGCTCCAAGCTGCAGGTACCTGATGTATTGTTGCTGGTCTCCCTTGAGGAAACTTTGGGCCATGTTCTAATGCCTATCTCCTCTCATGATGTTACCTTTTCTGCCTCCACGTGTTATCCTATCAGTGATTCTTTATACCATCATTGGTCCACCACTAAGTTTCATTAATATTGATCTCAACAGTAGAAAATTCAAAATCTAGCCCATTTTCCTCAAAAGAAGTTCTTTGGCTCTTATGTAAATTTACTCTTCTCTTCCAAAATGACTAGTTCTCACCTTTTGGATTGACGTGCCCTCATACCTCGAAGATGGATTTTCCTGCTATTATCTAAATAAACTAGAGCTGTAACACTGTGGGGGGGGGGGGAAGGTGAATTATGACTCTGTATCAGGATTCCCAACTAGCTCAAACAGTAAAGAATCTTCCTGCATTGCAGGAGACCTGGATTTGATCCCTGGGTCAGGAAGATCCCTGGAGAAGGGCATGGCAAACCACTCCAGTATTCTTGCCTGGAGAATTCCATGGACAGAGGAGCCTGATGGGCTATAGCCCATGGGATCGCAAAGAGTTGGACACAACTGAACAACTTTCACATGACTCTGTATCAAGCCATTGGTCTAATGGTTTTGGCTTCCTTCTGGCTTAAAAATAAAAGACATTTAGAGGATTTTTTTTTTCCTTACTGTAGTAAAAAAAAAAGAGTTCTCTAAAGCTATTTGCTCCCTTCGTCCTTTATATGGGGCTTTCCTTGTGGCTCAGCTGGTAAAGAATCCGCCTGCAATGTGGGAGACCTGGGTTCGATCCCTGGGTCAGGAAGATCCCCTGGAGAAGGGAAAGGCTACCCACTCCAGTATTCTGGCCCAGAGAATTCCACAGACTGTATAGTCCATGGGACTGCAAAGAGTTGGACACAACTGAGCCACTTTCACTTTCACTTCACTTTCATCCTTTATACAGAAGTGGCCAGGGAACCTTATTTTTTGTGTGACTGCATTAGACATCATTTTACACATGCTGTTTATTTTCATGTTATAATTTTCTAGAAAAGAACTGGATGTGATAGACTGATTAATCATTTCCATACTTCTAATTGTGGTATCTGTTGAGTGACTAAACTAATGACTAGCTCAAAGAATTGATTTTCGTGTGTCACTTAACATTTCACATCTAAAGGCCATGACCTCAAATTACAGTCAAGGACTTGACTGTGTGTTGATTTAAGAAGAGAGTTCTCCAGACTATTTAAATTTCTATTTGGCAAAAACAAACAGTCCATATATTATTAATTACTAGACAAAGTAAGTTTATGCATGTGACCTTTCATAACCTTGGGAGACACTTTTAAAATATTTCAAATTACATGATTATTATATCATTCTTTCTAAATTAAAAATGAAATTAATTTCTCATAACAATTATTCAAATTAAGTCTTTAGACATTAAGTGTTAACTTTGAGTACTTACCTTCAGAAATGAGCTTAGAGGATGCCCATGACAGCATTTTTTCTGAAAACTGGCTGAAAATATGTATTGCTTTTAATTTGTGAATGCATTGCTCAGCTATTTGTCCAAGCTTTGAGGATTTTATTTTTTTTGGAGTTGTATTTGATTGAGTTCAGTTCAGTTCAGTCGCTCAGTCGTGTCTGACTTTTTGCAACCCCATGAACCACAGCACGCCAGGCCTCCCTGTCCATCACCAACTCCTGGAGTCCACCTAAACCCATGTCCATTGAGTCAGTGATGCCATCCAACCATCTCATCCTCTGTTGTCCCCTTCTCCTCCTGTCCCCAATCCTTCCCAGCATCAGAGTCTTTTCAGATGAGTCATCTCTTCACATCAGGTGACCAAAGTATTGGAGTTTCAGCTTCAGTATCAGTCCTTCCAATGAATACCCAGGACTGATCTCCTTTAGGATGGACTGGTTGGGTTTCCTTGCAGCCCAAGGGATGCTCAAGAGTCTTCTCTAACACCACAGTACAAAAGCATCAATTCTTTGATGCTCAGCTTTCTTTATAGTCCAACTCTCACATCCATACATGATTACTGGAAAAACCACAGCCTTGACTAGATGAACCTTTGTTGACAATGTAAGGTCTCTGTTTTTTAATATGCTCGCTAGTTTGGTCATAACTTCCTTTCCAAGGAGTAAGCGTCTTTTAATTTCATGGCTGCAATCACCATCTGCAGTGATTTTGGAGTCCAGAAAAATAAAGTCATCCACTGTTTCACTGTTTCCCCATCTATTTGCCGTGAAGTGATGGGACCAGATGCCATGATCTTAGTTTTCTGAATGTTAAGTTTTAAGCCAACTTTCTCATTCTCCTCTTTCACTTTCATCAAGAGGCTCTTTAGTTCTTCTTCACTTTCTGTCATAAGAGTGGTGTTATCTGCATATATGAGGTTATTGATATTTCTCCTGTATTTGATTATGTAATATAATTTGCATAAGATGTATTTGATTATGTAATATAATTATGGGAGTTTTAAGCACTACTGAGTTGAACATCCATTTGGGAATTTTCAAATGCTTTTTATTTTGAATGAGGTTGTTATAACTATAGCAAACTGTATAAATAGTTGATGGTGGATCAGGGCATTAAATCATTACTAGACTCTTCTCAAGATCATTGGCTAGTTTGTATTCCAAGGCCCTGGTACAAATGGCCCAAAGATCTTAACTACAAAAAGGAGGAAAGATGCTGGCCCAGTCCCCAAATGCAAGCAATTTGGGATTGCTGATTTCTCAGAATTATTCAGTATAATTTCTGGGCACTTGAATTGTGTTTTTTTTTTTTTTTTTTTTTCTGTAGTACATTTCCTTCTTGGCTTTGCTTCTGAAACAACCAAATACTCTCCAAGCTCAGATCTCTTGATTTCTACACCCCTCCACCATCAACTACATTGTTAAATTCCTATTTACATAGATGTCTCATGGCTGTATGATCCTCAATGACAGAGCTGGTATTTTGTTTACTGTTGTGCACTTCCCTGATAGCTCAGATGGTGAAGAATCTGCCTGCAGTGCACACCTGGCTTCCATCCCTGGGTTGGGAAGATTCCCTGAAGAAGGGCATGGCAACCCTCTCGAGTATTCTTGCCTAGAAAATTCCATGGACAGAAGAGCCTGACAAGCTACAGTCCATGGAGTTGTAAAGGGTCAGACACAACTGAGCGACTTTCACTTTCACTTTACCATTGTGATTGCAGGATTCAACACAGAGCATCAGACACAACACTGTGCAGAAGACTTTTTAATAAATGAGTAAATGGAAGAGGACTCAAAGTCTCATGATTTGAAAGTGAATCAGGAATTAAGAAAGAGGACTTAAGAAAGAATATTTGATGATGCAGATGATAATATCCTAGCTATGATTGAATGCAAAAGGAATTATGCTATTCTCTGGTAGACATTTAGAAACAACTGAATCTTTTTGAGAATTAAGCAATAGAAGCATTTGACATTTATGTGGCTTTTTCTTTCATTATATGAAAGATTGGAATTTGGCAATACAAGGGATCTGGAGATTAGCAAAGAAGTTATTATTTCAACTGTGATAAAATATAGTAAAAACCTCCAACAGAGAAAAAGAAGTATGAACTGACTGGGAAAGGGGAGAGAGAGATATTTCACTGGTAGAATCAAGGAAACTTGATATCTGATTGAATGGGAGGAGAAAGTAATCGAATATGATTTAAGAATTAAGAAGGAAAATGTATATAAAAGTCCATTAGGTTCCAAAAATATCCCCTGTGAATGTGGAGGGAGTTGTTAATGTTATCTCCTTCCCATATTTTTACAGTTCAGGGACAGTGTGATTATGTATAATATCTCTTTTCATCATGGACAGTATTGTTATAAAATATTATATTTCTTTCACTGGACTCCAATATTCAACTCCTTAGTTTAATTGAGGTCAATTCATTAGTGCTCACTCATTTGAGTGACTATATGTTTACTTTTCCTAGGAGGTAATAATTTCATGATCTTTTCTTTTTCTGATGCTTTGTAAAGGAATAATTTAAATATAATCACCAACAAAAACTTAGAAAGCACATCGGTATTACTCACTAACATAAAATTCAATTCCTGTATTTGTGGAAGTAAGTATGTGAAGAAAAATTAAAACTAAAAAGTAGAAAGCAAAAACATTTAAATTTAAAAGAATTTTAAATTTGGTAAACATAGGTGTATTTGCTTCATAGTTCAAATTTAAAAATGCATATTTCATATAAGCAACATGAAAGTGAAAGTGGCTCAGTAGTGTCCTGACTCTTTGCAACCCCATGGATCCATGGAATTCTCTAGGCCAGAAGACTGGAGTGGGTAAACTTTCTCTTCTCCAGGGATCTTCCCAACCCATGGATCAAACCCAGGTATCTTGCATTGCAGGCAGATTCTTTAGCAACTGAGCCAAAAGTGAAGTCCATTGTTATATAAGCAAAATATAATATAAAAGTAAGCTAAATTTATTTTTAAATATGGTTATGCAAAGAAAAATTTGCAAAAGGAAATTGTGTTAAATCTATTTTAAACTCATGTACATTATTAATAAATTAAAATGCATATTTTTGTTCATATGTAGGTTATTAACAATATTATATAAAAAGAAGATAAAAGTCAAGGGATTATATAGATCAAATACTGAAGCTGAATATTTGAATATACAATATAACTGGAAAGTTCTTATAGCTAAGCATTTGTGGGGAAAATAACTTACACAGCCAATCCACGTGAAACAATCTTCAGCCTTGGAAAAAATTTTATTATCCAAAAGTATGCTTATATAATTTTGAGAATTCTCAAAAGGTATCCCTTCACAATTCTAGGAGAGTTTTACACTGCTGGTCAGGATTTCCCTTTTTATTTTAAAAGATTTCTGTTTTCTTGTCACATAAATTACATTCCTTAGTCTTAGTCACATAAAATGTTTTTGTTTTTGTTTTATTTAAGCCTGGAACTGATGATTACACAACAAACAACTCAGT
The DNA here is from genome assembly GCF_910594005.1 of Cervus elaphus. Classification (NCBI taxonomy): domain Eukaryota; kingdom Metazoa; phylum Chordata; class Mammalia; order Artiodactyla; family Cervidae; genus Cervus; species Cervus elaphus. Next base: position 50,985,834 of record NC_057822.1, read on the forward strand.
TTAAACTCTGTACTAAGGATTACACCTAGAGCCAGACATCCTGGAATGTGAAGATAAGTGGGCCTTAGGAAGCATCACTATGAACAAAGCTAGTGGAGATAATGGAATTCCAGTTGAGCTATTTCAGATCCTAAAAGATGGTGCTGTGAATGTGCTTCACTCAATATGTCAGCAAATCTGGAAAACTCAGCAGTGGCCTCAGGACTGGAAAAGGTCAGTTTTCATTCCAATCCCAAAGAAGGGAAATGCCAAAGAATGTTCAAACTACTGCACAACTGCACTCATTTCACATGCTAGTAAAGTAATGCTCAATATTCTCCAAGCCAGGCTTCAACAGTATGTGACCCATGAACTTCCAGATGTTCAAACTGGATTTAGAAAAGGCAGAGGAACCAGAAATCAAATTGGCAACATCCATTGGATCATCAGAAAAACAAGAGAGTTCCAGAGAAAACAGCTACTTCTGATTTATTGACTACTCCAAAGCCTTTGATTGTGTGGATCACAATAAACTGTGGAAATTCTTAAAGACATGGGAATACCAGACCACCTGACCTGCCTCCTGAGAAATCTGTATGCAGGTCAGGAAGCAACAGTTAGAACTGGACATGGAGCAACAGACTGGTTCCAAATAGGAAAAGGAGTATGTCCTTTAAATAAAGGCTGTATATTGTCACCCTGATTATTTAACTTACATGCAGAGTACATCATGAGAAATGCTGGACTGGATGAAGCACAAGCTGGAATCAAGATTGCCAGGAGAAATATCAATAACCTCAGATATGCAGATGACACCATCCTTATGGCAGAAAGTGAAGAAGAATTAAAAAGCCTCTTGATTAAAGTGAAAGAGGAGAGTGAAAAATTTGGTTTAAAACTCAACATTCAGAAAACTAAGATCATGGTTTCTGGTCCCATCACTTCATGACAAATGATGAGGAAATAGTGGAAGCAGTGATAGACTATTTCTTTGGGCTCTAAAATCACTGCAGATGGTGACTGCAGTGATAACATTAAAAGACACATGCTCCTTGGAAGAAAAGTTATGGCCAAGCTAGATAGCATATTAAAATCAGAGATATTACTTTGTCAAAAAAGGTCCATCTAGTCAAGGCTATGTTTTGTCCAGTAGTCATGTCTGGATGTGAGAGTTGGAGTATAAAGAAAGCTGAGCAACAAAGAATTCATGCTTTTTAACTGTGGTGTTGGAGAAGACTCTTGAGACTCCCTTGGACTGCAAGGAGATCCAACCAGTCCATCCTAAAGGAAATCAGTCCTGGGTGTTCATTGGAAGGCTTGATGCTGCAGCTGAAATTCCAATACTTCGGCCACCTGTTGCAAAGAACTGCCTCATTGGAAAAGACCCTGTTGCTGGGAAAGGTTGAAGGCAGGAGGAGAAGGGCATGACAAAGGATGAGATGGTTGGATGGCATCACCGACTCAACGGACATGAGTTTGATTAAACTCTGGGAGTTGGTGATGGACAGGGAGGCCTGGCATGCTGCAGTCCATGGTGTCGCAAAGAGTCCGAGAAAATGCTATACCTGTCTTTGTCAAGCTCAAAGACCCTCAGCTATTTGGAGAACAGTGTGGAGATTCCTTAAGAAACTGGAAATAGACCTGCCATATGACCCAGCAGTCCCACTCCTGGGCATACACACCAAGGAAACCAGATCTGAAAGAGACACATGTACCCTAATGTTCATCACAGCACTGTTTGTAATTGCCAGGATATGGAAGCAACCTAGATGCCCATCAGCAGACAAATGGATAAGGACACTATGATACATATACACAATGGAATATTACTCAGCCAATAAAAATAATTCATTTGAATCAGTTCTAATGAGATAGATGAAACTGGAGCCCATTATACAGAATGAAGTAAGCCAGAAAGATAAAGACCAATACAGTATACTAACACATATATATGGAATTTAAAAAGATGGTAACAATAACCCTATATACAAAACAGAAAATGAGACACAGATGTATAGAACAGACTCTTGGACTCTGTGGGAGAAGGCAAGGGTGGGATGTTCTGAGAGAACAGCATTGAAACAAGTATACTATCAAGAGTGAAACAGATCACCAGTCCAGGTTGGATGTATGAGACAAGTGCTCAGGGCTGGTGCACTGGGAAGACCCAGAGGGATGGGATGGGGAGGGAGGCGGGAGTGGGGATCGGGATGGGGAACACATGTAGATCCATGGCTGATTCATGTCAATGTATGGCAAAAACCACTACAATATTGTAAAGTAATTAGCCTCCAACTATTAAAAATAAATGAAAAAAAAATGAGAACACCAAACAAACAAACAATAAAAGCAGTATCCATTTAAGCCTTAGGTGTTAAAGAAAGGTTAAAACCCATCATTGAAATTTTAAATGAGCAGGGGTTATTAATTCCCTGCAATAGTCCGTGTAACACTCCTACTTTGGGTGTGAAAAAGTCAAATGATGAATGCAGACTAGTTCAAGATTTAAGAATAATAAATGAGGCTGTGGTTTCTTTTACTTGTATGCTAAAAACAAATTGAATTTCTTTCTTACAGGTCTGGTTAGACACTTTTACTGGATGGATTGAGGCCTTTCCCTGCTAAGGGAAAAATTGTAAAAATTTTAATCCATGAAATTATTCCCAGGTTTGAGCTGTCACAGAGCCTCCAGAGTGACAATGCTCCACTTTTAAAGCTGCTGTAACTCAAAGGGTGTCAAAAGCTTGAGGAATAGATTATTACTTACACTGTTCCTAGAGACCCCAATCCTTAGGAAAGTTGAAAATGCTAATGACATTATTAAAAGGCACCCATGTAAACTAACTCAGGAAACACAAGACAGTTGGTTTAAAGTTCTACCCATTGCTTTAATGAGGGCTCGGACTGCCCCTAAGAAGAAGGAACTGTCTCTGTGACAGACTGTTTTTGTGCACAGATATTGTCATAGATCCTGAAGCCTTAAAATTAACTATGTAACTCACCTTTAACATTTCAACAGACATTACCAAAAGGTTAATTCCTGACCCAGCCTTTGAGTCAAACAAGCTGCTGTTTAATTCCAGTAACTGAGATTGGGACTGAGAATCTAGGTGGGCTTGCTTCTGCTGACTCCAAAAGTCCTCAGTCTGCTGTTTTGATCAAGACAGCACCTTCCTGTCCGGACTCATTCCTAGGTTGCATTACAAAATCTGTCTAATTGCTGGGTCTGCTGAGCACTCTCCTCCTCATCTCCTTTCCTCACTCTCACTCTCCTCCTCTCCTCACTCTCACTCTCCTCACTCTGCTCACTCTCACTCTCCTCCTCTCCTCACTCTCCTCACTCTCCTCACTCTCACTCTCCTCACTCTCCTCACTCTCCTCACTCTCACTCTCACTCTCCTCACTCTCACTCTCCTCACTCTGCTCACTCTCACTCTCCTCCTCTCCTCACTCTCCTCACTCTCACTCTCCTCACTCTCCTCACTCGCCTC